>NC_136475.1:49349404-49949404 GCF_902686455.1 Sciurus vulgaris
TCAGTGATTTTGGTTGTATAGTGCAAAATTCAAATGATTTCCAAATTTCCAGATTATTTAAAAAAATTTTTTTAATAAAAATTTTATCAAACATATATCTAGAAAATAGTTGCCATATATAGATTCCCTGAAGATAAAATATCAACACATACTCTCTCGGGCATCTTTTATGTATAAGTGACTATAGAAGAAATACTGGGAAATATGGAGACATGAATTTATGTTTCAACTGAGTACCTTTATGAGATCAAATTTCCATAAAAGCTGACACTACTACCATTTCTTATGTCCTACCTTAGTGGCACATTCATTTTGAATGTAAGGAATACCCTTTGTGTGTTTGTTAAGTACTCAGTAGAGTTTTAGGCAATTGCACCTAAGTCCAGAGATTTATAAGGCTTACTAAATCCTCTGTTCTTGTCCTCAATTAGCTCACAATCTAGAAGAAGTAGATATGTGAAAATTGAACCATAGTTCTACATTTAAATCAAAATGCATCCATTTTACATCTATGAAAAATTAAGCAATTACTGATCCAAAGCTCCAGATCTTTCTTAAAGGGGGATTACATGATGATCCATTGATTGTGGGGAGAAAGTGAAATTGTATGTGGATTTATATTTCAAACTGGCTGTCTTAAGTTTGCCTTTCTGTACTTAATGCACATGGCATAAATATGTGAATTGGGAGCCTAAACACTTCAATTCAAAATTTAAATGATTTTTAACATGGAATGTGTTTATACCTTGAACTCATATACAAGTTTTCATAATTCATTTTGGAACTAGCATCATAGCTTTATGATCATACTAGGCATGAGACAATAATTAAATGTTAATTATTATCTTAGTTATACATTAGTTAGTGGGTCCTTAAATAATTTAATATTTAACCTAAGATTCTGGGTCTTTTTCTCTTCAATTCCTCCTCCTTCTCCAAAGTAATAAGCATTTGTTGAGAGATTGCTTTGAACCAGGAACTTTTCCAAGCAACATAGGAATATTAATCCATTTGATGCTCATAATAACTTCTTGAGAGAAGTACTACTATCTCCCCTATTTTACAAATGACAAAACTGACACAAAGATGGATTAAATAATTTTCCTCCAGTGACAAAGCTAAGAAGTAGTAGACCAGCAGTCTAAGGAGATAGAAGATCTAGAGGTAGAGAATTTTGAAAATAATTCTAAGTTTACTGAGTTCAAGAACTCAATAATTTCTTAGTGATTTATTGAACATCTGCTCTGTGCTAGACATTGTGCTAGGTGTAGATTACACCAGAATGAAAGAAGACTGACAAGCCATTTGGAGTAGCTGTGGGAACACAGAGGTGAGCATGAACTGGCCAGGAAATGTCAGAAAAAAACAATGCCGACATGAGTGCTGAAGGAGAGCTGAGAATGACAGGTAAACAGGGTAAGGGAAGGTGTCTGAGCAGAGAAGACAGCATTCATCTCACAGCAGATGCAAAAGACCACTGTCTTTTACCATGTGGCTCAGCTTGGCTAAAGTCCATGTGGGATCTGGGAGGAGAAAGATGAGGCTGGAAATGAGAAATGTCCAGATCCCAACTAGCCTTATTTGTTGGCTATAGATTTTAGTTTGTAGTGGATAAGGAGTTACTGAAAAACTTTAAGGGATGTGAGTCTATGATTAAATGTGTGTTTTATTCTGGTCCTGGTATAGTGGAGATTGGGCAGGAGGAATGTGAGGCTGGAGACCTGGAGTTGTTTCAGAAATATTGAACTTGCCTGTTCACCCAATCACTCATGAGATTCTGTTTTTTTTTTCATTTATTTAACCTATTTGTGTGTGTGTGTGCATACTTTGTAACAGGCACTGTTTTAGATGCCTAATGAGGAAAAAGGCAAAACTCCTTGCTCTTGAGCAATCCAAATACTAGCATAGTCATAGGTAACTACGAAGAAGGATTTATTTAGGAGTCTGTGCAGTTAGAGAGCAGGAAGATGGATTTGTGACATATTTAGGAGGCAGAGTGGACAGGGTCAGTGGTTTGGACTGAATCATGGACTCTTAACATCTAACAACTCATAAAGAATCAATCCCGAGTAATAGGATTTCTAAAAAGGGAATTTACTATTCAAGAAACTGGGAGAAGGTAGTCAAACGAACTTCATGGGCTGGGGAGGAATGGTGATCCTTGGAAACGTTCTTTAGGCCATGTAGGTGGTTCTATGAGACCAACAGCCAATTTACTTCTAATCTCTTACCTCACAGGTTTCCAAAACAAAACATTGTCTTGAAAGTTTTCATTTGGCGTTTGGATTAAAAAAAAAATAATAATGTCATTGCTCACTATGCTCCTAGAAGTGATTTCATGAAAATGGACAGTGGGACTTTTTTATAATGTGAGTTTAGATTTTCAGGCCCTGTACAAGCTCAAGCTCCATGATTAATCTTAGCCCAATCAGGGTAGGAGTCAGACCCACTTATTGCAAATGTTAGAGCATATGATGTTAATTTTGTAAATTAAAGGAATAGCAAGTTTCCATGGAAGTTTAAATCCTCCTGAATACTTTTTGATAAACCTTAACAGGTAATAATACTACTTTACCACCTGTGGTCTCCTTGACTTGTCAAGGTATGTAAAACTTTGTGGAAATATTAATCAACAAAGAGAGGCTGGGTAAGTGGTGGTTAGAACCTGAGGTCTTCAGGGCTCTTCAGGACTCTTTCTAGCTTTAGTGTTGACTCATCTGGTGCAGGCGTTGGGTCAGATTCTTGACTCTTGTGTGTTTGTCTGTCTATCAGGAAGAGGAGGAGAAAGGCAGTTTTTGATACCCAGACAAGGTTCATGAAGTGCTTTAAGAGCCTGAATTGAAAGGGGCAATATCCAACAGAAGTAGATAATGTTCTGTTTTTATTGACAGTGTGTCTAAAAAGCATAGGTTGTTGTTTGACTGAAAGCATCTCTGAATAAGAGTCTTTTCAGAAATAAGGAATGATTGACAGAAGCCTAGAAGGCAGGGATGTCATATGCCTTGGCCCTGGCCATTGTTCCTTGGCATGTAAGGGATAGCATTGGAGTATTGGAGATCCCATGGACTTAGAGGTGCAGGGGAGGCAGAGCAAGCAGAGAGCTCCATCTCCACTGTGGGGGGCCCTATTCCTGCTGCTGAGACAACTTTAAAGCCTTGGGGCTGTTAATACAAATTTAGAGAATGAATCAGCCTTGGGAAGAGGAGAGATGAAATAAAGACAACAGGAAAGACAGGGTCTTTGTTTATTTTCCCCTTTCCTGGTGTATGGCTAGACAGGTTAAACACCTGTGAGAAGAAGGTGCTTCAGGGACACCCTTAGATGCAAATTGTTCATGGGTGTCTTGGAGATTGTCCTCTCCTTGTGCACTGATTAGTTGCCTCTTTATCACTGGCGAGGCTGGCAATGAGGAGCAAGGCCTTCACCTGCAGGTGTTGCCATGGCAAAGGACACTTGGAATAGATTCAGGTAACAGTAAAAGGCAAAAGTGAAAATAGGGTAGAGAGAAAATAGAAGCTTGATTCAAGGAGACTTTAGAGTGGATCAAATCGCCTCTCTTATAATAGCCATTGCCAAGTTCTGGTTCAACCCCACCTTTTCCCCCTGACTCCTGAGGGTCTTTGGATCCTGGAAATCTGCTACATAAACTAACAAATAAAATACAACAAATTTTATTATTAACTTGTTGTAAGAATTATTCCGTTCCTACAAAATATGGTTTGGTTTCTTAAGCAGGATTCAGAAATTACAAAATGAGAATTGCTTTATGGACATTATGAAACTAGTTCTTTTTCCCTATTCAAAAGCTGGGTAGCAAGTAGCTTGTTTTATCTGCAATTCTGGATTTTTCTCTCGTTACCACCTTCTTTAACATTCATGTGGCTTCTCAATGAAGCCAAAGTTTCAGTTCTGTGAAGTTCCAGGAGACTTTGTCTTAACTTTCAATTGCTTTCCATATTGAATTTGATTTTTCTTTTCTCTTTTTCCCACTTCCATGTTTTTGCCTACTCTTCAGAATAACCTGGTTTATTCACTAAGCTTCTCCAGAGCTTTAAAATATTTCTGGTCAGATTTTATATGTCATTATCTTCTAACTTAATTATTTATCTCATATATATATATGTATATATATATATATATATATATATATATATATATATATCACACACACATGTTATGTATACATAGAATTTCCATAATGATATATTTACATTTTCTACTGACTACCTGATTCACTTTATTTATGTAATGAAGTCTAATAATGCGTGTTAAATGCGTAACCATTTGCATGAGAAACTGGGAGCGGTCCTTCGAATAACTGTTATCTCAAAATTCCCTAGGGTGGAAGAACTGAGGGGCAGAGACTCAGGCTCAGGGAACAATTGGGAAGGCAAGGCCTATGTGTGTTAGATACTCAATATACTTTAGTTTCCTACATTGTTTGTAAGTTTTGTAAAAGAAAGTACCATGTTTCTAGCTGCCTTCTTCTTTATCAGGGCAGAGTGAAATGTGGGGCTCCTGGATCAACATCTGTGGGTCTTCCTATATACCCTTTTGAATCGATTGAGAATGATGAACTCTTAGTTGCTATTTCTATTAGAAAACATGTTCGAAAGTAGGATGATCTCTCTTAGATCGGAAGACTTGCAATAACTAGGTGTGTACAGAGACACTAAACTGTTGGTAAATACTTGCATAGGCAGAACCATCTTCTGGATAGTGGAATTACCCGCATATTCTCTCAGCCTCTAATTTCATCTCATTCCTGCGTTCCCTGTAAAATTGAACAGAGATTTTCTTTACGGTGAGTTTTTTCTTATGAGATCTGGGGCATGATGAATCCTGCTTGGCTTTCATCTTTAAAGTCAATTCAAGTAAATAACCTTACTCAAGAAAGGTCAGTGGGAAGTTGTTCTACAACGTCTGTTCTGAGTAAGAACCTGGAAAATTCTCATAGGCTACATGACCAGAAAATGTCATTTAAATGGACCAAGAGAGGAAAGAAAGAATAGTATAGTTCCTAAGTTTGCTGTGCACACAAAACAAGTAGCCTCCAACGTGAGGACTAAGGCAAACATCATTTGACAGTTTGAAAGTTAGCATAATCACATCTACCAAGCCATTTTTAAAGATACATTATCTACCTGGAAAAAACTGTGCACACAGATTGCCACCTATTTTCTGAATACCCTGATCGAATTTTGATCTTGTTGTATGGTCTAGGCTACCATCAATGTGCCAGTATATTACAGTGAAGGTGCGGAATGCAAGGGATTACTATCCACCAAACATCTCCTGTTTCCACACATCTTGTAGGAAGTTTCAGAAGTTCGTCGATGGGGCCAAAGAATTAATGCCAAAGATGAATGAGTTACAGCCGTCACCACCTAATTAAAATGATTTTGTGCCAGTAGCTTTTGTTGGGCTGGATCCACACATAATATAATTTTAATCCTGTTTATAGTCACTCTTGGGATAGATTTGAGATCAGCATTGCCATTTAAGTGAGGTTAATCAAGCATACTGTATGCAGTTTTTGTTTCTCTATTGTATGTGAAAGGTGACCACTGCTGGTAGGTTACCCCACTGGCCGCTTCCTCTATGAACAAGAAGGAGGTGGTTTTCAGTGTCTGATCATTAACCCAGCCTCAGCCCCAGCCACTCTCTCTGCCTGGTCCTTGGAATGGTGCAGCTGTTGTCAGTCACAGAGGAGAACTCTAGTTATGAACCACTTTGCTTTGGCGGCAGCAACATGCCTCTACACAAGGGGAGGGGGGTGGGAGAAAAAAGAAAAAAAAAAAATACAACTCCCCTAAAAAGCAAACACCATTTTTTGTATGCCTGGCTCTGTTTATGTATATAAAACGGACATTATGGTGGAGTGAAAAAGACCCTCGTAAAAATCCTTCTTGAAAACTATTGTTGCTGACAGCCGTGACCTCTGTGCGTCTGCATGTTTACCCATAATTCATAATTAACAAAGACATTAGAACTGCCACAGGAGAATTCTGGGCTTTATTTCTTTCTAACTGGGCAGTACTAATGCTGGAAGTGCTCCCAAATCAGTGATTTAACATTTCAGGAAATCTTGGAGAGGCAGCAGAAGCCTCCTTATATAGCTCATACACTGGGACTTTGGCGATACAGATACGGCCGACATAATTATTCAGCTCTCGTTATTGCTGTAGCTCTGCACCTGATCCCCGAGCCATTAGAGCACTCTGCAGGTTATTACAACTATCAAACATCAAGGTCTCTTTTCTAGTCTCTTGACTATGTGGTTATCATTTTACTTCTTTTAAATCCCCCATCTGCATAGAAAACCTCTGTGTTTTTTACTGAGATGTGCTCACCGCCTCTCCCCCACCCCCTTCTTTATTGCTCCCCAAATGGAGCCCTTTTCTTACCAGCACATTAGCATAAAAATATAAACCTCATGCTCTCCACTCGTATTGTTTTTATGCCCCCTCTCTCGTTTGATTTCCTCTTTGAGGCCATGTGCACCTACACTTTAATTTGGGCAGCGAATGAGTCAGTGGAAGAGAATTCTCTTGAGTTCAAGGAAACCATGATAATATAATTTCACATGATGGGAGTTGTCAGTGCCTGTGTTTAACATTTCACTTAGTTGAGGGTCCTCTTGACTTTATTATGTTTCCATCAACATGTGCTGTAGATGATACAACCCAAACTCCCACATTACAAAGGAATATAAGGACAACTTGCAAAACAATATTTCTGTATTTTGGACTTATTCAATGATTCATTACTTTTTAATCTCTTTGCCAGAAAGTGTACCCTTTCTTGGAATTTAACATAAAACAGTCTTTTTGATGAAATTTATTTTCAGTTTTGGTCAGAATCTAGTCCTGTCATAAGTTTGCCTCTAATGCTCTTCTAGACAAACTATAAAATGATCAAAACCAGACAGCTCTGAATATTCTGGGCACTGTGTCAGCTATCCAGGGGCAGGCAGTCACTTATCATGATATATAAAGATAATACCATAAATTAAGAGTCTGAAGCAGACCTCTGTGGATTGCATCTTAAGAGAAAGCAAAATGCTATTTCTAGATGTTTTACACAGCTTCACTCCCCTTAGAAACCTTTATTTTACATGATCTCCACCAAACACCTGTAAAAAAGGCATTCCACCCACTGCGGGCTTATCTGCAAAAAAAGCTAATCCACAAGGGGGGAGGGGCCGTCACAGACAGTATGGTGGGGCTAAGAAACATATGGCTTCCTCACTTAATATTGCTGCACAGTCGTCCCACACCATATTCCCTTAAATGGGCATTAGCTCTGTAGCCAAATTAGCAGGATATAAAACATATGAAAATAAAGGCATTTTTAATGTTATAAAAACCCCATAAAACATGACTTAACAGTGTCTATCCATTATCTGTGTTTGTATATGTGTTGTATATGTATGTATAATAAGCGTTTTCAACATCAAAAATGAAACGCAGAGAGGTTTTAAAGACAGGTAGTGTTTTTATCATGAGCAGTGAAAGCTGAGTAACTATATGTTTTAATCTGTACTTCATTGGCCTTTGCAGATAAACCATCTGATTTTCCTGACTTACAGAAGAAGCTGGTTTCTTTTAAGATCTCCTTCTGGTCACTTCTGCTGAACCAAGGAGGTTTTAAGTATTTAAAAATTATACTGTCCTCTTTTGTGAACTTAATGTTACATGTATTTTTTTTCCCTTGGAACTTCAACACCAACTATATAGCAATTGACACAAATTCATGTAGATTAACCATAAAAGTAGATCAGTGGGTAGCATTTGTGTGAATTAAATTTCCCCATAATCAATGACAACAATGAGAATGCTTCAGTCTGGGGACTTTGTATTACTGTCGAGGCATTTGAATGCTGTCAGATGTTCCATTTTTTATACATTTTCATTTTTACTACAACATGCCATTGTTATTCCTCCATACATTATTCTTTTTATTAGAACTTTTGAGTTAAAATTGTTCTTATTATCTAGTCTCTTATTATTTCATGAGAAAACAGATTCAGAGAAGCCAAATAACTTGCTTGAAATCACATAGCCAGGTAGCTCATGATAGACTTTGATTTTCTTCTGTTGATCTTCTCTTTCTTTACTACCTTGCTGCTTCCAGTAATTATATAATTGCTGATATCTCCAAAGCAAGGAAAGGTATTTGAGAGTTTTATTTCTAGAAGTGATGGTTTGTATTAGCCTATTCTCTCAATCAGGGAGGAAAGTGCATAAATTTGCAAGATGGCGGGCTAGTAACATGGCAAAGGCCCTTTTTTTGTATGACAACCAACTGACCCCTAAATGAATTGAACCCATGACCTCCTCCCTCATTAGCTCCAAAAAAAAAAAAAAAAAAAAAAAGAAAGAAAGAAAGGAAAAAAAAGCTAACTAGCCCAGAAACAATTGTTACAAGCAAGCTACAACACAAGTCCACCATGTTATTCCTGAGGGATTAATTAGAGAGCTAAAACAATGCTTTCTCTTTGAAAGACATACAAAATCATATTGTTACGTTCTTCCGACTTGTGAACCTCTTGAAATTTCATGCAAAATTTTATGTAAGAGCAAATATACATTGCTCTGGGGAGAAGCTTCCAAGTTTTTTTAAGATTTCCACAATATGTATGTGTGTGTATGTGTATGTGTGTGCATGTGTGATCCAAAAAAGCTCAAAAATGATTATTCTATTTCATGCTTCAGTGCATTGGGCTGAAGTCATCATTGGTATTGGTGCTTTATCAAAAACACATGAATTGCATTATGCCTCACTAAACAGGAAGAATATATTATTTCTATGTTTTCTGTGAAGAGAAAAGAAGGAATAGAAAGTAAATACGCACTTGTGAACTTTATAATTAGCACCAAATCAATAAAGACTAATTTGAGATATTATGGCAATTGTGTTAATGCTGGTTTGAGTAGGGATGGATGTCACCCAAATATTGAGTGCTGACTTTGGTACACAATGAGAAAAATAATGCTCTAGGCTGAGTGTGGGGACATGATGGCATCCAGGATAAAGAGTGGACTAGGCAAAAATAAAATACTTAAATATTTGACAGCATCTTTAATTACTTAGATGTTTTATGGGAAATAGTAGGATCTTCTAGTAATCATGGGGTTAAAGTGCTATAAAGAAACTTCCATATGTACTTTGTTATCCAAGAGACAGATAGAGAGATGTCGTTCTACTGATATATTACATAAATCATGGTGCCAGCCAGAAAAACAACAGATGACCAATTTGTACAAAGCATTTTTTCCTTATGTTACATTTATTTAAAATACATTAAATCGTTGTGCTAAAATTGAGGCAGCTGGCAGTCCAGGCAACCTTATAAGATTTGTGTTTTCTGGATTGAGGCCCATTCGTTTGGAAAGGTGGACCCATTGGGCTAGTATATTTGCTTAGTCATATGCCAAGCCCCTTGGGAGCACAGGTAGTCCAGAATTTGCCATGCATTCATAGCTCTTTTTTTTTCTTTCTGCAAATCAGAAATCTCCTGACAAATGGAAGTCAGATGGTTAATATTCATTTACTTCCAAGTGAAGTCACTAATTAATGATGCCAAGCCTCAACCCAAGAAAAAGACTCATGTGGGATGGAATCTGAGAAATCTGGCCATTTTCCAGGGCCGTTTCTCTCATATGTACATCGACATTGAAGTGATACCTGGTTGACTTTGGGAATAATAGTCTTGTTTGTGTTGGGTGAGTTTGTATCAAAGTGATCCAAGCATTGACCTCATTTGTATACGGAAATTTAATGTTTGCTGTTTCATGTTTTTAACCCATAGTTTTCATCAAATTCTCAATGGGACTGATGACATCCTCAAAAGTGTAAACTGGTAAGGGTTTTATATATACTCACTCAAACCAGCTACCAATGTCTACTGTCAACTGCAATCAAAACCAGTACTGAACAAACCAGAACTAGAACAGAGAAGTCCACATTCAGTGATCCATTTCACATGTCTGTGTTTTCTTTAGTGACAGTTTAACCTCTGGAATGTAGTCATCTTAGAGAGTTCTAGTAGTATGAATATCCAGACATTCAAATGAGAAGGTTTTGGTTTCTGTTAATTTTTTCTTCCCTATTGGCCAATAGTCAGAAGATGAAGTGGATATTTTCAAGAAACTGAATCTTGAAAATTGAAGCAAGCAAAATGATAGAATTCTATTTAAATGCATCAACTATTTTTGTGTCACTACTGTGTTCACAACATGCTAGGAACATATTTGGTAAATTTTTAAGGACTTAAATATACTTTTTCTCTTAGGAGACTGAATTAGAGCATAAGAAAGAAATACAAAACAAAGTCTGTTCTCTCAGTTTATAATCTTGATGGAGAGATTTGTATTTTGGGGAGACATGCAAACAATTAAAGAGCAGTTCCAGATCTTGAGTTGTACCCAGTTGAATGTCAAAATTATGATACCGCCGACAGACAGCCATGACTCTTTAGGAAAAACAAAGGGTATGGGAGGTCATTAACCTAGAGAGGTTATCAGGAAGGTCTTTACAAAGAGAAGAAGTAGAAACTGAAATCAGTTCTGCACTGTAGAGAAGATACGGATGTGTAGGAGTGGGGAAGCATTTGATGGTGTTGACTGGTAATGAGACCACACAAATAAGTTCACAGTGCCAAAAAAGTTCATATTAGAATGAATTAAAGCAAGTTTTATTTGTGGGTACTTTACAAAATTGGGTAGTGGCTTCCCACAATAAAAAAAGACAAAAAATATTTGAGCCTGGAAGAGGAATTTATTTATTTTTCTTTTAAAGCTAAGAGTATGCTGCAAACTAATGGGGTCAACCTTAAGGACTTGGAAACATTTCCACCAAGAGTGAACCCTGGAAAGGGCAGAGTTGAAATATTTTTTATAACTGTATTAGAGTTAGATCTATGCATAGAATTAATAGAGCATGCTTGTGAACCCAGAACAAAAGAATGTTCAAAAAGTACCTTTGGATGACTTTTAAAAGGTTATTATAACTTGGAGATTTCTTATTATCTCGATTAATAGATATTATTGATATTCTGTTAATTAGATCGGTTGTATGCTCGGAAGATTTGATGTGTGGTAGAATAGAGTATATATGCTGGAGAATACCTATTTTGTCCTTGCAAGCTGCTGTAACAAAATACCACAAATTGGGTAGCTTAGAAACAATAGAAACTTATTTATTTCTCACAGTTCTTATAGCTGCTTCCTTGAGGGGCTTCTTTCATAAGGACACTGTTTTCATGACCTAAACACCTTCTAAAGGTCTTACCTCTTAATTTCATTTCCTTGGAGAATAGGATTCCCCAAGAGGGGGGGCACAAACATTTGGACCACAGATACTCAAACTAAGTAGACAGTAACCTTGTCAAAGCTATTTATCACAATCTAAATTTTTAATTGATTTGAAATCATGCCCAAACATCATCTCCCCCCAACATTTGAATGTGACACATCTTAAAAATTATCATGGCTTTAATGGCAAAAATAAACTAAATAGATTTGTTTCTACAAAATGATTAAAATCAGGACTGTGGCCAAGTATGAGTCTTAGTTTACTCTAGCATTGATTTATGTTCTCTAATCCCCTCTGTTCTCCCTCTTCTCTTCTTCCCTTCTTTCTCCATCTCCTTCCCTCTTTCTATAATAATATTCTGAATTCTTGAATTATCAGGAGTTATTTTCTCATAGAAGGGGTTCACATCTTTCAACATCTTAGCAAGATGTAAAATTTTGAGCAAATTTATAATAAAATCAAGATCTCCATTCTATTGACATGAACCAAGCACGGTTAAGGATAGAATTGAGACTTTGGGGGTAAGAAGAACTTGAATACTAGTTATTTTGCTTATATACTGTATAATTATGGTCAAATTGTTGAAACTTGTTGAGTCCCAGTTTCCTCCTCTTAAGAAGATATAATCATACTTTATAGAATTATTATAAAACATAGATATTATATGCAAGATACTTCATAATACCAGAAACACAAAAACTTATGCTCCATTGTACCTTCTGATATGGTCCTGCTGGGGCTTAGGAGACACCATCCCAAAATATGACTGTAGGAGACCAGAATGTGCCACCCCAAAATATACTTCTTAGGTATATTTTGAGAAGGTTATTTTGAGAAACTAGACACAGTAGTAGCTTTGAAAAGCTGCCCTTGTACAAAGGAAATTTACATATATAAAGGAAACCTACATTTAGTAAAAATATCTGCATTAGGAAGAAGGCTACTCCTAGATCATTTTATTTACTGGAGAGAATTTTTATGTGCATAACAAAGAAATCTTTAGTCACCATACATTTTCTCTAACCTTCTTCTAACTTTTCTTTATCAGAAGTCCCTATTTCTTTTTGTAGTTCATGATGCTATATAAGCTTCGATTGTCCGACTCTTCTTTGAGTCTTATATTTCTGTGGGACTCCTATGTGTACATACAAAATTATATGTTTTCTTTCTCCAATAAATCTGTCTTATGCCAATTTAATTCATAGCTCTGCCAAAGAACCTAGAAGGGTAAGAGGGAAGCCACTTCTTCCTCCCCTACCTCACTCATGCCTGACTTCAGGCCTGGTGATTCAGCTGTGACTATGATATTAGTCTGATGAAATATCTCAGAGATAGTTGGCCATCACTTTCACATAAAAAGTTACAGACTAGACCTCAAACTTTAGGAAACAGATCCCATTTGATTTTTGTTACATCCCTGAGAAATAATGATTTACACTGTAGACTAAGCCTGGCTCTGCTTCTGGTCCTGTTGGAACCTTATTGAACTAGCTGTGTCACTTCAGAACTCCTGGATGATCAATCCTCCAAACTGGTTAGTGTGCACATGTGATAGTTATTTTTTCCCTGACAATCTTAATATATATTTTTATATTTAAAATTCATGTCCTAAATGTTAATTAGCTAAATTAGAGATCATACAATTCTCTTGAGTATAGAATATGCACATTTTTAGAAGTGTTTAAGTACAAACACTCCAAATAGGCTAGAATAAATCCTTTCAAGTGAATAGAATGCTTGTCTCATAAATTGGCTGAAATAGGTATTTACCTGATTGACATAACTGTCCTCAAAGGTAAATCATATAAACTCTAAGTAGTACACGGAAACAACTATTAGAGTCAATGAGTGTTGAGTGGCTAAAATGTAATGCAATGCTTTAAAGGTAAAAAAAAAAAAAAAAAAAAAAAAAAAAAAAAAAAAAAAAACATGAAAAAAAAAAAAAATCAAAAACTTTTTTTTTAGTCAAAACATTATGGAAAATCACCTCAGCTTCTTGGGTATGGAATACACATAGACGAAAAGGAAAACTCAATCTAGTTTACAGATATTGAGAACTTTCTGATATTTAGGTGAAATAATGCAATGCTGAGCTTTAAAAATGTGGTCTACATGAATGTTTATTTGACAATCTGAAATGTTTCAAAGGGGCCATTAGGCACTTTCATGTAGATAATGCACAGAAGGAAATTCACAGTTATGTCTGAACATACCTTTAGAGGACCTGACATTCTCAGGGACTGCTATTCTGTTCTGACACGTCAACTCTTGTTCACACCCTAGATTTTTTTCACTCGTTACTTCTCCAGTGCATTTTTGTGTTTTCTACTCATACTCTCAAATGCAGACTATTTGCTTTTCAAAAAGACCCTACAAAAGCCATGCATCTTTATAGTTTTACTTAGGTGGTGTTGTTAGCTGAAAAAAAGCAAGAGATGTTTGAAATGGGAGTCAAAAATATCCTGGCACTTCACCTGTACATCAGGGACTTGAATCCTAGACCTGTCTTTAATATGCCTCATTGTGAAAAGCTATTATGGCCAAAATGTTGTGTAAACTCCTTCCCAGTTTGGGGACTTCACTGGTTACTGAACACAGGAACATGGTTCAGTGGAATTTCGGTTTCATTCTCGCCCCTGGGTATATTTGCATATCTTCTTGAAGATGGCCTTAAAAACAGGGGTTAATCTTTAGGAGTCTGCTTTTCTTTGGTTACTTTGGCGGGGAGTTTTAGAGAAGGGGTTGGAAGCTGGAGACTTGAGGCCCGTTTATCCTTCCTGGTGCCTTTTTCACTGCCTGTCTTTAGCATCTTCGCTTCATTGCCCACGTGTCACCTGTGCTTAGCCATGAGGTGATATATCCTCTCCCATTCCAAAAACATTGATCTAAGTCTCCCTCCTTCCATTTTTTAATAAATCTTAGTGAAGCAATATAACATTCCAGGTCAGTCCTGGAGCGCTGTTCTGGCCTCGCCGGAGCGGCTGCTGCAGAGCATGGAAACTTGCTGGCACAATATTGCAAAGTGACTCTGTGGGGGCTGGACGACTTCCAGCCAGCAATGAACCACGGCCAAGAAACGCCAATATGGATAATGCAAACAAGAGAGATTTGGGGCACATTTCGATTTAACCATCTGATTTAATTGACAGAATAAATGCACCTGTCAACGGGTAATATTCTTGTGATTAGTTTTGGCTGTGATGATGAGATGATGTTAAAAGAATGTCAGAACAACCTGTCCTGGGACTCTTACAGGCAGTTTTGAGCGAGGGAAGGTCAGTTTTTAGCTAGTTCAAAGAAGCAGGATAATCTGCTTGTAATGTGAAGGTATTTTATGGAGACGGTGAACGTTTTATTTGACGTTTTCCCTCTGTGCTCAGCCTTCACCACAAATCAGGCAAAAGCAGAGGGTGGGGGGCCCAGGGAAGTAATTGACTTTTGAATCAGTCTCTATGGCTACTGGGTTAGTCCTCATCCGGAAATGGAAGCTGGAGGTAGTACCCTAAAACTGCAGCTGAATGATCTCACCTTCTCCCAAACTGTGGCTCTTTCATGACTGGAGTTAGTTATTTAAGTTGAATTTCAGTGGGGTGATGTCTTTAATTGAAGTTTTTTTTTTTTTTTTTTTTTTTTTTTTTCAGAGAAAACAGTGACATTACAGCACGTATATTGATTAACACCCACTCATTCAATTGTTAACCCTTGTCAATCTAACCCTAATTTCTCTGGAAATTGTGTTTTGGATGTGACTGATGGTCACCTTCTCTAGGTTCATAATTGACCTCTCCATGCTATCTAATGCTATTGAGGTTTTTCCTTTTTGGAACTGTCCCCTCCCATAGTTTGCTTGACTGACTATCCTTGCATTCTCCTTCTCTCAATTCTCTTTTTCTTGGTCTTATCCACTGACCACTCACTCATATGTTTACAATTTATTTTAAATTTTATTTATTTTTACAAATGCAAATTTTTAATGAAAAAAAGCATTGTATATATTTATCATGTATATCGTGATGTTTGGAGGATGTGTAAGTTATGGAATGGCTCCACTGAACTAATTAACTGTGTATTACCTCACATACATACTTATTTTGTGGTGAGAACACTTAAAATCTACTTTCTCAGAGTTTTAAAAATATAACACATTGTTATCAACCATTATCACTGTATTACGCAATAGATCTCTCAAACTTATTTCTTGTATCTAACTGACATTTTGTATTCTTTGACTAACACCTCCCCAGCTCTTGGTAGCCACCATTGTTATCTACTTTCTCATGAGTTCAATGCTTTTAGATTCCACATAGAAGTGAGATCATGTGGCTTTTGTCTATCTCTGACCCTTCCTTCTTTATCCACTCTATGTAGCCATTATCCAAACTCTCAGATCTGTCCACCTTCTAGTTTCTCCTTTCATTTTTCCTTTGAAGTGCCCCCCCCATGATGTTCCTCCTCATCCTTCCACAGATGCCTCTTAAATTGATCTTTAGAATAAACTCCATAACAAATTATTGGTCATGTCATTGAACTGTCTGTCCTGCAGGATGTATCCTGGACTGAAATGTGTCCTTCTGACTTCCATTGCTATTGCTAGTCACTATCCCTATCACATCTTCGATCTCTAAATCATGAAACTGAACTTTTTGGAATAGAAATCTCTTCGAGTATCTGTTGAAGGATATGGATTTTCTTCTTGGACAAACACTCGTACAAGCCCATATTCAAGAAGGATTCCTAAACTCTTGGAATTCTATCTGTTAGCTGGTGGAGGAGTTACCATTTTGTTGATAAGCCTCTACTCTGAGCACTTTTGAATCTTCCTTTTTATTTTAGCACTACATCCAGCCAGTACCCAAGACCTGCAAGATAGTGTTTCCCAAGGACTGGTCATAAACCAAAAAGCACTTGAGTTGCTTGTCCTTCCCGACCTGGAATCTCTGGGTGGGACATAGAAACATACTGATTGAATAGACACAACTTAGTTTGAGATCCACTGCGACAGAGTGTGCCTTTGGAACGCCCCTTTCCTCCACCTTCCCCTTACATTCTGGTTGCCAACACCCTCCTGCAGCTTTCCCAACTTCTTACCTGGAATTTTGTAATAATTGCTACCATTACTGACTTCCTACTTGATGCCAGGTGCTTTTCATGCATTATTCTCTTTAATGTTCCCAACTCCTCAGGAGGTAGGCAATAGTAACTCATTTTTCAGTCGTAGAAAATCAACCTAAGAAAGGTCAGGTAAGTTGCTCAAGGTTACACAGCTAGTGAGTGGTGGTGCTGGAATTCAAATCTAGAGTTATTGAGTTCCAAAGTTCAGATGCCTCTCTGGGGCATCCCACTGCTTCTCATTGCTGTAGCCTCTCTGCCTTCTGTCTCTCTCCCCATCATTCTTCAGTTGTTTCCAGATTAATTTTACTAATACCATTTCTGCCAGCCTCTATGATAAATCATATCCTTTACATTGTATTTATTTTTCTATTTCTCTATTATTTTATGGGGTCCTTAAGTTCATGGACTGTGTCTGGCCTGACAAAGAGGAAGGAACTAATAAATATTTTGAATAAATAATATCTTTTATCAGAAAACTGAAGTGAGTTCCTATTGGCCACTGCATAATTTCTCCTTAGTAAGTCATTTAGGTTCCCTTATGAGATCTGACCCCTTTTCCTTATCTAAACATTTCATGGTATATATAGTCAAGTATATCTTCCCAAATATGCTCTTTGCTATTTAAACTTTTCTCTATTTTCTTGCTTTCTCTTGGTCTAATATTTGTTTCTACTCCATTGCTTTATTAAATATCACCAGTACTTTATGACTCAGCATAAATATCACATTTATGTGATAGATTTCCTGTTCTTCATCTATCCAGAATCTGATCTATGTTTTGAACTCTCAGAACATTATATATTACCTTTAAGCTACTAGTTTCAGTGTTTCTATTGTATAATTGTATTCATATATAATTTTGCCCGTTATGTTATAAATCCATTGACAATAGTGTAATTCACTATTTTCTCATTCACTTTTGGAACCTATGAATATATTTAAGAGTGCCTTGTATGCAGAAGATACATAAAAACTTGTTGGGTTATTGGTTATCATAAATTCAATATGAGAATATTTGGTAAAGTAGCATAAGTGTAAAAGATCATGTTAAAATGATTAAAATAAATAGGTATTTGCAAATAAATATCCTAATTAATCTTAACATTCTACTCAATTTTTGTTGAATGATGAACCAAAAAATTTTAGATAAGATATTCATGCTATGGCAGGTGATGGATGGATATATAAAATGTCTTAACACATGGTATTTTTGACATTCCAAGTGCTGCTAGTACCTACAGATCCCAAATATCAGCAGCATTTATGGGTATAAAAACTGATCTTTAAAAATTTACTTAGTAGCTATTATCCTGGGCTTAAGGAAACTTTGGTTTCATGCCTGTCAATTTTAAAGATAAATCAACATGGATGATGTAAGTAGACTTTGATTCCAGATCTTTCTGCAATCTCTTGAATCTAGACTGACTCTAGTAAAAAAAAAAAAAAAAAAAAAGGAAAATGAGCTGGCCATTTAAGAAGCATGAGAATTGAATATCTTAGTCTCCCTTGAATTCAAATGTCCAACTTTTAGTAAAAAACTAAGATCTGTAATTATTAGATAACACAGAGAAAGACAAGATAGTAGAGTAGAAAAAGGGAAAAAGGAAGCACAGCCCAGAAGTTCTGACTTATAAAGCCAGAAGACTGCTCCTCAGCAAGAAGAATCACAAAGGAAACTCCCCGAAACTTAATACTGAATTGTAAAAAAAAAAAAAAAAAAAAATTTAGAGCTACAGAAAGTTGGTGACTTAAAGAAATAATACCTCAGAGATGCGCCAGCTCTGGCCACCAGCAGATAAGCAAAGGGAGTGCAGACAAAAGAGAAAAGTGACCAGCTAATAAGGAAATTTAAAAACAAAGAAAAATCGAGCTAGGGAAACCTGTGCTTTACAAGGCTGATTTTAATGGACACAGAGTTGGTAAGGGAAGCATGTCAATGAAAACAAATCCAGTGTTCTGCTGGGACAAAGGCATTCTGTCGGGGCGTGCCTTCATGGGCGTGGTGCAAAAAGTCTTCTGTGAATATGGAACATGGTGACAGGTGAGGAAAATGTTGGTAGGCACTGAAAGCTGTCCCCAGCAGCTTTTAACCGAATGGGGTAGGGACTCAGAACTTAAAGAGGAAATTACCTGTGACCAAAGAAAAAATTCCCAAAGGGTGCCTGAACCAGAGAGACTGAAACAGGTTCAAAGAACATTTTATCTCTGGGTAAAATGAACCATTCAACCTCTGGGTCCCAAAGGAGAAAAGTCCCATAAGAGCTGGCATTCCACAGGAGCTCTTGCAAGATGCTCGCTACAGCCACACAAGGGCATCTTCACTCCAGAGTGGATACCTGGTGATTCACATCTATAGTGGTGAAGGTGAGGCCACAGAGACTTAGTCCCTACACCTAAAAATGGATTTTTTTCCAGAAACCTCAGAGGGCCAGAAGTCCAGCAGAGATAGGAACTCCACATCAATAGTGGGAGTGAACCAAATTTCAAATAGCCTCCAACAAAGTTCTAAAACCCACCAAAATCCTAACACCACCAACTAGAAACTGCAGTCTAGAACTCTGCACCACCCATATCACACTACAGTATTATACAATTCATCAGCACTGCCCAGTCTATCCCACCAATACTGGGAGATTGAAGCCAAGAGCTACTATACCCAACTGATGGCCCTGAACAAAGGGTCAGTGGCTGAAAATACAGAGCCAAAAATAAAAATGAAACTCCAAAAGATCTGACCAGAAACAAACCCTCTATCTCTCATTAGGATCTTTTACTTTTTTCTTTTCTTTTCCATATTCCAATTATTTTTTACTTTTTAAATTTTAACTTTTTTCAAACATCATTTTATTGTATAGTATTAGTCTTCACTTTTTTTCATTATGCATGATTCTGTGAGTGTGTGTATGTATGTGTGTGTGTCTGTGTGTGATTGTGTATGTTCTGTGTCAATAGGTTGGTTTAGATAGATACACATAACTTGCACATCAATAGCTTTTTCCTGTATTGTTCATTGTTTAGCCTAGATTAGACTTACATGGGGTACAATTATATGAGAGTTCAAGTTATTCCAATCTTCATTTGCTGGTTCATTCATAACTAGTCGTAGGCCTTCCTATCTCATCTTCTTTACTCTCTTCTCCCAGAAACAGTCAAAATTTCCTATTTCCTCCTCTTTTCTTTCATTACTTTCAGTTAACGTATTATTTCTTCTCTTTATAGCTAACACCTGCTCCAATTCTCCTGCCTCTCTTCTGATCACTTTTTCAAACTTTCTCTTGCCTTCCTACCCTATTTTCCATAAGAAACTGTAATCACACTAGTCTATATAGAAATGATATAGATTGTGTAACTCCTACCCCATTCAATTTGTTGTGATTATTAATACAGTGAAAAACATAGTAGACACCTACTGTTGAATGCCTGATATAGGTCACCGTTTTCTATTGTCCGTAAACGCTGACCCCATCATTCCTATATTGGTGACAATTACGGTTATAGGTGTCAAAGTAGACACTGGACATGTATCTTAAGGCTACATATCTATTGCTGACATTTGTGCCATTCCTGACTCCTCCTTCCCTCTAAGAGGTGCTAGAAAGAGATTGGGACACTTCAAGATCATAGTAGAAATCCTGCCAACAAGATCTCAACCACACAGCCCTGAGTCTTGCCCCCCACACAATTGAGCCCCACCTGAGCCTTCACAACACTCCAACTCAAAGAATTAAGGAGACAAAAGCCCCAAAACCAACATCTAGGATCCAAGAAGGAACAATCAGAGGGACCTTGTGTCCCACCCCTTGACATCTACTCAAATATCAAAAATAGAAGTCACAGAACAAATAAACTAGTCACATACAAAAACACACACTCAAAAACAAGGAAGGGGAACCCATCTCAGTTGATACACAACTCTAAGACCTCTGAGAACATGAGGAAACAGGCAAACAAACCTTGCCCCCAAATTCACACTCCCCCAACAAAGAATTCCACTGATTTTGAAGTGGACGAAATCCTAGATAATACTGTCACCAAGTTAAAATGAAAAGTGCATTGGTTTGGTTTTAAAAAGTGTTACAACGAATGAAAGATTTTCAACGACAGGCTTGGAGGCTTAACATACCTCCAAATGAAAAGTTTGGAAAGGCTAGGGCTGATTGCAGATGCTCTTGGTAGTAGCTGGCTTCAAGCCCCATGCTGAAGTCACTGAAACCAGGTATTTTAATAGAGGACAGTGAAGTCAGAGAGGCCAAGAGTGGCTGCATCCAAGCACATCCTGCAGTTGCCATGTTCTTCAATACCATCCAAATAGGACTGGGTGAATCCCAGAGACTTAGGAGGAAGCTGTAGAACTAACAATTTTCAAAGTCAAAAATTTACAAAAGAGAGCAAGAGCAAAGACAAGGTCTGGGAAAATCTTTAGAGTAGATTACATATATAATGGGTGAACATAGATCAAAAAAATAGATATATTATGTTCATAATTAGTCCAGGGCTCATTTTTTATGAATTGTTGGGTAAAGGTAGTTATCTAAGTCAAGGTCAAAAAGACTTTTCTATAAAGAACAAGAGAATAAATAGTTGGGCTTCATGGGCATACACCTGCCTCCTCTCCCCCTAACCCCTTCTCCCTTCTTCTTATCCTCTTCTGCAGCTGCTGCCTTCTTTAAGAATGTAAGAATCATTTATCTTTCACAAGCCATACAAAATAGACTGTAGACTGGATTTGGCCCATAAAGCAATAGTCTCTTTGTTCTAGGTAATCATATAATACTGTAAGTGAACATTTCTATATAGATGAGTTTGTAATAGTCACTGAACTGAAATACAATAAAATACTCTCAAATTTATGCAATCTAAGAATCAATTACTTTACCTCAAAATGTAATCATGGAAGATAATTTAACTTGGGTATATATTCACAGTGAATATCAAAAATTATTTTTAAAGGGCTAAAAATAATGTTTATGTTAATCAAAGAAGAAAAGATATATTCAAGTTTTTTTTCACTCTTTTTAAATTTTTTAAATTCTAATTAGTTATACATGACAGTAGAATGCATTTGGATGCATCATGCATAAATAGAGTATAGCTTCTCATTCTTTTGGTTGTACATGATGCAGAATCACACCAGTCATGTAATCATATATGTACATAGGGTAATAATGACTGATTCATTCTACCATCCCTTCACTCCCCTCTGCCTAATCCAAAGTACCTCTATTCTTCCCTACACTCCCCCAACCCTACATTGTGAATTAGTATTCTCCTATCAGAGGAAACATTTGGCCTTTGGGTTTTTGGAATTGTCTTACTTCAGTTAGCATGATAATCTCCAGTTCCACCCATTTACTGACAAATGCCATAATTTCATTTTTCTTTAAGGCTGAGTAGTATTCCATTGTGTATATATACCACAGTTTCTTTATCCATTCATCTGTTGAAGGGCATCTAGGTTGGTTTCATAGTTTGTCTATTGTGAATTGAGCCGCTATAAACATTGATGTGGCTGCATTACTGTAGTATACCAATTTTAAGATATTCAAGTTTTCGATGTATTAATTCATCATAAAAATAAAATCCCATACAACTATCCTCTGGCTGCCTAACTTAGTTTTCCTGTGTCTGAGATCAGAATCTTGTATCTCCTTCCCATGTTCCCACCCTTGATTATCTTTCCCATCTTTCCTTTTATTTCACTTGGGCTTATTATAAAATTCTCTCGTTAAATTATTTTGCATAATACAAGTACTAATGTGTAGAGTTGGTGTTTTATTTGATTTATGAAGTTATTCAGATAATAGCTTAAGTATATACTAATTGATTTTCTTTCATACTTTAATTCACAATACCCAAATATTGAAAATAAAAGGCAAAGAATGTAAGTTCAGATTATTTCTTCAAACTATTAATATGTGTTGGACTTCTTAATAGTGTATGAAAAATGAGGAATGAGGATCTAGTAACTAAAATAATAAGTTGAAATTATCTTCATATTTAATATTCTTTTTTAATGAATGCATTATAAAAATTAGGGAAGAATAGAAATAAGATTTTATAGTATTCTTCATAGGATTATATAATCATGAAAATGCTTTCCCCCTGTCGATATGTTGACTGGGAAACCAGTCATACGAGAAGACACTGTTAGCCTTTCAGATAACAAGTATTTAGAAATGCACTTTCAGTATGTGGAAGTGGGTCATTTTAAATAAAATGCAGAGGTTACTTCTTATAGTATTTGAGCGTGGTCATCTCAAAGTCCACAAAAGAGTATTTTTCCTTCAAATATTCATTAATTGTGAAGATAAAGTGTTAATGGAATGAATCACACATTCAGCTATGTCCTGAACCATGAATAGGTAATTCTCTCTGCTCTGAATGTATTTTGCTGTACTTTATATTGAGAAGAGTTCTACCATTTCTTATCCTTATTCCTGAGAATATTGATCTTCTATTAGAGGTTCTTTCTCATACAACATGAAAAAAGTGTATAGATAATTATGTACTATTAGGTAGTAATAAAGGGCTGTTTCTAATCATCTTAAGAAGCAGTCATTAGGACTAGACAGTCAGAATGAAAGGTGGGATATGGAAAGATCCATTTTTGAAAGTTATTTTCTTGCCTCTGGCTCAGTGTGCCTGGGACTAACTTAACTGGAATTACTGTTGATACAAATGTTAGGTAATATTGAGAAAAAAAAATTGGACCATATTTTCTAGTTTATGTGGACAACAAATTATGCTTGTTTCATTGTTCCTCACCTAACAAGCCATGCTTCCTCTACACCCTCATTTAGTGAGATTCTGACGTGGTGCCTTGAAGTTTGTTGACACAGTCATTAAGTTTGATATTCAAGGGATATTTTTGTGTTACGAAGTAGATTTCTTAAAAACCAAGGAAGTTTCAGACTCAAGACAGCAAAAATAGAAGAGCAGAATGTACAAGTTGGAATTTCTGAATGTGCAGTATGAAAATAAACAACCTCCAGACACCAGTACTTCAGAGATTCTCTTTTTCCTTCTTTGCTGTTTCCTACACATGAGAGGCATAGGTTCATCATTTTACAGTACTTCAAAAAGCTCAGAAGATTTATATTTTTCAAATTTGGTAGCTTCTAGAATAATAGTGTCTATCAAAAAGAGAAAAGTTATCCTCACAATAAGTACATACTTTAAGTAATCCTGGCAGACTGTGTCTCCAAAGTTCAGGCCACTGTCATGGAGCCCTTTGGGGACTCATAGAGGGTGCCTCTGCGGGAAGGTAAGAGCAAGTAGAGGAGACGCAGACTTAAGGCAACTCTTCTGGATTTCTCACTGAGCCAAGTGCAAGCTGCTCTTGTACTCAAAAAGAATGAAAGAACAGGATGTGTTCAGATTGATTCGGGGCTTGACACTCTCAACTAGGATATAAATCTGCCCTGTTCACCTTCCAAAAAGCTAATCCCAAATCAGTTTATGGGATTAGTGCAGTTACTCTGTAAATCACTTAATGGTATTTGAGGCATTTTCATGAGAACTAGCTTCTGCTAGATGTTTTCTCCTGTTTTATTCTGCACAGTTAAGTTTTTAGTTCATTTTACAAATTCTAAGGACAGGAGGCTAATGCCCTAAATGTTATAGGGAAATTTAAGACTCTGACTCTGACATTATACGTTTAAGAAAAATCAAAGTTTATGTGATATTCTAACAGCCACCTATTTGTCAGTGAGGGAGGATATTTCTTTTTCTCTATATTTTTACTTGAAAGAAAGATCAACATTTCAGAAATGTTTAAAAAGTCCCTCTGAAGAAAGTGATCAGTTTGCCAGCACTTGAGGTCTTGGCTTGACTTCCAGTTCTTTAAAGCAGGCTTAGAGAGGCAGTTCAAATAATGGAAGTAGTAAACTTATCCAAAAACAGTTTTCCATTTCTAGTAGACCACTTTGAGTTGCTTTCATATTTTCTCACCTTTACCCATTCAGTAAACATCAATCAGGTATCTAGTGTGCACCATATGCTATAACATGTACTGGGGATGAATGTCCTGTGGTCCCTGCCCTTGAGGATGTCCCACTGACATTACCTATTTCTTGAATCAGTATCAATTATAATGCTTCATAGAACATAAAGCTGCTTTTACATTTGGAAATGAAGTTACTTGCTTTAAAATACATAACATTTTTTCCATTGATCTTTTTCATAAAATTGGAAGAATATTCCTGAATAAATATTTCAGGGCTGGGGTTGTAACTCAGTGGTAGAGTGCTTGCCTAGCATGTGTGAGGCACTGGGTTCGACTCTCAGCACTGCATATAAATAAATAAAATAAATAAATAAATAAATAAAAGGTCCATTGACAACTAAAAAATGTTTTAAAAACTTATTCCAAATATGCTTAAATACATTAAATGATGACCTTGTTTGTCTACAGCATTCTAGAAATGTTTATATCCCTATCACATCTTTTGGAAACTTAAATTTCTATTTCAGTGTGTGTGTGTGTGTGTGTGTGTGTGTGTGTGTGCGCGTGTTTATGTCACTTATTTTAAGTGTACATTTTATCTCTTTTCAAAAGTCCGTCTCTAAGGGTGTTTATTTCATATTTCAGGTATCTAAATTCCACAGCATCAACTTCTTCAAATTTCTTCCCTTTTCCCACCTTTTCAATGTTTATTCCTACTGGACACAAATAGTACTGTCACTTAAATGTTTCTATTTTAACATAATGGAGTTTATGAGATGATTTTTCTAATTTTTTTGAGGTTTTATACTGTATAAAATTAACTAGCTCCCCTATAGTAATTTCTGAATATTTACAATGTCATTTGTCAAGTTTACTAGCAACTAGATTACTTTAAATATATTTTAAAATTCATACAATTACATCAGATTTGCACTGAAGTATTGTGGAGTGCTGTATCAGTTTTTAGGCCATATTAAAATTTGTTCATTAACTTGAGAGAAATTTGCATAGTTATGTATAGCACAGTTTACATAGGATTGAATAAGTGAGAAAGATCAATCTGATGAATTCAAGTTATATGACAGATGCCCATAATATATCCTGTGACAACATAACAGTCTTCCACACAAACAAATATCTATGTTAAATTAACATCATAAGAAATATATAGGACTATTACAGGGAAGGAAAAAATTGACACAAACATGAAGCGTATGTGGAACAAATGAAATGAAAGTATATATGATGCTTTTTGTTGAGAAATATTAACATTATAAAAACACAATCATTTCTGAAGTGGTAAATAATTGTTAAAAACCTTTGTAATTAAGTATAACTAACAGCAAATACATATGCTGCAAAACACAAAACTTAAGTGCACAACTCAAAGAATTGTTATAAATCAGACATTCATGTAATCAGCAATGTTTAAGAGTTCTAATTTTTAAAATATTCTTGTCAATACTAGATATAATTAATTTCTTTTTATTTTACTGATGATATAGTTAAGTAATTATGTATCATTATGGTTTTAATTGTCATTTCTCTCCTAACCAGTAATTTTTAATATTTTTCATTTCCTTATTGACTATTTTGATACACTTTTTTTGTTCACTACCTCTTCAGCTCTTAGGCCCATGTCTCTCTTTGCTACAATTTTTATTGATTTGTAGATGATCTTTATATATTCTTGGTAGGAATACTTTGTTAAATATATGAATTACAAATATCTTTTCCTATTCTGTGTTTTGTCTTTTGATATTTGGTGTCATTTGATTAAAAGTTCTTAATCAAGTTCATAATTAAACTCTTCCTGCATAGTTAGTGCTTTTCATATCCTGTTTAATAAATTTTGTTCATGGGTCTTACTTAAGATAGTCTCCCTTGTCCTATTATTTTGTCTTTCCTATTTAGACTCTCCCATTAAGCTAAAATTTATACATTTATTAATAAAATATTATCAACCTTCTAGGGCTTCTCATTTTCAATTTTGATAAGAGTACATATTCGAATAAAAAGTACACTCAACTAGAATAAATTGAGTCTACAAAAACCATTAGTTCATGATGTTACACAACAAATTGTCAAATAGATAATATTTGCTAACTGGGAGGCATATCTACCTATCTAAAGAAAATGGCATGCTAAATTACTTAAATTATAAATTAAACTCAGGGTATGTGTTAAATCACAAAAGGTCAGGTTGTAGATAGTGGAGGCAAACTTGTGATCATGCTTCTGTTTTAGTCAAATTTTTCACTGCTGTGATCAAAGGACCTGCTGAGAACAATTGTAGAGGAGGAAAAGTTTATTTGGTACTCACGGTTTCAGAAGTCTCACTGCATTGATGGCTGACTCCATTCCTCAGGGCCCAAGGTGAGGCAGGACATGGCAGTGGAAGGGTGTGGCGGAGGGAAGCAGGTCAGAACGTGGCACCCAGGGAGTAAGAGAGAATGCTTTCCTCACCACCAACGAGACATAAACTCCAAGGCCACAACCCCAGCAATCAATCTACTCCAGCTATACACTACCTGCCTACAGTAACCACCCAGTTAATCTCTATCAGTGAATTAATGCACTGATTAATTTGAGGTTCTCCTAAACCAATCATTTCACCTCCGAACTTTTCTTGCATTGTCTAACACATGAGCTTTTGGGGCACACCTCATATCTAAACCATAATAATTTCAAATACTAGTAAAGGACTACTAGAAAAGAAGAGCATCCAGAAATATATGTATGCTGACAGTGGTATACAGTAAAAATACTGCAATTAAGTGGAGAAAAACACTTTGTCAAGTGAATATCCATGTGAAAAAATGAACTTGGACCTCTACTTCACAACCTAAATAAAGATCAATTCCAATGTGAATTAGAAATTCCTAGTAGGAAAGGTTAGTAGGAAATATTTTATTAGTATGTGTATTAATATTTTAACTTAATAGGAGAGTCTAAATAGAAAAGTTAAAGAGCAGGATAATATCTTAAAGGCAGTCTTTTGGTAAAATCTATCCAAATTGTTTGTATTATTCTTAGACTTTCCTCTAAATTTTAATTGCTTTTATAAATCTTCCAATAATATTTTAACAAACATATGATGTATGTAATACATAGCATGGTATGGTATGTTAAAGGTAACAGAATATGTTATACATGATATAAAGGTAAAGCTAATTGCTCCATCAGGAAGAAAATGGATCTTAAACATTATATTCAAAATGTTTAAGAAATGAAAATAAAGTTAAAATTAAAGGAAAGACACTGCATTTGTTAAAAAATAATGTTTCCACTTTACTATTAAATTGGTTAGCTCTTCTTATTTTATCTTTGTATTAAATGATATTCACTCCAGTGTCTATTTTAATTTCTTGTGTGAATTTCAATTTAAAAGATGAAGATCTCCTTGGACAGTAGCTAATTCCATATATGGGATGCAATAATTCAAGGTATGATGGGAAACTTTTATTTCAATACTCAAATAGGTCTGCTATTGGTATTATAAATAACAAATAAGCACATGAGAACTTTCTTGCAGTAGACTATCACATAGTAGATGTGGAAAGGGTGGTAGAGTTAGAAAATCCTTATTTGGCAAATATTATAATAATTGGTTCAGGCAAGAAACAAACATGATAAAACCCGTGAAACCAAGTAGAATGAGGAAAAGCATTTTTACATCATTGCAAAATATGATCTACAACATAATTATAAAAGGAAAAAGTTTCTTTAAAATAAGCAAAGCTGGCTCTCATCATTCTCAAATATTTTGTGGAGCTCAATCCATATGAATTTGGCCAATATCCTGATTTGAATAAGCCACTATCTCATTTATAATCCCTGTTCCCAAGAGCTTGGATACCCACTGGAACCTCTTTCCATCTCACTCAGACATTTTCCCTGTGTGATCTTTGACTGTTTTAGAGTTGTCTTGTCCCTCTTTGTCTTTCATGTCTGTAAATATATTGAAAACCACCCTTTATTAAAGTACATCTGGTTCTTTAGTTTTTGTTCAGAATACACCAGAATCATAGCTTTAAATCAAGACACTAAAGTAACAAAAGGAAATATAATCTCTGACACTTTCCTTATCTAACTGTTCATATCTATCTTATTTGAGCATATCAATAAGCAGGGGATCAACAAAGGTATCTTTCTGTACTAGTTATATAACCAATAAATTTCTATAATAGCTATTATAACCAATAACCTGACATTTAGAAACTTAAATTATAGTCAAATCTATATCAACATTTCAGTTTAACTGCTTTGCCAGCATTTTGGATTCATAATACCTGGGACTTTAAATAACAAAATTAAAATTATCAAAACTTTTAAATTGTTCAATAATATTATAATTATTAGATTATTTTCATTATTAATAATTAGAATTATTAAAGCATGTGGCATTTAAATTATTTTAAACTTCAAACCTAAAGGGAGGAATACTCTCCTTGTCAATGTATAGAAACAGCTGATTTTTGTAGGTTAATTTCATATCCCGTAACTCTACGGAATATGTTTACTCTAACATTATTTTGGTGTAGTCTTCAGGGTTTTCTGCTTAATAGAATGTGTCCTCTGCAAACAGACAGTTTAATTTCTTTTCCAATCTGGATGACTTTTCTTGCCTAATTGATATGGTTAGGACTTAGGTACTAGGTTGAATAGAAAGATCAAGAGTGAGCATGTTTGTTTTGATTCTGTTCCTAGAAGAAAAGTTTTCATACTTTCACCAGCAAGTATAATATTAGTTGTGGTTTTGTTACACGTGGCTTTAATTATATTGAGACACACTTCTATACAAAATTTGCTGAAAGATTTTATCATGAAAGAATGTTGAATTTTATTAAATGCCCTTTTTTACATTAATTGAAATGATCACATGGCTTTTATCTATTGTTTCTGTTAATGAGGTGCCTCATGTTTATTGATTTCTGTATGTTGAAACTTCTTGCTTCCCAGGAATAAAGTCTATTGTTCATGGGGTATGTTCTTTTTAATGCTTAATTGAATTTGGTTGAATAGTATTTTGCTGAGAGTTCTGAAATTATGTTAATCAGGGACATGGACTTTCAACTTTCTTTTCTTCTGATATTATTTTCTGATTCTAGTATTATAGTAATGTTGTCCTTATCAAACAAGTTTGGAGGTCTTCCCCCATCTTGATTTTTTTACTTTTTGGAAATATTTGAGAATGATTTGTGTTAGTTCTTCAAATATTTAGTAGATTTCACCAGTGAAGCCAGGTAAAGTCATGGAATTCTCTGTTTTGGAAAGTTTTGATAAGTATTTAACTGTCCTTACTCATTATTAGTGCTTTTAGATTTTCTTTGGTTAACTGATTTGGTTTTGGTAGGTTAGATCTTTCTAAGAATTTGTATTTTTCTTCTAGGTTATTCAATTTGTTAGTGCATAATTGTTTATAATAGTTGCTTATCTTTTCAATTTCTATGGTATCTGTTGTGTTTCTTCTTTCATTCTGATTTTATTTATTTGAGTCTTCCTTATTTTTTTCTTAGTCTAGCTAAAGGTTTGTCAAGCTTGATCATCTTTCAGAAAAACAACTCTTAAATTTCAGAGATTTTTTTCTAGTCTCTATAACATTAATTTCTATGATTTTTATAATTTTCTTCTGCCGATTTTATGCTTAGTTTAGTTTCCTTTTTCCAGTTCCTTGAGAAATAAAGCTGGATTATTTATCTTTTTTAAAGTAGGCATCTATTGTTACATACATACCTTGTATAACTGATTTTCCTGACTGCAATACATTTATGTGGTGTTTCTGTTTTCATCTGTCTCAAGACATTTTTTAAAGTTTTTTAAAGTTGTCAACGGATCTTTTATTTTATTTATTTATATGTGATACTGAGAATCAGCACCTAGGGCTTCACACAGGCTAGGCAAGTGCTCTACCACTGAGCCACAACTCCAACCTCTGTCTCAAGACATTTTTTATCTTTTGATTTCTTTGACTCATTGGTTGTTCATGAGTTTGTTGTTTAATTTCCACTTATTGGTGAAATTTTCAACTGACTTCATATTATTGATTTCTAGTTTTATACCATGTGATCATAGAAGATCCTTTATGAGATTTTAATCTTAAATTTGTTAAGACTGTTTAGTGACCTAACATATATCTACCCTGGATGATGTTCTGTGTGTGCTTGAAAAATATGTGTTCTGCTGCTGTTGAATGGAACATTCTTTACATGTCTGTTAGGTCCCCTTGTACTACATGATTGTTCATATCTGCTGTTTCATTACTGAAATTCTGCCTAAATAATAATAATTCTGCCTAAATATCTCCATTATTGAAAGCAGTGATTTAAGACCTTCTATTATTATTTTATTGCATTTATTTTTCTCTCTAGGTTTATTCATATTTGCTTAATATATTGTTTATAATTGAGAGGCCTGATAGTGGAGATATATATGTAATTATAATTGCTATATCCTGCTAAATTCACCCTTTATCACTATATAATTATCTATATTTTCATTTTTTATTGTTTTTAGTATTAAATCTTTTAGTCTGCCTTAAGTATAACTACTCCTGCTTTCTTCTGGTTACCATTTGTATGGAAAATCTTTCTCCATCCCTTCACTATCAGCCTATGTGTATCCTTAGAAAATAGTGTTTTTTAGGTAACATGTTGTTGATTTTTTTTTTTTACTTATTCAATCAGTATATGTCTTAAATTGGAAGATTTAACATAATTAAAATTGGAGTAATTATTGATAGGAAAGTAATTATGTTACCATTTTATTTTTTCTTATTCATTTTAGTTTCTTTGTTCTGTTTTCTTCTCTTGCTTTCTTCCTTTGTGATTTGATTAGTTTTATAATGGTTTACTTTGATTCATTCTCTTTATCTTTTGTATATCTCCTCGACATTTTATCTTTGTAGTTATAATGAGGCTTTCATAACACATTTATATTTATAGCAGTCTATTTTAATAACCTCTTTAACTGCATATAAAAATACACTTCATTTCTTCTCTTCATATTTACATAATATATATAAAATTTATATTTTTAAATGTTTTGTGCCCATTTATAAATTATGGTACCTTAGTTATAATATTTTCATCTTTTAACTTTTATACTAGAGTGAAAAGTGATTTACTTGTTAACATCACAATATTTAGATTTCTGATATTGACTATATTCTTCCCTTTACAATAAATTATACATTTCTATACTTTAGCTAGCATATTTTCATTTCAACTTGAAAAATTCCCTTTAGTTTTTATTTTTATTTTTATTTTTTTTGGAGGAGGGTACCAGGGTTTGATCTCAGGGGCCTCAAGCCACATCCCCAGTCCTATTTTATATTTTATTTAGAGACAGGGTCTCACTGAGTTGCTTAATGCCTTGCTTTTGCTGAGGCTGACTTTGAACTCACAATCCTCCTGCCTCAGCCTTCCTAGCTGCTGGGATTATACGCATGCACCACCTCTCCTGGCTCCCATTAGTTTCTTGTATATAGTCTCATGGTGATGAATTGCCTCAGCTTTTTCTTTTCATTTTTTTTTTTCTTTTGGTCTGGAACAATCTTTCTCTCCTTCATTTCTGAAGGGAAGCTAGGCAAGGTATAGTATTCTTAGTTGCCATGATTTTTTCCTTAAACATTCTGAATATATTATCCATTATCTGCTGACCTGCAAGTTTTCTGCTGAGAAATATATTTATTATCTTATAGAGGTTCCTTATGTATGGTTAAGTCCCTTTTGTTGCTTTTAACATCATCTTTGACTTTTGGGAATTTGTTTATAATGTTGCTCAATGAAGATCTCATATTTAACCGATTAGTGGTTCTTTGGACTTCACTATTTTTGATGTTCAGTTATCTCTAGATTTGGGAAATCTTCTGTCATTATTTCTTTAAATGTATCTTTTGTCCTTTTCTCTTCCTCTGCTCATTTTAGGATATCTGTAATGTACATATTTGTGTGCTTGATAATATCTCATATGTGTCATAGATTCTTTTCACTTTTATTTATTATTACTTTTTTATTCCTCTGACTCTGTAATTTCTCATGGCTTTTCTTTGAAGTTGATGAATCTTGCTTTTGCTTGACAGATCATGTTGCCCTGATTATTTGGGATTTGTATTGTTGTCCACATAAGAAATAGGCATCTCTTTCAAGCTTTACATAGTAGCATCAGCAAGGAAGGCCCATTACTAGAACTCTGTCCAGAGAGTTTGTGTGGGAGGTTCATGTACTCATGAGTGGGCTTGCTGCTGGAGTCCTTGGTGGGGTGGCATCATAACATGGTCAGCTAGTGGGTGAGCATGGTCCCTAGATCCATAGGGTCCAGTCTGATGAGTGTGTATGGAGTACATGTGAGTGGACCTGGAGCCTGTGTTCTAGGGACAGAACTGGAATCCATGGATGTAGGAGCTGGTTCAGTGCTAGGGCAATACTTGAATCTATGTTGTCAGGGCAAACCTAAAGTCTGATCGGATCTGAAGCCTGAGACAATAGCATCTGATCTGACACTGATGTTGGGGAGGGACTGAAGCCTTGGGCAGTCTGGTGTTCGAGCAGGCATGGATTCTGCAATTGCAAGGGGCTGGTCTAGTGCTCTGGAAGTCCTGCAGCCTGAGTTCTCCAGGGTGGGCTTGGAATCTAGTTCCACAGAAATTGGCCTGGCACCAGGATTCACTGGAATAGGCCTAATACTAGAACTCAGAACAAAAGTGAGTGCTCACTACCTTCCACCTCCCTTATGCAGAGAGATCCTCTCTTCACACAATTGGGTTGAGAATATTTATGAAAAGAATGTGAAATTACCATTCCTATAATCTTTAACACATCTCTTATTTCTGTGTTTCAACAAGGAGCTACAATCTATCACCTGGCCTCTTTAGCTCTTCAGAAAGTATTTTCATGTATATGTAGTTGTGTGAATTAGTTTCTGTGAGGGGAAATCACTGCAAGCTCCTATTCCACTATCTTGCTAAGGTCTTTCTGTCAATAATGCTTGTCTTTTAACCTTAAGACAAATTTGAATCTCAACTTTTGGATTTGAGTTTTTCTTATTTCATTTTACCTCTTGTTGTTTCATAAAAGATTTGGAACAACAATGGTTTGAATTTTATGGTTTTTTTCCCATTTTTTTTTTTTTTTTTTTTACTTATATTTTCTTTGATTTTAACTTTTCTATTTTTATTGCTATCTTGGTAAAATGTAGTGGTATATAATTTTTTTTTGTACAAAGTCTCTTAATTATATATTTTAATGTGTTTTTTAAATTTGTCAAACTTACATTATTATATGGATGTGTATAACAATTTCTTATTGTTTGGATAATATTCCCTATTATACTTTAATAAATGAATACTCATAATGTAGTTAAAAATATATCAGACTGATATTAAGACCTACATTCTACTTTTTTGTTGTTCTGCTTCACCTGAGATTAATGATTTTATGTTTCTAGCACTCATTTTTCTGAGAGTAAGGAAAAATATTTAACCCTTCTGCTATAAAAATTGTGTTTAGGTATTTAATTATTGTGTTTAATTACTTTTATTTTAGTAAATTTCAAGAGACTTAAAAAATTAAAAATAAATGAAAGGAAAAATATAAATATATCATTCAAAATACATTTTATAATTGATTATAAAAGAAAGTGTTCGGAGGAACTTTTATCAGGAAAAAAGGATCAAATTTCATTCGAACATTTGGCTAACATTGACTTACTTTAATATTGTTTATAGGAATACATCATAATAGTTGAAACTTCCATAACTTCATATTCAAATAACTGGCATAAGGTTGTTAAAAGTTTGAATCTACAGATGCTTCCAATGGAAACCTTTCTGCTAGAACTGTAATTAGACTGACCATTTACGTTGGAGGACAGTAAAGCATATAGTCATATTCTCAGAAGACTCTGCTCTGGCCTTTCCTTTCCCCTTTTCCCATTTGGAGATTCCATTTAACATCTAAATGAAGGATGAGTATACAAGATTAGGGTGATATAAGCAGAATCTATTCCAATTTGCTACAGTATTTATGCCAATTAGATGATATCAGTTTACTCCTAAATTTTCAATGTGATGCTTAAGAAAACTGAGTGTTATATATTTTTATATATTGGTAATTTTTATTGTTTATTTGTTGCCAGATCATAAATCACAAATGACCTTTCTATTTTAGACATTCTTCAACTTCCCTGAATAAATAGAAGCATTAAGATAAAAACCAGAAGTCTTGAGTGTTTAAAAATTTCTCTTCCCACACATCCAATAACGACTGGACCATACAAGTAAAACCATTGGTAATAATGAGTAGGAAAGCCAGTAGGGAAGCTAGGAGGTACAGTGGCTAAAAATTAAGGCCCGTTTTGTTTTACATTGTAGGAGGTTTTCTTTTTTTAAATAATAATTTTGATTCCAGATTTTTGATTCTTGACAAATGGACTGAGTTTTCACTGAGGTTATATAATAACATTAATTTCATGGGTAAACATATCATAAAGATAGTCATTGATATTGTTTTCTTCATTTTCCTTATGGATAATTTACCCACAATTAATATTTTTCAAGTCTTTATTTCCTTTCCACATTAAGCACAATAGATAAATTCTTCTTGGTTGATTTATTACATAAAATTGCATCAGATAGAGTACTAGGAAAATTTTTTTTGATAATGGAAAATTTTACTCTGAGCATTTACAGAGCAAAGGAAAATTTGGCTCATGATTGGGAAATTTAGAATTAGAATTTAGAAAGTCTTTGATTCTTTAATGTTCCTAGACTTGCCTAGATGCAGTCAGCTTCCTGTTATGTGTGTATATGCATGTAGAAAATATATTTACATGTGTTTCATACTCCAAATACCTCTTATCTTATGTATACTTCTTTCAATGTACTGCTTGAAAACTTCCAAGCAAATAAGTTTTAACTATAAGGAGCATATTTCTAGATTTCCATGTAAGCATGGGTGTATTCACAAATACAAATGCATTTTAACCTGTGTGGCAATGCATATCTATGCACTGAAAACTCAAAGATAAGAATTCATACTAAAACAAACAACCCCCACCAAAATCCTTGCTTCAAATTTTCCAGAAAATAAATCAAAGCACAGAAAATAGTTTTAGTATATTTTGTATATTTAAAAAGTTTTTATTTCAAAATCTTTATAGATTGAGAGAAAATTTTTAAAAATATGGACAGAGATTTCTCACATATCATTCAACCAGTCTTCCTTGATGGTAATATTTTATATGTATGTATGTATACATGTATGTAGGTATATGTCTATATGAACATATCAATATATTAGGTTGTAGCATATAAATTTTTTAATAGTCAAACTTTCTTGCCGATTAACTGGAAATGTTTGTATGAGACAGTATAATATGTCATCTATTATTTCTATCAAATTTTACTTAAATAATTTTAGCATATTTGCTATTTGAACCATTTTAAAAACTGGGCAATGGCTAGAATTACAGGATCAAGGGAAGATGTTGGAAATGATAACAATCTGTAAGAGGTCTTTGATAATCAGTGCAAGATCTGACAAAACTTTTGTCTGATCTTAGTATTTGTGAAATTCTAAGTATTATTTCTTCAAGTGGGCATTCCTATGTGACACCCTAATTTGAAATTTCTAGTTATTCCTCAAACAGAAGTTATTTACCTATTCATATTCCCTAAAAGGGTACTTCCCGTTTGCTTTCCTAAGATAAAGTTTACAAAAACCAAAAATTTCAATAAATGCTTAAGAAAACATTTCATCAATATTGATTATTATAGATTAAGAAAAAATAATTTCTTAATGAAATCTTAGAGATGCTAAGGAATATAAAATATGCAGGTTAACAATGAAGTCTTTGGTCTTACTGGTTTTCCTGGGATCTCTGGTTAATATGTCTTTCCTATCTTCAAAGATAATGTTTGTTTATCTAGGTGATATGTCTGTTTTATCTTCAAAATAATGTTTGTTTATTGGAAGAAGTGTCTGTAATTCAGAGTATCAGGTTTCACATGTATTATTCCATCAAGGTTCCCTCCAGAGCAAATTGAGATGTTCTTTCTGTAGAACTAAATTTCAGAAAACAATCTTCAACGTGGCTAGTCTAAAGAAATTATTAAGGTTAAACCAATTAGTGACATCAAGGAAAATAAACAGGCATTAGGGTGTTAAAAAAGATAGAGATTTTGAGGGGTGTGTACATATAGAGGGTATAAACACCACACAAATTCTATTTAATTCATCAGATGTTTCAAATATACTTTTGTTAACACATTAATTGTACAAAGTCATGGGTTTCACTGTGACATTTCTATACATGCGTATTTCATGCATTGATCATGTTCACCTTCCTTTCTACCCTCTCTTACCCTCCTGTTTCTCCCCCTACCACCCATTTTTCTCTCCTTCCTATTCCCTAGTGCTCCCTTCTGCTTTCAGGTTTGATTGATTGATTGATTGATTGAGTTTTAGTCTTCACATGTTTTGGCTTGGATGTGAGGTGTCCCACAAAATCTCCTTTATTAATGCAAGTATAAGCAGAGGTGAAATGATTGAATTGTGAGAGCTGTAATCTAATCAGTGCATTGTAGTTTGAATGGACAGAATGGGTGTTCAATGTAGAAAGGTGGGGCATGACTGGAGGAGATGGGTCACTGGGGGCCTGCCCTGGAGGGGTTGTTCTTTCCTGTGGACCCTTTGCCTTTACTCTGTCTCTGCTTTCTATCTGCCATGGATGGAGAAGTTCTCGTCCATCATACCTTTCTGATATCATGTGCTATATCATGTTGGGCCTAGAGCAATGAAGTCAGCCACCTGTGGACTAAGACCTCTAAAACCATGATTCCCAAATAGACACTCCCTCCTCTAAGTTGTTCTTGTCAGGCATTTTGGTCACAGTGATGAAAAGTGACTAATATATATCAGAGAAAACATGAAATACTTGTCTTTTTGTATGTAGCTTATTTCATTTAACATAATGTCTTCTAGTTCCACCCATATTCCTGCAAATGACAGGATTTCATTCTTCTTTATGGCTGAAAAATGCTCCGTCATATATATTTTCTTCATTCATTCATATGTTGATAGGCACCTAGGGATGATTTTGTATCTTGGCTATTGTGAATAGTTCTGCAAAAAAACATGGGAATGTGGGAAGTTCTTAAGTATGTTGACTTCATTTACTTTGGATATGTACCCAGGAAAAGTATAGTTGGCTCATATGGTAGATCTATTTTTAGTTTTTTGAGGAATATCCATAATGTTTTCCTTGGTGGCTATATTGATTTACATTCCCACCAACTGTGTATGAGGGTTCCTTTTTCTTCACATTCTCATCAGCATTTGTTACACTCTTTTATGTATATAGAGTAGCCATTCTTACTGGGATAAAATGGAATTTCATTGTAGTTTTGATTTACATTTTTTGGGGGGTGGCTATTGTGAATGGGTTACTTTCCTGATTTCTTTCTTGGTAAGTTTTCATTATTGGTGCACAGGAGAGGTACTGACTTTTGTTATGTTGAATTTCTTTTCTGCTACTTTACTGATTTGTTTATCAATTCAAAAAATTTTGGTGGAATATTTAGGATATTTTATGTATAGAATCATATCATCATCAAATAGGGATAATTTCATTTTCTAATTTCCTATATATGGATCTTTCATTTTTTTTTTCTCTGTATGTAGTACTGGGGATTGAACCTGAGGTCTCATACTCAATAGGTAAGTACTCTACTGCACCCCCAGTTCTTTGTTTCTTTTTCTTGTCTAATTGCTGTAGCTAGAATTACTAATACCATGTTGAATAAGAGCGATGGAAGTGGACACTATTGTTTTCAATCTTAGAGTAAATGCTTTGTTTTTCCCTATTCAGTGTGATGTTGGCTATGGGATTGTTATATATAGCCTGTCTTATGATGAGATGTGGTCCTTCTATACCTAATTTATTCAAGGGCTTCTGTCATGAAGAAATGTTGAATTTTATCATAGGCTTTTCCCATATATATTGAGATTATCATATGAATTTTATCCTTGATTCTATTTATGTGTTGTACTACATTTATTGATTTGCATATATTGAACCATCTGCAAAGATGGCTCATTCCTGGAATGAAACCAATTTGGTCATAGTGTATATTTTTTAATGTGCTATTGATTCAATATGTAAGTATTTTATTGAGAAGTTTTGCATTTCTTCAAGAATATTGACCTATAGTTTCACTTGTTTTTATTTTGTTTTTAGCATGCATGTCTTTATCAGGTTTTGGTAGAAGGATACTACTGGCTTCATAGAATAAGCTGAGAAGGGTTCCTTCCCCTTCTATTTTTAAAAATAGTTTGAGGACCATTGGTGTTCTTTCTTAATTGTTGGGTAAATGTTATCAGTTAATCTCTGGTCCTGGACTTTTATTCGTTGGGAGACTTTTAAAACTTCTTGAATATCATTACTTGGTATTGATTTATTGATGTTTTTAATATACTCTTGTTTCAATTTTGGTAGATCAAATGTATCCTATGTTATGGTCACGTCCATATGTAAAGAAATTTTCCATTTTTTCTAGATTTTTTAATTTATTGGCACATGTATTTTCAAAATATTCCCTACTCACCCTTCAGATTTACTTGGTATTTGTTGTAATGTCTCCTTTTGTCATCTCTAATTTTATTTATTTGGATCTTCTCCTTTAATTACTTTAGCTAAAGGCTTATCAATTTTGTTTACCTTTTCAAAGAGTTAGTTCTTTGTTTCATTGATAATTTGTGTTCTTTTAGAGTTTGTTTCATTTATTGCTGCTCTGATATTTATTATTTCTTTCCTACTGAATTCAAGTTTAACTGGTTCTGTTGTTCTATGATCTTGAGATGAATCACTAGGTTATTTACTTGAGATGGCTGTTTTTTTTTATTTTTTTGTTAGAGAGACCGGTTGCTAGAAACTTCCAGCTTAGTACACTTTTGCTGTATCCCAAAAGTTCTGATATGTTGTGTTCCCATTTTATTTCATTCAAGACAATTTGTAATTTGCCCTCTGATTTGTTAAATGACTCACTGTTTAATAGTACATTTTTCAATCTCCATGTGTTCATACATTATCTGCAGTTTCTTTTTCTGTTGATATCTAGTTTCATCTTATTGAGATCAGATAAAATGCAAGAAATTTTTCAATTTTTAAAAATTTGTTAAGACTTGTTTCTTGGTCTGATATGGGTATATTTTTGAAAAAGTTTCATAAACTGATAAAAAAAAGGAATGCGTATTCTGCAGCTGTTGGGTTAACTATTCTATAGATGTCTGTTAAGCCCATTTGATTTATAATGTTATTTAACCCTGCTGTTTCTTTGTTGATTGCTTTTGTCTGAATGATCTATCTATTGATGAGAATGGGTTATTGAAGTTGCCACTATCATTGTTTTGGTGCCTATCTCTCCCTTTATCTCTAGTTTCATAAAATTGTGTGCTCTGACAGTCAGTGCATATACATTTAAAATCATTAAAACTTCTTGAGAGTTGTTTCCTTGATTTATATATAGTGAACTTCTTTGTTTCTTCTGATTGATTTTTCTCTAAAAATCTATTTTGTCAGATGTATGCACAGTTATTTCTGCTTGTTTTCAGATTTCATTTGCTTGGAATATCATTTTCTATCCTTTCACTTTCAAACTGTGTACATCTTTGCAAGTGAGGTGAGTTCCTATAGGCAACATATTAGGTCTTTTTTTAAAAAAAATCAGTCAGTCTGCATCTCTTAATTGGAGAATTGAGACTGTTTACATTCAGGGTCATTATCTAAAGGTATAACGTTTGGTCAGATTTTTTTCACCACTGTGACCAAAATACCTGAGAAGAACAATTTTAGAGGAGGAAAAGTTTGTTTGGAGCTCATGATTTCAGCGATCTCAGTCATTGATAGCCAACTCTATTGCTTTGGGACATAGGTAAAGTGAACATCATGGTAGAAAGGTGTGGAGGAGGAAAGCAGCTCAGGACACGGCAACAAGAAAGCAGAAAGAAAACTCTGCTCACCAGGGACAAAACATAAATAAACCCCAAATGTACACCTCCAGTGACCTGCCACCTCCAGTCACACCCTACCTACCTACAGTTACTTCCCAGTTAATCACTATCAGTGAATTAATGCATTGAACAGGTTAAGGCTTTCATAATCGAATCAAGTCACCTCTAAACTTTCTTGCATTGTCTCACGCATGAGTTTAATGGGGGAATACCTCATATATCCAAACTATAATAGGTATGTACTTGTTATTGTCATTTTGTTGTTTTCTTTTTTAAATATTCTATGATCATTTCTACCACTCTGATTCATCTTAGAAGTTTTATGGTATGTCGTATTGATAATGTCTGATTCTTTCCTATTTCTCATTTATGTGTCTACTCTTCTAGTGAGATTTATTCTTTAATATGTTCTCATGATTGTGTTTATGTTTCTCTTCTGGGTATACAGTGCTCCTAAGAATCTTCTGTAATGTTGGTCTAGTGGTTATGAATTCCTTTAGTTTATGCTTATCTTGGAAGATCTTAATTTACCTTCAATTCTGAAGGATCATCTTTCTGGGTATAGTAATTTTGGCTGCAGTAATTTTCTTTCAGTGGGCACTATTCATATTGGTCCTGTTACTTGAAAGCAATTTTGCATTGTCTCTTCTAGTTGTGTTAAAGGGCTTATTGATTTTATCATCTGTTTAGGCACTGGTACAATTTCTGGTGTTTCACACAGAGACAAGGGCCAGGATCACAGTCCCTCTCTGTGGCACTCACAGTCAGACTTGTCAGTGATATGTGGTTGATAGAGTATGGATATGATCAGTGTTGAGTACCCTCATAGTACAATGTCTACAATTGTGTTATTTCTCTCTGCTGTTACTGTGAGGGTATATTAGTCAGTGTTCTCTAGAGGAACAGAATCAACAGGAAGTAGGATTATAAAAGGAAATTTATTAGATTGGCTTACACAATCAGCAGCTGGATAGTCCACAATGGCTATCTGCAGCTGGAGAGTTGGAAGAACCAGTAGTTGCACAGTCCAAGAGGCGGAAGCCCCAGAACAAGAAGGATCAACAGTGCTACCCCAGTCTGAGACCAAGGCTTCTGGAAACTACCTGGAGAATCACTGCAGATTCCACTTCGGAAGAGGGAAGAAGCAAGCATTCGATGTCCTCAGACAATTGAAGCAGCAATCAAGAACCTGTTCAAGAAGAGTCAAGCTTGTATCTGCATCTGCTTCCTTGTTCTTCCAACTTTTATTCCATCCAAGCCTTCATCCTATTGGGTGGTGCTCCCCTCGCTTAGGGAGGGTCTCCACTTCACTATCCCGCATTCCAATCATTCCTAGACACACCCTTATTGACACACCCAGAAGCCTCTTAATCATGGGCATCTCTTAATCCAATCAAGTTGGCAACTCAGATTAACCGCTACAGGGGGTAACTGTATGAGAGTGAAACATTAATCCCCCAACCTATGCCCACTTGGGAATAGGTCATCAGCTGGGGGCTTTTGTTTTCCCTATTCTCTAAGTTGAAGTATTCAACTATATATAAGTAGAGCAAGGTTTTGGCTAGACCTAGGTGTGCCCCTCTCAGCTGAGAAGGGAGTGTAACAAAGTGGCACACCTCCTGAAAGTGTGCAAATCCTGGGTTCAATCTCCAGCACTTTTGTTTTGGTTTTATCTCTTGAAGAAGCAGCCAAATGTTGGGTACCTGTAATCTGCATCTTGAATCCTCTACAACTTACTTTTGAGGGTTTTTTTTTTCTTTTTCTTTTCCTCCTGGAAATCAGATATGGCTTGGATAGGAGATACAGACAATTTAGTTTCAGGTCTAACTAACACAAAGAATAACTTTAACTGAAGGCCAGAGAGATGGGAACTCTGGCTTCCATCTGCTCTAATGACAGTTCAGTGTGTTTGTCCATGGAACATTGATCTTAGTGTCTCTGGGGAAGACTGACAAACACAGTTCCCTACTTAGAGTTACGTCCATGGCTGGTCATCTGGCGTGGCAGAGCCATCCGGCTGCTTGTCCTCTGGGATTCTGCACAACACTGATCTGTTCTCACCTATACTTTATGATGCTTGCCTGCTCAGCTGGTGCCAACCCAAGCAAGACCTAGTCTGTCTTAGTGACCTTGCCAGCCCAAACTGAACAATTATACAGCAGCTAAGTTGGTTATGTACTTCCAATAATGCAAAAGTTTTTTTTTTTTTTTTTTTCCCCCACTTGTCTTGACATTTCTAATGATACCTGGAAAAACTTGAGCAGCAAGAGATTGGGAGATTGGGTAGAGGGCAGAGAAGAAACAGGTCATTTATAAATAAAATAGATACTAATAAAAAATATTCAGTGCCCATCTTGCATTTGGGCAGGGGGGCATCTCCTTTTCCACTGTAGACTATTTGAATGCCTACATATTTAAGATATGTAATTTTTAAGCAACACTATTCTTTTTCTTTTCTCCCCAACTCATTGTATTTTTGAGGAAGTTATTAAGAGGGAAAATAAAATATTATGAACTTAGTATTTAATTTCTTAGATACCTTCAATATAATAAGCACGATGCTAGAGCTTTGTCCTAATAAAGACTAATGGCTGATTGGTTTTAGCGAAGACTGTGAAGGATGCATTTATGAAATGGGCTAGTAGTTGTTGACCACAAACAGCAATTATGGCTTTTGTAGCATGACTGTGAGCTGATCATGAAGAATACAGTATCAATCTTCTCATAAAGGTGAGTGCTTCTTCCTAATGTTCACATTGGAGAGTCTCCTCTAAGACATGGCGATGTTGAGGACCTCCTTTATGAAACTCTGGACACTCTCCTGGCTTGTTTCTACCACCTGGTAGCCCCTTTTATACCAAGTTGTTCATTTTCTGCTGGATGATCTGGCACAGAGGTTTGTTTTTAGGCACTTATCTCACTCTGATCTTGGCAGTCATATCCAGACATTTCAAATTCAACTTACTTTCATGATTAATGTGGATCTTAACTAATCTCTTCAGCTTTAAACCTGCACACCTTAAGTGTCCCTGTATTTTTCTTTCTTTTCTTTCCCAGTCACTTTATTGATTCTGCTCTGGATCATAGTCTAAACCACATACTGTTTATCTTACCATTATAGCCATGGTTATTTCCTGGTGGAGAAAAGGAAGTGATAGCTAGTATCAAACTCTGAGACTTTTTATAAAGAATTTTGTTGATTATTTTTCCCTTTCAGAAGAGAAAACCTCAATGATTTGATTTAGAATAAATCACTTGTAGCATACGAGTTGATTGGTTCACAAGACTTGGCTACATGATCTGTTAAACTTTGCCTTCCAGAGTTAGAAAATGCAGTTGAGCCAATAATTATTAAGTAACCAACTTTTGCAAACTGATCTTGAAGGAAAGAAGATGATCAGAGACACTTGTGTTATTGGCCACTCTGAGAGAGATAAGCGAATGAGGAACATGCTTCAAAGAAAGAGTTGCTAATGTTGTCTTTGTCCTCAGAATATACACCCTGAGGATGAGAAAGACAGTTGACAATTCTTTTTTTTTATGGCAATTTTGAGTTTTATTAAAAATAGGAAAATTTAAATAGCATTAAGTTGAACTCATTAGGATGGAACTTCTTTAAATAATGAGAGGTTTAACACTTTTATGAGACCCTCTCCTTCAAGGACCAATCTCAAACAATGTCCATTTCCAGCAGCTCCCAGGCTCTCTTCCACTAAGTAAGTCATTACTTACATTAAGAAGTAATGACTTCCCCTATGATTAGCCTGTCAGAGAATGCTCCCTTGAACAGACTACCCGGCTTCACTTCAGAGGCTGGGAATGTTATTGACATTCCAAGGCTTACTCCAGCTTTGGACCAACCCCACATCCCTACAATACGAAGAACAATAGGAGCCAGATAGCCTGGGAGGTTCCAAAGCAGACCCCTATTTAACCTATATGATATTAGCCCCATCTCAGGGCTCTACACAGGGACAGCATACTGGTAGTTGATGTCTTCTAAAAGTAGCCAATCTCTACATTCTGATGGATTTCTATATATTGCTATGTAAACTTGACAAAATATTGTGTCATTTTCCTTAACAACCTTGACCTTCCTCATTATATAAATGAAACAACTTAATCATTGTTCTCGACAATTGTTCTTTCCCACATTTCTGCCTTTTTCTAGGCCACCTTCTCTCTCTCCCCTACATCAGTCATGTATCCTAAATAGCAGATATTTTTGTCTGTTGTTTCTTGTCTACTCCATATAGTCATCAATCTTTGAGCTTTGCTCCAGTTATTTCCTCACTCCAAATTCCCATATTTCCTACTTTAAAATCATAGCTGAGGAAATACATCTTCTGGGAAATCTTTTTGAAGCAAAAATATTCACTGTTTTCTATATTCTCATAACAGATTGTTTTAATTTTTGTTGTATCAGAAATCATGCTAGTCCTTATGTTCATAGTTTTTGCTTCTGAGTCTTTTATTATCTGTCACATAGTCACTCAATAAATGTCTGTAAATAGAATCAAATTCATTTAAATCACATTAAGTTGCAGATCACCATGAGGTCTTGGAGAGTGGGTCATCACCAAAATTGCAGTCTAAGCAAAGCTCAAGATTTTAAAATGGAATATCAAGACAAAAATTTAAGTATGCCTTCTATAATGAATTATTTCATTCATTAATTTTATTAATCCAGAAACTACGCTAGGGACACTAACATTGTGTTAGTTGAGTAAGAAATGATCTACAAGCTCCAGAAGCTCAGAATCTATAAAAGATAATGGCTACTTAAATCAGTCATTAAAATTAAAGATGATATGGAGAATGTGGATAGCATCAAAGGTCACAGGACCAACTATGCTTGGGGGATAATATAAATGATTTCACAGAGGTTATGACAGGTAAGTCAAGGCTGTCCTGTTTGAGAAAGATAGTAGGATGTTAATGATGATCTAAAATCTCAGTTTAAACTCCTTCTAATTATGGAATTGGTATGCTGGAAATCACTCAAGGAATTTGTGTGAATGGGCTCATATGTATGTAAGAGTGTGTGTGTGTGTGTGTGTGTGTGTGTGTGTGTGCGCGCACGCGTGTGTGTGTAATAAATTCAAAAGGAAGGGGAGATCTTGACTAGTGTGAGAAAGTATTGAGTATAGAGATGAGGGAGAATGGAAACATGTCCAAATTAAGCCTCTGCATTAATTTAAAGTCAGGAAAGAAAGGAATAAATAATCAGAATCTAAAGGCATGGCATTATGAGGGATGTTTGATGTTCTAGGAATAAATCCACTAATTTGGAGATGTGATTATGAACTATAAAACAGTGGGAAAGAGAATAAATTCTTCCCTTTTTCACACTAAAATGTATTCCTGGTGTCATGGTGATGTTCACCATCCAGTGGTTAGCATGGAAGGTAGGTCTAGGAGAAAGACATTCTGATTTAAGAAAGGACAATAGAATATGGGTGGCAGGGCACCATGAATCTGTCCTTGAGGACTGTGAGACTGAGAATCCAAGAAAAGTTTAGATTAGTCTTTGTTGGAACTACAAAGTCCAGGATGCCACTGGTATTAAAGCATTTCCCTTGGGAGACCTGGGAAATTCAGAGTGAATCTTATGGAAATTTCCATCTAAGATAATCTTTTACCTCTTCATCATGTGGATGCTGATGTCAATCTTTGTACCTGGAAGTGTTGCAATCTCTGTGCATTAGAAATGAGTTGGTAGGGACCTAGGGTGCTTTTACTTTGAGTTCTCAAAAGTAACAGGAGCTTCAGGGAGACTGATCTTGTGAATTGGGAAAGTAGACAATTACTGGTTTTGTGGCATTGGGCAAATCACATCAATTTTGAGAATCAGTTTTTATTTTTTTAATTGATAGAATACTGAACTTACAGGGTTATTGCAAAGATAAACGATATCTAAAAAACCTGAGAGAATAGGTACTGAATAGTTTCTGATATGCACCATTTATTCAATAGATTTTTTTCCTATTATTCTTGATGTTTTTTAGTTTTGCATTTTCTTGATCTCTTTTATCATTCAATTTAGTTGATATTAGAGGTATAACCTATAGTATAGCTTGAAACTACAGCAGTTTTTACTTTTTTAATGTGAACTTAGATAAGTTATTTCCTTGTTAATGGAATACATATCATTGAATGACCACAATGGAATATATCTCATGACCAACATTGGAATAGTTTTGTGCTTTCTCATGGTACTTTTTAGCTTAGTATGGTATAAATAAATGTTTGATAATGAATGCTTTACCTGGAATGGAAACTACAAAATTATCTTTTAAAAAATTGATTCTTAATGTAAAACATAAAACTTATATGTACCAATGGGTACCCTGTAATATATTGTTACATGACATACATTATGTAATGTTTAAATCAGATTGAATATATTTACTTCCTCAAAAGTCTATCATTTCTTTATGGTAAAAACTTTCAAACTGCTTTCATCTAGTTTTTCAAAAAATACAGTTATTATTGTTACTTATAGTCACCCTACTGTGCAATGGCACACCAGAAGTTCTTGCTTCTACCTAACTGTAACTTAGTACCTATTGCCCCACTTTTCCCTATCCATCCCTTTGCTACTTCTCTCCCCAGCCTTTGGTGACCAACATTTTACTTGCAATTTCTACCAGATCAACTATGTAAGATTCTAGATATAAGTGAGATCACAAGTCTTGTCTTTCTATAACTGACTTATGTAACTTAATAATATAATGATCTCTAGTTCCATCCATGTTGCCATGAATAACAGGATATCATTCTTTTGATGACTGTATAGTATATCATTGTGTATATGTACCACATTTTCTTTATCCATTCATCAGTTGCTGAACACTTAAGTGATTGTGAGTATTGCTGCAATGATCATGGAAGTGCAGCTATCTCTTTGATAAACTGATTTAATTTCCTTTGGATATATACCCAGCAGTGCAATTGCAGGAGCATATGGCTGTTCTATTTTTAAATTTTTGAGGAAGCTCCATTCTGTTTCCCATAATGGATACACTAATTTATATTCCTACCAACAGTGTGTAATGGTTCTCTCTCTTTTTTTTTTTCCTACATGCTTACCAGCATTTGTTTTCTTAGATTTTTTTGAACATATCCATTCTTACTAGGGTGAAATGATACCTCACTAGGGTTTTGATTTGCATTTCCATGATAGTGATGTTGAACTTTTTTTTTATTTTTACTTTTCTATTCACCATTTCTGTCTTTTTTTGAAAAATGTCTATTTAGGTATATTGCCTATTTTTAATTGTGTGGTTTTTTTTTTGCTACTGATTTTCATATACACACTGGACTTTAGCCTCTTATTAGATGTATACTTTGCAAATATTTTATCCCATGCTATGAGTTATCTTCATCCGGTTGATTGTTTCTTTGCCTGTATAGAAAATTTTTAGTTTTTTTTAAAAAAAATTTTAAATTTAGCTTTTAATTTTTTACTGACTGCATTTTGATTCATTGTATACAAATGGGGTACATAATTTCGTTTCTATGGTTGAACACAATGTAGATTCATACCATTCGTATAATCATACATGTACATAGGGTAATGATGCCTGTCTCATTCCACCATTTTTCATACCCCCCTCCCTCTCATTTTCTTCTACATATTCTAAAGTTCTCCCATTATTCTCTCATTCCCCCCCCCCCCCCCCATTATATATCATTCTCCACTTATCAGGGAAAACATTCGGCCTTTGGTTTTTTGGGCTTGGCTTATTTCACTTAGCTTGATATTCTCCAATTCCATCCATTTATTTGCAAATGCCATAATATTCTTCTTCTTTATGGCTGAATAGTTTTTCATTGTGTATATATACCAGAGTTTCTTTATCCATTCATCTGTTGAAGGGCATCTAGGTTGGTTTCACAATCTAGCTATTGTGAACTGAGCTGCTATAAACATTGATGTGGCTGTGTTACTGTAGTTCGCTGATTTTTGATCCTTTGGGTATAAACCGAGGAGTGGGATAACTGGGTCAAAAGGTGGGTCCATTCCAAGTTTTCTTATGATTCTCCATACTGCATTCCAGAGTGGCTGCACCAATTTGCGACTCCACCAGCAATGTAAAAGTGTGCCTTTTCCCCCACATCCACACCAACATCTATTATTGTTTGTGTTCTTGATAAAAGTCATTCTAATTGGAGTAAGATGAAATCTTAGAGTTGTTTTAATTTGCATTTCTCTAATTACTAGAGATGTTGAACACTTTTTCATTTATTTATTAACTGCCTGTGAGTTTTCTTCTATAAAGTGTCTGTCCAGTTCCTTGGCCCACTTATTGATTGGGTTCTTTCAATAAAAGACTCCCAAAGCACAAGTAATCAAAGAAATAATCAATAAATGGGATGGACTCAAACTAAAAAGCTTTTTCTCAGCAAAGGATACAATCAAGAATGTAAAGAGAGAGCCTAGAGAGTGGGAGAAAATCTTTTTCACATGCACTTCAGATAGAGCACTTATCTCCAAAATTTATAAAGAACTTACAAAACTTTACAATGAAAATTTTTAGTTTGATGTAATAATTTTTGTCCATTTTTTGCTTTTACTTCCTGTGCTTTTGGGGTATTTTAAAAGAAAATTTCTTGATCATTCCAATGTTCTAAAGAACATGTACATGTGATTTCCCCAACCTGATTTATTGAAAAGACTGCCCTTTTTCCAAAGTGTGTTCTTAGAACTTTTTGAAGATCATATGTAGGTGTTGGATTGACTTCTGGGCACTCTCTTTGATTTCATTAGTCTTTGTGTCTCTTTTCATGCCAATACCATGCTCTTTTATTACTACAATTTCACAGCATGGTTTGAAGTCAGGTAGTTGCAGTGCATCCTGCTTTTTTCTTTTTGCCGAAGGTGGCTCAAGCTATTGGGGTGTCTTCGTTTTTTTTCCGTATGCATTTTAGAGTTGTCATTTCTTGTAAAATGAAGAATATCTTTGGCATTTTGATAGGGAATGCATTTGAGTCTATAAATCATTTTGGATAGTATGGACATTTTAATAATATTGATTCTTTCAGTCCATGAACATGGGATATATTTTGATTTTCTTTTGTCCTCTTCAATTTCTTTCATCAATGTTTTATAATTTTAATTGTAGAGATCTTTCATTTTTGTTAAATTTATTCTTAGGTAAATTACTTCTTTTTGTACCTATAGTAAATGGGATTGCTTTCTTGATTTCTATTTTAGATAATTTACTGGTAGCATCTAGCCATGCTACTGACTTTTGTATCTTAATTTTGCACACTGAACTTTGCTAAATTCATTTATTATTTCTAATAGTTCTTTGGTGGAGTTTTTCAGATTTTCTACATATAAGATCATGTCATCTCCAAATAGTGAAAATTTGACATCTTCTCTTCTTATTTGCCTGATTGCTCTTGCTCTTGCTTGATTGCTCTGGGTACGCAGGTCTTCCAGAACTATATTGAATGAAAGTGGTGAAACTGGGCATACTTACCTTGTTCAGGATCTTAGGAAACTTTCAGCATTTTACCATTCAGTGTAATATTAGCTATTGGATTATTATAAATGCTCTTTATTGTGTTGAGATTTTTTCTTTCTGTACCTCATTTGTTCCATGTTTTTATCACATAGCAGTGTTAAATTTTAATGTACCTCTAATGTACCTTTTGTACCTCTAATGAAATCCTTATTTTTTTTTTGTCCTTTATTCTGTTGATGTGGTGTATCATGTTTATTGATTTGCATATATTGAACTATCCTTGAATTCTTTGCTGTGAATCCTGCTGGTCCTGATGAGTAATATTTCTTTTTCTTTCTTTTTTTTTCTTATTTTTTTTTATTTTTTGTGGTACTGGGGAGTTGAACACAGGGCCTTGTGCATGGGAGGCAAGCACTCTACCAACTGAGCTATATCTCCAGCCCCTGACGAGTAATATTTCTAATGTGCCATTGGATGTGGTTGATAGCACTTTTCTGAGGAATTTTTTGTGTCTGTTGTTACATACTTTTCTGTGCCCTTATCTGGTTTTGACTTCACGGTAATGCTGATCTCATAGAGTGTGTTCAGAGGAATGCCTCATTTTTGGAATAATTTAACATGCATTGGTACTAGTTCAAATGTTTGGCAAAATTCATCAGTTAAGTCATCAGATCCTGGGCTTTTCTTTAACAGGATGCTTTTAATTATTGATTCAATATTGTTACTTGTTATTGGATTTTTTAGGTTTTCAGTTTCGTTTTGATTCAGTCTTGATATGTGTCCAGAAGTTTGTCCATTTCTCCCAGGTTATCAAATTTGTTGGCATATAGTTCTTCATAATAATCTCTAATAATCTTTTGTATTTCTGTGTGTCAGCTGTAATGTCTCCTGTTTGGTATCTGATTTTATTTGAGTCTTTTATTTCTTTTTCTTTGTATTGTTAAGGTTTTGTCTATTTTATTTATCTTTTTGAGAATCAATTCTTCCTTTCATTGATCTTTTGCATAGTCTTGTTAGTCTATTTATCATTTACTGTTGCTATGATCTTTATTACTTATTTCCTTCCACAAGTTTTTTTTTTCTTGTTTTTTTAGATCCTTGAGATGCAATTATAGGTTGGTTTGAGGGGTAATCTATTTTGTTTTATTTTAAATATGGGCACGGATTATCATAAAACTTTGCTTAATATTCTTTTGGCTCTATCCCATAGGTTTTAGTATGTTGTGTCTCCATTTTCATTTGTTGAAGGAAATTTTTAAATTTCCTTCTTGATTTCTTCATTGATCCACTGGCTGTTCTAAAAGAACTTGTTTAATTTACATGTGTTTGTGAAGTGTCCAAGGCTTTTTAATTATTGATTTCTAGTTTTATTGCATTGTAGTCAGAAGAGATATTCAATATGATTTAAATTTTTGAAATTTATTGAGACAAGTAGTGGCCTAGTTTATGATATATCCTAGAGAATGTTCCATTTGCTGAGGAGAAAAAGTTTATTCAGTAGTTATTGAATGGAATGTTCTGCAGATGTCTGTAGGTTCATTTGGTCTAGGACACAACTTAACTCTACCTTTTTGTCGTTGATTTTTCTGTCTGGATCATCTGCCCATTGCTAAAAATGGATGTTAAAGTTCCAAATTGTGTCAGAGTCCATATTTCCCTGTAGCTCTATTTAATATTTGCTTAATATAATTGGTTACTCTAATATTGGTTGCATATATAATTATTTTCGCTTGCTGAATTGATCTTTTTTTATTATTATAGAATGGCCTTTCTTTTTGCTTTTTATCTGTTCTATTTGATAGCATGGCTAACCTGATAACTTTTGAATTGCATTTTCATGGAATATGTTGATCCATCCCTTCATTTTCAGTCTATATGTTTTCTTAGTGGTAAAGTGAGTTTCTTGTAAGCCACATATTTTTAAAAAAATTTTTAACCCACTCAGTAACACTGTCTTTTAACTGGAGAATTCATTTATATTTAAGGTATTTATTGATAGGTGAGGTCTTACTATAAGCCATTCTGTAATTATTTTCTACTTCTGTTGTAGTTCTTTTCTTCTACCCTCTCTTATAGTGATTTACTATACCATTGTGTTTTGATTTCTTGCATACTATTTTTGGTTTGTCTATTATAGATTTTTGTTTTAAGGTTACCATGAGTCTTACACAAAACATCTTTTGAGTATAACAAGCTATTTTGAAAAGATACCAATTTAGCATGACCACAAAATAAGAAAAGAAACAAACAAAAATGGGAAAATACACTCTATACTTGCAGATCATTCCTCCCCACATTTTGAATTTTCAATGTCTCATTTTACATTTTTCCATGTTGCCTATATTTCAACATATTAATGATTATTTTTATTTTAATTATTTTTGTTTTTAGTCTTCATACTAAATATATGAATGGTTCACAACAATGCTTACACTATTAGAGAATTCTGAATTACCATACCTATCCTTCCAGAAAGTCTAAGGAGGCTGCTTATTTTTTCTAAGTCTGTAGTCTCTTACACTATTTCAGAACTGAATGGTACCCAGGTGCAGATTTGCCAGAAGCCTGATATTTGTGTGTTGTCACTGTTTCAACACTAGAGGGTTATCTAAGCATGGATTTGTCCCACCTATATTGTTGGTGAATGTGAAAAGAACCAGGAGAATACACACAAGAGTAATCTGTTGCTGTAAGTGTCTACTAGGGGTCAGGTAGTCTCAGATGCCTCTTCCACAGTTACCAGCCTGTGTTTAGGCACTACAAATTCTGTCCATCTCTGGGTAAAGTCACCATAGTTGTTCAGCTCTAGGCTCCTATATCAGACCTATGGCCAACAAGACACCAAGCTGTGTCGCGCTCTTAAGACCACCAAGACCAGTTTAACACCAGGTAGAGCCAAGTCCCACATGATATGAGCTGCTTGATATTGAGCTGGACTCACAACCTGGATTGATTCAACCAGTTAAAGGTGATGCCAGCCGAAATAAAAGCCCAATAGGGAATTACATGTCTTTACCTGACACTGAAGCTGTTCCAGAGGCTTGGTTTACATAAAATCCTGGGGTGAAACGGGTAGAATCTGCCCAGTGTTAATTTTAATCAGAACAGGAGTAAGTTCCAGGGCAAAATCTTGTGTTACTATTCTGACCTACCCCTAGTGAATGGGATCTTGTACCATTCTATGCTGACTGAAGTTAGTGTAATTTTGGTGAAGTTCGTCTCTTGGTATCTAGGCTGATGCTAAGCTGGGTCATATCTGAGTCTCACAGCTGCAAGAATCAGAAAGTTTCGGGAATGTACTGAGTGTCATGACACAGGTGGTGGTGACGCAGGCTGAAACAAAATTCATCTCGCTGAGTGCAGATCTCTATCTAATGAAGGAACAGTTCTAGAGTCCCATCTGTGACCACTAACCAGACCACAGGTGCTCTGCCAAATGTGGGGAATGAGTGGTGGAGACAGCCCTCTGATCAACGAGGCTGATGCCAAATTGGATTGTATCTGAGTCTTATAACCTCAGGGATCTTTACAGTCTTAGAGACTGTAAAGATTAAAATGCAGGGCTACCCCACTGGTGCACAGGTCTCTGCCTGAAGCCAGAGACAATCCAGAGTCTCTGCTTCTGAGCAGAGACTCACCTATGTATAGGGCCTTCAGTTTCTTCCAGATCCTAGGTCTCACTGCAGTAGGCCTGACACTCAGCCATAAGGTAAAGCCCTGTGCTGGTTTTCATGCCCTATTCCCAGCAGGAAGAGCCCTGCACTCTGCTCTGCCACCCAAGATTGGAGGATGGGTGGGAGGCAAACAGCCACTTCATGGCCTAGATTTGTTCTATCAGCTTTAATCCACAGTGATAGTGATTGTGGGGCTTTGCCCACATTGGGTTTTGTTATGGCAGGCCTGGTACTAGATTCGAAGTCTAAGGTCTGGACTAATTATCTCTCCCTCCTCCAAGTGGGTGGTGTCTTCTCCACACTGAGCTGCTGGGGATCAGGGAGGAGTGACACAGGAAGCTCTCTCCTTCCTGCCTTCTTCAATGTGTGTTTTCATTTTGCTACACTAAAAGTAGGTTCACTGGTCTCTCACCTGATTTCCTTAGCTCTCATGAAGGTAGTTTGGTGCATGAACAGCTGTTTAATTGGGTGTGTCTGTGGAGAGAAAATTGCCAGAAGTTCTTAGTAGACATCACTTCTCCCTCTGCAAACATCTTGCTGAGAAATTCTAGGTACTTTTTTGCTGTTTTTCCTGCTCTCTGTACTTTTTTTCTGTTCTTTCTTATGTAAGGGATTCGAATGCATTTTGACCATTGCTGTAGTAACAGTAATTGGAGTAACACATTCATTGCTCCTAATGAATTCTAATTTATGTCCAACTCAGAGCACTGTAGCAAAAGAATAATGGCTTTACTTATTGCCATAATGAAAGGAATCAAACACGGATGACTACTTCCTAGTATATGTATGTAAGCATTTACTTAAAATGAAATAAAAAACTTGTAAAATTCAGAAACCATAGCCTATTTTAAATATCCCAATAAATTTAACAAATCATATTTTCCCTTTAAAAAACCTACATATGATTTCCCTGCATGTATGAGTTTGTCAGGATTAACCTGACTACTATGTATAACCATAAAACTCTAATAATTAAAAAAAAGAAGAAGAAAAAACCCTGATATATGAATAGGTGAGAGAGATCTTAAATTTCTATTTATGTCCTTTCAAAAATCCTTCTATCTGGAAATGATAGACATATTAATCCTTGGTTTCTAGTCAGTGAAAAAATTAAAATTGGTAAAATCTTCATATGTTTTACAGGGACCATCAAATTAAATTTCTTTCAGATCTTTAGTTAAAGGGAAAAATGTGCTTACTATGCAAGTAAACTTGACCAAAAATAAGGAAAAAAGTCATAACCGTAAAACTTTTGCCAAAAATAATATATGGATTTGTTGAGGTCACATGTCTTTTGTATGTCTTCTGCAGTATTCTATTTGCAGAGTACACAATATGTTATCTTTATTGAACTTTAGAAAATCATACTTAAGAAATCAAGTATGGGAAAAAAATGAGTCTACAAAATATAGCAAATGTATATTGTTCTCCATATCTCAGCAATAAGATAAATCCTTAAGTGTCTCTGTGTAAAAATGTTTGGATTTTTAAAAAATTGTGCAAATGGTCTTATCATATTCAGAATTGTTGGCAACATTAAGTTTGCTTGTTTTTGTGATGGGGTCTTACTACATTGCCCATAATGGCCTTGAACTCACAATCCTCCATCTCAGCCTCCCAAGTCTCTGTGATCACAGGCATGTGCCACTCTGCCCAGCAGCACTGAGTTTTATTTTTAAATATTAATTGCTGAAAGTAACCAACTTTTGAATAAATTTTTTTGTTCTTAAATAATTGATATTTTCTTTGTTTTAAATTCAAGCAAATGAACATACTTATTGGGTTTGATTCAAATCTATAATTTACTCCTGTCATTATTATCTGTAAGCATAATTCAAATCAATTAATGCTATTCCTTACTCCTATACAGTATTAACATTTCAAATGTAGATATCATTATAATGCGATTTTACAAGAAATACCTAAGTGATATTTACCCAAGGACTATGGATATAGCTCAGTGGTAGTTTGTCTAGCATGCTCAAGGCCCTTGGTTCAATCCCTAGCACTGCCAATTTTTTTGTTTGTTTTTGTTTTAACTAAAGACCTTTAGGGTCAGGTAAGACAAGAACAGGACAAAATTATCATTTAAAAATTATTTCTGCCTACTGTTATGTTATATGCCAAAATAATTTTTTAAAAGTTGAAAATGATGCTCAACCATTCTGAATGGATGGGAAAATAGAGAACGTTAATTTATTTCCTAGTCAAATTATCTTTGCAAGTTTTATTTTGAAATAATTGAAGTTACAGAAAGTTGCAAAAATAGTGTAGAATTTTTGTATAACCCTCACTCAACTTTCCCTAACGTTAACAACTTGCACAGCATGTTGATCAAAACTAAGAAATTAACATTAGTGTCATGCTATTGACTCAACTACAAATTTTATTCAGATTTCATCATGTTTCATCATTAGGTCAATCAGGATTCTTTTCATTTTGCTTGTTCCTTGATTAATTCAGAATATCACAACACAGGTAGTAGAAATACCTTCTTAGTTTCCTCCAAAGTATGATAGGTTCCTCAGCCTTGTTTTAGTTTTTGATGACTTTTATACTCTTGGAAAGTATTTTTCAGTTATTTTGTAGAATGACCTTCAATCTGTAATTACCTGATGTGTCCTCATAATTATACTAAGGTTATACCTTCTTAACAAGGAGACTGCAGAATCCTTGTCTACCTTTCTCATTTGTATCATCAGGAGTTATAAAATGTTAATATATTATGGTATTCTTAAGGCAGTACTTGACGAATTTTTCACCATAAAGTTGTTTTTTTTCTCTTTGTAATTAATAAGTATCTTAGGGGAGATTTATAAGTCTATGCAAATATCCTGTTTTTTCTCAAACTTTTGTCCTTTAATTTTATATTCATTGGTGGATCCGGCTTCTAATAGTAATTATCATTATCTCCTGATGGCGATTTTTCTACTTTCTGTATTCTTTCTATATTTATACCTTAGAATTAAAAAGAAAAAAAAAACTGTCCCTTTTTCCCCATATTATTTTTATTTACCCCATTTAATTATATCAATATGAACTCATGGATTCAAAAGGTCATAATGCAGTGTTATTGTCATTTATTTCATTATTTGATTTGTCCCAACTTTGACCATGCAGAGTTCTTTAAGCTAGTGTTTGTGCTGTTTCAACATGCTCTATCTTTTCTGAGTACTTCCTTACTTTGCAAGATACCAGACTCACTTTGATTTTCTACATCTCAGACTTCTAGGGACTACTTTACCAAGAAGCCACATTTCTTTTGTTGAAAAATCATGCTTAGAAATTAAGATCTGGGTACTAGGTGTGCTCATTTCTAGTGGGGTACCAATGCTCTCAGTAATCAGAGTTGGAAAATGCATACATGTATGATAACACATGCATATTCATACATATATTTTTATTTGTGCATTTAGTTATATACATAAAGTGAGTTTTACATAAACAAAGTGAGTTTATACTCACACCTTCAATTCCAACCCAATACTATCAAGGTTCATACTAGCCTTCCCTTCTTCCTTTTTTGTAATTTTTTCTCTGACAGTGAGAAATCTGGCTCTCATTTTCTATGTTATATTATCTACTTGATTAACCATAGCATATACAAAAATTAGTTCCAGATTGGCTAGTCCATTCCCTTGTAGAAATAAATTTCCTAGCTGTATGTTTCTGTAGAGTGCCTTTTATCTTTCACTTTATAATATTCAGCCAAAATATTATTTTACAAAATAACTTAGGCGAATTATTCTCCTTTGCCCCAAATTCCCTGTGGTTGTATTATTCATTTGTAATACAGTTGGTTCATTTATGCAGTTTTTATTTCATTTTGGGTTCTCTCCAATTCCTGGTTGATGTTTTTAAAAATTTACACTATTATTTCTGTGTGGTATGCATGAGTCTGTGGGTTTGGAGACTGTTTAGAACTACTTATCTACTACTACAGTTAATATATTAATAATTTTATTACTCTCAAAAACTACCATGCTGCCTCATTATAAAATATTCCTTACCATACTTGGTTTCCCAGCACCAAGTTTTTACTGCTATAATTTTGCCCATCAGTACATCAAATAAATGCAATAATATACTATATACACTTTGGGTTATAGCTTGTTTCACTTAGCAAAATGCATTTAAGACTCATTCATGTGTGTGAATGAATAACTTGTTCTTCTTTATTACTAAGTAGTATTCTATGGTATGGCAGGACTGTGAATTGATTATTCATTCACCAGTTGAAGAAAATCTAGGTTATTTCTGGGATTTGGCAATCATGAATAAAGACTTCTCAAAAGAGTCACATATAATTTTTTAGGATTATACTGTTTTCAAAGCAGGGTGGCATGTATGAGTACTTAGCAGTGGTATCTCCCAGCTATATAGGAAACTGCCAAAATCTTTTCTGGAAAGTCTATGTTATTTTTCATTCTCCCCTGCAAAATATGAGAGTTCCAGCTGCTCTGCCTCCTCATCAGCTCTTACTGCTATCATCATCTTCATTACAGATGGAGAAATGGAGATTAGAGATACTAAATATTGTGTTCAAGGTCACAAAGACAATGTCAGGGCTGAAATTTGAACCCATGTCCAATGGGTTCCAAATTCAGTTCTTTTCCCACTGCATCTTTTCATCAGAAAATCCTCTGTTCACTTTTATACATACGCATAGGTCTTGGGAGTTACTTTTTCAAAGAAATTTATTTCTATTATTTGAGTCAGTCATCATAAATGACTTTGAAAAGTAGTAAAGGTAGTCATTAATAATTGTCTTTCCATATGAGGAAGATGAATTCCAAAGGAACTGGTGAAGATATATGAAGTTTTAGTGACTGGGCCAAAATTAATACCAATCATTCTATACTAGGTCACAAACCACATAGAAGACAAAATATTCTTGCTTTTTTACATACTAAATTAAAATATTAGGCTCCTTTTCTTCTTTGTGAAACAGTTCTCATCACCTCTGAAGAATAGGAAGTCTGCAAAATGTGCATCTCTAAAATATTAATAGAAATAGTGGCAGGGAATGTGGAAGATCAGGAAAATACAGTGAGAGTCAAAGACAATCTAAGAATCTCATGTGCACATGTACCCTCATTTCCTCCTGTAGGAACTTCAGACAAAACTGGAAGAAGTTCAAATGGTTTGGCCTGCCTCCCCCCACCTCTTTTTAAAAATTCCTTTTTCTGGGATACTCTGGCCAAAGACTAACAAGCAGTGAAATGGCAAAAGGCAGGCAGCAGGCAGAAAAAGTAGAAGCAAATGGCTGGGGTAAAACACAAACTGTATGATTAGGCTCTGAATAATCAGGATTGGATTGGAGCTTGTTATACATATTCCATGGTCATAATTTGATATTTGCAACAAAAAGGAAAAGAAGAATCCTCTAAAACAAAAAAACAGAAAACAAGTCAGTGTTGACTGGGGATATCTACCTTTCTCTCTCACTCAAAATATTACCAATTTACCTTTCTGATCCTCTCTGTGAGATCTAGTTATTTGCACTTAACACATTTGAGGAAAATAAAGAGTGACTCACATTATCATTTTAATGGTGCATGGATTCTTTCATTATGTAGTTGGTTCACATACATCAACATTTTAAATTTTGGACATTCTAAAATACATTTGGCAAACTGCTAAGGAGAAAACCGTCTGTGAGCCTGCAGGAACTAAACCTGGTACATGTCTGAACAAATGCAGAAGCCCATTTGTGCTGTTCAGTTTTACAAGTTATGTAGTTTTGTGTGACCTTTTAAAAAATATTCAAGCGATCTTGAAATGTCATTAAAAGGTGATCAGTGGTAATTGTCTTAACGATAGTATTCACATGGAAAAAATATTGTTAAGTAGAACCTTTTCCTAACCTCTGATATGATTTTTAAAGGCTTTTTAAAATAATAATAATAAAAAGCTAGACATTTGCAAGTTACTTATTAAAGGCCAAATGAAAACACAACTTGCAAAGGGGCTTTTAATTTCATAATGATTCAGGTTTGGGGGCATGAAATAAGACCTAAGACCAGCTCTTAATTATTTATAGATTGGTTCTTCAGTCTATATGTTATTCAGTCTCCTTACTTAGGCTAGCAGGGCAGGAATAGGTAGAGAAACTGAAATAAATCAGTTTCTTTATATTTTATCATCAGCAATAAAAAGTCTGGTGTGATAAAAAGTTTTAGAATTATCTATACCATTTGACCTACATTACTGTGGATAATTGAAAGCATATCATGATTGAAAAGGGGAAAAAATTCATTTATTGAGTAACAACTGTGTTGGATACTATGTTGGACTCATTGTATATATTATATCCTTTGTGTTCAAAGCAATTATATATGTTATTTATGATTATCTCCTTATACGTAGGTGGAAACTAGGACTCTGTTGTTTGAAATCATCATGTCAAATGGACAGCAAATGGCAAGTTTAAAATTAAAATGAATCTGGTTTTCCTATAATCCATATTCTTTCTTCAGAATTTGTCCCTTGTACGATGGCTGTCCCATGATGAACTATATATAATTAAGATGATATTGCAACCCAAACTTAAAAGTCAGAAGTCTGTTTCATATAATGAAAAATCATGACTCCGTTTTATTAAAAAGATCCTAGAAAGGACAAACCTCAGTGTTTTACAACTTCTGTAGAAAATCTACAGAAAGTCTATGGGGCTGCAAGTCAGTACACATTGTTTACACAACAATCTGGGGGTAGGAGGCGGGGGAATAAGGCTTATACCTCTTAGACTCAGTAAGTGTAGATGGTATTTTTAAGGATGGTCAAAAATTTAAGTAGGAGGATATTCCTTTCAGTACTACTCTGATACTGTAGAATTGTAGACCAGGCAAATGCTCAGTAGTTAAAAAAAAAAAAAAAAAAAAGGCAAGTGAGTTATGAAATCATACATATTTCAATATAAAAATGTAGTCATTAAAAATAAATTTCAAAGAATATTTACTAATGAGGGGGAAATTCTGTGATTTTCAGATGCTCTATAAATATGTATTGAATAAATAAATAAAATACTATATTAAAAATGAAGTACATCTTAAAAATTCACATGATCTAGCTGAGTGCTATGGCATGTTCCTATAATCCCAGTGGCTCAGAAGGCTGAGACAGGAGGAGCATAAGTTCAAGGCTAGCCTCAACCACTCAGTGAGACCCTGCCTCAAAATAAAATAATAACCAACCAACAAATGAAAGGGATGTGATGTAGCTGAAGTGATAAAGCACCTCTGGGTTAAATTTCTAGAACCAAAAAACAGGGCATTATCCAAATCAGATAACATGAAGAAATAAATCTTTCAATTTTGCTAAAGGTAAATATTTTTGAAGTACAACATATGTAATGTACAAATCATTAGTAACTCAAGGAATTCTTATAGCTCAATGAATTTTTATGAAGGGAAACACCCATGTGATACTACATAGTCAAGAAATAGAACATGGTGAGCAGCCCAGAAGTGTTCTCTATGACCTACCCTGTCACTGTAACCAATTCAAATATGGCATTTATCTGACTTCTAACAATGTTTTCTCCAGATATTCTAGATTATAGTTGTATTTTAATTTTCTATGAATTTAGGTATTTTTTGTATCTAATTTCAATTATGTTTATGAAAGTTATCCATGTAATTATACATAGTTGTTAATTATTAATATCCTTATTATTCTCTCATATATTTACATATTCCTATAAATTCTTGAAGGATATTTGTTTTCAGTTTTAACAAAGAGTGAGTCAATGAACACTTTAATAAACATCTTCTGGTACACATATAAATGCATTTTTTAATATTCCTAGGAGTAAGCCTGCTGGGTCGCATGGGGTTCATGTATTCAACTTCAGTTGCTGCTGACAGTTTTCCAAAATAGTTGTACCCATAGACAGTGTCATCAGCAGAGAATGGGAGATGCAGTTTTTTCACATCTCACCATCATTTTGAATTTTAGTGTTCTTTAGAACTTTAACCAGAGTATGGAGTAGTATATCATTACAGTATTAATTTGCATCTTCAGATGTATAATGACATTGTTTTTCTGTGTTTATAGGACATCTCAAACTTCATTTGTAAAGTGTCTGTTCAAGATATTTGCCCATTCTTTTTCTTTTTTTAGTGTCATGTAGGAGTTACTTATATATTATGAATCCAGTTCCTTTGTTGGGCATGGGTATTTAAGATATAAACTTCTATCATGTGACTCAGTTTTTACTGTTTATGTTTTTTGTTGTGGTTGTTGCAAAGATGTTCTTAATTTTAATATCATCCAATTTATGCATCTTTTCCTGCAAAGTTTGTGTCCTATATAGAAAAGATCAGCAACAAATTAACATGTAGGTGAACATGTAAACGCTTTATTTTTATCTCAGTAGGTGTATAAATCAAAGTTCATATTTTTTTTATTTCCACTTTTGACCCAGAGCCATTCATTGAAAAATCATCCCTTTTCTGCCTCCCATTTATGTACAGGCTGTATACATATTGCCGGAATTGAACAAGGATGTATAGATCTGTTTATGGTCTTGTTCTCTTCTTTATATTTTGTTCTATTAGTCTGCAATCTGTTCTTGGAGCAATAACACAGTTTTTCAGATTGTAAAGATTGACTCTCTACAATCAACTTTGCTCATGAGAAGTATGAAGCTTTGTATTTTTTCTTCTATATTGCCATCTCATTTTTGGCCCTTTGTATTTCTAGTAAAATGTCATATCCCAAATATATTTTTTAGGCCTTCTCAAAATTTCTTTAATGTTTAGTAGAATGATTTTTTTATGTATTAGATGAGTTTGAGTGCTATTTTAATTTGTATTATTTTAAAATTTCCATCTTTTAATTGTTTATTACTGGTATATAAAAAACACAAATATGGAGTATTTATTCTTTATTAAATACCCTTTCTGAATTATTTTTAATTTTAATATCAATGTTCATTTTAATATTGAATATTAATATTGAAAACAGAAAATTGAGTGATTTATGAAAATGATATATTAATGACCTATAATGAATACATTTAAATGAATTAGTTTTGCTTTTTATATATATAACCATGTTAATGAATTGTAGCAGTTTTATCCTTTCCCCTCAGAGTTTACATAATTACTTGTTTCTTTTACGTTGTTATAAACACTGGAACTTTATAAAATTTATTTACTATGTTGAATAGTCCTTTCCCTTGCTTTATTAATTAATAAATAAAAACTATATAATTATGATACATAATGTGATTTTTTAATATATTTATATATTTTAAAATAATTAGATAACGATAATTAATATATCTATAACCTCACATACCTATCAATTTTGATGATGAGAATATTTAAGATCTATTCTTGTGGCAATTTTCAAGCATTCCATATATTAACTCCATCACCATGTTATATATCTAGAATATATTCATCCTGTCTGACTAACCAAGAACGTGTACACTCTGACCAGTGTCTTCCTATTTGCCATACCCCATTCTACTTCATAGCTTTTCTGGATTCCACAAGTAAGGGAGTTCATGCAGTAGTACTTCTTGCACCTGGTTTATTTCACTTTACATTGTTCTGCAGGATCATCCATGTTGTCACAAATGACTCAATTTCCTTCTATTTTAAAAGATGAGTACCATTCCATTGACTGCACATGTAGTGTTCCTTTTCTTCGTATATTCATCTAGATGTGGTGAAGGATGCTGCAAAGCCCATAGGGGTACGCTTGTCATTTTGACACATTGATTTGACTTCTTTTAGATTTATTCCCAGAAGTGAGATTGCTGGATATGTGATAGTTCTATTTTTAATTTTTTGAGGGACTTCCATATTGTTTTCTATAATGTCTGTGGCAATTTATATTCCTATCAACTGTATATACGGTTTTCCATTTTCTTTACATCCTTGCCAACACTTTATCATTTTATCCTTTTGATGACAGGTGTGAGGTGACATCTCTTGAGGTTTTGATTTGCATTTTCTTGATAATTAATGATGTTGAATACATTTTCATATATCTGTTGGCCATTCATATACCTTCTTTTGATTAATGTCTATTCAGGTCCTCGGCCCACTTTTTTTAAACGAATGACCTATTTCCTTGCTATTGAGTTGTTTGAGTTCCTTGTATATTTTAAATATTAACCAGTTAGATGGTTTAAAATTATTTTCTCATTCCATAGGTGTCTCTTCACTCTGTTGATTATTTCCTTTGCTGTACCAGAAGATTTTTGTTTTAATGAATTCTACTTGTCAATTTTTTGCTTTTGTTTCTTATGTTTTTGAGATCATATTAAAAAATTATTCCCCCGATCAATGTCAAGAAACTTGTCCCCTATATTTTCTGCAGAAGTTTTTATAATTTCAGGTCCTACATTTAAGCATTTAATCCATTTTGAGCTGATTTTTTTGTATATGATTTGAGATAAGGGTCCAATTTTATTCAATTGCCTGTAAATATCTAGTTGTTTCGGTATCCTTTATCATTTTCTTTCTTTCTCTCTCTCTGTCTCCTTCTTTCCCTTCCCTTCCCTTCCCTTCCCTTTCCAGCAGTGCTAAGAATTGAACCCAAGAGCTCAAGCACACTAGGCAAGAACTCTACAACTAAGCTACACCCCCTACCCAGAACCATTTAGTAAAGAGACTGCCCTTTCCCCTTTGTCTGTTATGACATTGCTTTCAAAGGTAAATTGAAGTAAATATGTGGAATTTTGTTTCTGGGGATTCTATTTTATTCCTTTAGTGTGCATGTCTATTTTTATGGCAGTACTATGTGTTTTTGATTGCTATCATTTTGTAATATAGTCTAAAATCAAGAAATGGGATAACCTCAGTTTTATTTTTCTTGCTCAAGATTACTTTGGCTATTTGGGATCTTTGTGGCTCATAAAAATTTGAGAATTCTATTTCTTTTTTTTTAATTCATTTATTTTGATTCATTATAAACAAATGGGGTAAAACTTATTTCTGTGGTTGTACATGAAGAAGAGTCATACCATTTGTGTAAGAGGCAAGAATGGAGGAAGGATGGATTATATAGAGGAAAGAGAGGTGGGAGGGGTGGGGGGAGGGAAAAATAACAGATTGAGAATTCTATTTCTATGAAAAATGTGACTGGAAATTTGATATGGATTACATCAAGTCTGTAGACTGCTTTCATTAGTGTGGACATTTTTAGCAATATAAATATTCCTCAATTTACAATGGAGTTATGTCTCAATAAACCATAGTTAGTCGAAAATGTCATAAGTTGAAATGCATTTAATACTTATAACCTATCAAATGTTATAACTTAGCAACATAGTACACAGCAGAATATTCATTGCTTATCTTTGTAATCACATGGCTGATTGGCAGTGGTGGCTTGCTGCCATTGCCCAGCATTGTCCAGCATTGGGAGTGAGAGTGAATGAGTGTATCATACTGCATTGTGCTACCCCGGGGAAAGAAACAAAATTTGAAATGCAAAGTGTGACTTCAAATGAGTGTGCATCACTTTTGCATTTTTGTAAATTCAGAAAATTATGTCAAGCCATCATAAGTAGAGGATCATCTGTATAAAATTGTCAGTCTTCCAGTCCATAAACACGACATATCTTTTTTTTTTTATTTTATTGTAATCAAATGGGATACACGTTGTTTCTCTGTTTGTACATGGTGTAAAGGCATACCATTTGTGTAATCATAAGTTTACATAGAGTAATGTTGTTTGATTCATTCTGTTATTTTTCCCCTTCCCCCCACCCCTCCCACCCCTCTTTTCCCTCTATACAGTGCTTCCTTCCTCCATACTTGCCCCCCTCCCTAACCCTAACGCTAACCCTAACACCAACCCTTCCCTCCCCCCATTATGTGTCATCATCCACTTATTAGCGATATCATTCTTCCTTTGGCTTTTTGAGATTGGCTTATCTCACTTAGCATGATATTCTACAATTTCATCCATTTGCCTGCAAAAGCCATAATTTTATCATTCTTTATGGCTGAGTAATATTTCATTGTATATATATATACCACAGCTTCTTTATCCACTCATCAATTGAAGGGCATCTAGGTTGGTTCCACAGTCTGGCTATTGTGAATTGAGCAGCTATGAACATTGATGTGGCTGTATCTCTGTAGTATGCTGATTTTAAGTCCTTTGGGTATAGGCCAAGGAGTGGGATAGCTGGGTCAAATGGAGGGTCCATTCCAAGTTTTCTAAGGAATCTCCACACTGCTTTCCAGAGTGGCTGCACTAATTTGCAGTCCCATCAGCAATGTATGAGTGTACCTTTCTCCCCACATCCTCGCCAACACCTGTTGTTGCTCGTATTCTTGATAATCGCCATTCTAATTGGGGTGAGATGGAATCTTAGGGTGGTTTTGATTTGCATTTCTCTTATTACTAGAGATGTTGAACATTTTTCCATGTTTGTTGATTGCTTGTAGATCTTCTTCTGTGAAGTGTCTATTCATTTCCTTAGCCCATTTGTCGACTGGATTATTTGAATTCTTGGAGTAGAGATTTTTGAGTTCTTTATAGATTCTGGAGATTAGTGCTCTATCTGAAGTATGATTGGCAAAGATATTCTCCCACTCTGTAGGCTCTTTCTTCGCATTGCTGATAGTTTCCTTTGCTGAGAGAAAGCTTTTTAGTTTGAATCTATCCCAGTTATTGATTCTTGCTTTTATTTAACATCATTCTAAATGGTGAAAAACTGAAAGCATTCCCCCTAAAAACTGGAACAAGGCAGGGATGCCCTCTTTCACCACTTCTATTCAACATTGTTCTTGAGACTCTAGCCAGAGCAATTAGACAAACCAAAGAAATTAAAGGGATACGAATTGGAAAAGAAGAACTCAAACTATCCCTGTTCGCTGATGACATGATTATATATTTAGAGGAACCTCGAAATTCCACCAGAAAACTCTTAGAACTCATAAGTGAATTCAGTAAAGTAGCAGGTTACAAGATCAATGCTCATAAATCCAATGCATTTTTATACATAAGTGATGAATCTTCAGAAAGAGAAATTAGGAAAACTACCCCATTCACAATAGCCTCGAAAAAAATAAAATACTTGGGAATCAATCTCACAAAAGAGGTGAAAGACCTCTACAATGAGAACTATACAACACTAAAGAAAGAAATTAAAGAACACCTTAGAAGATGGAAAGATCTTCCATGTTCTTGGATAGGAAGAATTAATATTGTCAAAATGGCCATACTACCTAAAGTGTTATACAAATTCAATGCAATTCCAATTAAAATCCCAATGACGTACCTTACAGAAATAGAGCAAGCAATTATGAAATTCATCTGGAAGAATAAGAAACCCAGAATAGCTAAAGCAATCCTTATCAGAAAGAGTGAAACAGGGGGTATTGCAATACCAGATCTTCAACTCTACTACAAAGCAATAGTAACAAAAACGGCATGGTATTGGTACCAAAATAGAAAGGTAGATCAATGGTACCAAATGGAGGACACGGACACAAACCCAAATAAATACAATTTTCTCATACTAGACAAAGGTGCCAAAAATATGCAATGGAGAAAAGATAGCCTCTTCAACAAATGGTGCTGGGAGAATTGGAAATCCATATGCAACAGAATGAAACTAAACCCATCTCTCTCACCATGCACGAAACTAAACTCAAAATGGATTAAGGACCTCGGAATCAGACCAGAGACCCTGCAGATTATAGAAGAAAAAGTAGGTCCAGATCTTCAACATGTCGGCTTAGGACCAGACTTCCTTAACAGGACTCCCATAACACGACGTATCTTTCCGTTCATTTGTGTTGTCTTCAATTTCTTTCATCAGTGTTTTATAATTTACAATGCACAAGTCTTTCACTTCCTTGGTTAAATTTACCTAATTATTTTGCCCTTTCTGATGCTTTTGTAAACAGAATTGTTTTCTTAATTTCTTTTTTGATAGTTTGCTGTTAGTTTATAGATACAATACTAATTTTTACATGTTAATTTTGTATCCTGTAAACTTTCTGAACTGAATTTGTTTATTAGTACTAACAGTGCTGTAGTGACGTCTTCAGGATATATATACATATATATCCTTAAATATATTATATACATATTTATATATATAATTGTGTTGTCAGCAGAGACAACTTCTTTTCTGATTTCTTTTCTTGCCTAATTAATATGACTATGGCTCCTACTACTGTGTTAAATAGAAGCGATGTAAGTGAGCATCCTAGTTTTGTTCCTGATTTAGGAGAAAAGCTTTCAACTTTTTACCATTGAGTGTGATATGGGTTTGTTACATATGGTCTTTTTTTGTTTATTTGTAACTAGGGACTGAACTCAGGGTTGCTTTAACCACTGAGTGACATCCCCAGCCCTTTTTAATTTTTTTATTTAGAGACAGGGTCTCATTAAGTTGCTTAGGGCCTTGCTAAGTTACTGAGATTGGCTTTGAACCTGCAATCCTCCTGCCTCAGCCTCCCGAGCTGCTGGGATTACAGGCATGCAGCACAGCACCTGGTTCACATATGGTCTTTATAATGTTGAGCTACATTTTTTTTAATCCTAATGATATTGAATTTTGCCAAATGCTTTTTCTGCATCTGTGGAGATATGATTTTTATACTTCAATATGTTAATGTGGTGCATCATTTACTGATTTTCATGTGTCAAGCATCTTTGCATTACAGGGATAATTCTCACTTGATAATGAGTGATCTGTTTAATGTGCTATTGAATTCAGTTAGCTAACAATTTATTGGGATTTTTGCATCTATGTTTATTAGGGATACTGTCCTGTATTTTTCTTTTCTTATGTTGCATTTACCTGGCTTTGGTATCTGCATAATCTGAGTTTGAAAGTGCTCCCTCTTCTTCAGTTTTTTGGAGGAGTTTGAGAAGGATTAGTATTAGTTCTTTTTGAAATATTTGGTAGAATTCAGCCATGAAGTCATCAGGTCCTGGCTTTTCTTTGACAGGATATGTTTTATTATCAAATAATATTCATACTCTTTGTTGATTTGTTCAGATTTTATATTTATTACATGATTCACCTTTGATAGGTTGTATCTAATAATTTATTTTAGGTTTTCTATATTTTTAACATAAAATTGTTCATAATGACTTCTTATAATTCTTTGCATTTTTTCTTGGTATATATATGTTTTTAAATGAGACCAACTAATAAATATATATGTATGTACTATACATATCTTCCCTCTCTCTTTTCTTTTTTTTTTAGTTTTGCTAAAGTGTCAATTTTGACTCTTTTCAAAACAGCAACTCTTGGTTTTGTTGATCTTTTTTTTTTTTTTTAATCTCTTTTTTGTGTTTCTCTTCTGAACTTGTATGCTCTTCTTTCTACTAATGTGTTTATTTTGTTCTTAACATTCTAATTTCTTGAAGTACAACAAGTTATTTATTTGAGCTCTTCTATCATAATATAGGCATTTATGGCTATAAATTTCTCTCAGCATTTAGTATATCCTGTAAGGCTTGGAATGCTGTGTGTTCATTTCCATTTGTCTCAAGATTTTTTTTTTTTTGTTTGTTTTTCCTTTTCATAGCTTCTTTGATCCCTTGGTTGTTTTGGAGCATACTGTTTAATTTCTGCTTATCTGTGAATTTTCCAAGTGTCCTCCTGTTACTGGTCTCTAGTTTTTATTTTTATTTTTATTTTGATCAGAAAAGTATTTGATATTATTTCAATTTGCCATTCCTTGTTTTGTATTCTCACATATGATCTGCACAGGAGGATGCATCATGTGCACTTGAAAAGAATTCTGCTGCTTTGGGATAGAATGTTCTATATATGTCTGTCGGTTCATTTGCTCCAATGTGTAGGTCAAGTCCAATGTTTCCCTATTGATTTTCTGTCTGGATAATCTGTCCATTGTGGAAAAAGAGACATTGAAGTCAAAGCTATTATTGTATCACTGTCTATTTCTCCCTTCAATTAAGTTAGAATTTGCTTTATATATTTGTGTGCTTCAATGTTGGGTGCTTATATATTTAAAATTGTTTTATCCTTCTAATGAATTGACCTTTTTATCATTATAAAATGACATGTTTCTCATGATAGTTTAAACTTAAAGTCTATTTCAGCTGATATAAGTATAAATATTCATACTCTTTATGATCTGCCTTACATTTTATTTTTTAATTTTTTAAAATATTTTTTCTATTTTTACAGACTGCATTTTGATTCACTGTACACAAATGGGGTACATCTTTTCATTTCTATTGTTGTACACAATGTAGATTCATACCATTCATGTAATCATACAGATACATAGGGAAATGATGTCTGGTTTTCCATTTACAATTTTTTCTATCTCTTCACTTCCAATCTGTGTTTCTTTAGATAAAGTGAATATCTTGTTACCAGCACATAGTTAGATCTTGTTTTTTTTTTTTTTCTAATTCATTTAGCTACCCTATATCTTTTGATGGACAAATCTAGGCAATTTATATTTAAATAATTATAGGTTACTATTATTTTTTAATTATTTTCTGACTTCTGTAAGTTTTAATGTCTTTAATTTTAGTTAATGATTCTTTATCTATTGAGATGTGAATATGTTTTTCATCTTTGTTAAGAAAGTGAATGGGATTGGTGGATTTTTAGTATACTTTATTTTTTCAAACTGTTTTATGTTCACAGAAAAATTGATCAAAGTTACAGAGATTTTTCCATACACACTCTGCAACCACACATGCTTAGACTCCCCCATATCAAAATCCCTTACCAGTTGGTACATTGGTTGTAGCTGATGCATTCACATTGATACAACATAATCACCCAGAGTTTATAGTCTAAATGAGCATTCACTCTGGGTTTTGAATATTCTGTGGGTATGGATAAATAGTTGATGATATGTATTAGCCATTATTGTATCATACATTCTAATTCACATCTTATAAGTCTCCTATGCTCTTCCTATTCCTCCCTCCCCACCTCCAACCCTCGGCAAACTCTGATCCTTATACTGGGTCTATATTTTTACCTTTTCCTGCATGTTCAATAATTGGGATTACATTTCATGTCACCTTTTCAGATTGGCTTCTTTTATTTGGTAGTATACATGTAAGGTTCCTCCATGTCTTTTCATGACTTGATAGCTTATTTAATTTTAGTGCTGAATAATATTCCATTGTTTAGATTTATCACAACTTATATATCCATTCATCTCCTAATGGACATTTTGGTTGCTTCCAAGTTTCAGCAATTATGAATAAAACTGCTGTAAACATCCTTGTGTAGGCTTTTGTGTGGGCATGAATTTTCAAATCCTTTGGTTGAATACCAAAGAGCCCAATTTCTGGATCATATGCTAAGAGGAGGTTTAGTTTTCTAAGAAACCACTAAACCATCTTCCAAAGTGATTTTACGATTTTGCATTCCACAAGCAATGAAGAAGAGTTCTTGTTCCACACCCTCATCAGCATTTGGTGTTGTCAGTGTTCTGGATTTTGGCCATGCTAATAGGTATGGAGGGGTTTCTCAGTTTCATTTTCATTTTCATCATGACATATGGTATGGAACATCTTTTCATATGTTTATTTGCCATCTGTATATCTTCTTTGGTGAGGTATCTGTTAGTCTTTGGCCCGTTTTTTAATTGGATTATTTATGTTCTTATTGTTGAATTTTAGGAGTTCTCTGTATATTTTAGATTACAATTCCTTGTCTGACATCTCTATTGCAAATATTTTCCCTCAGTATATGACTTGTCTTTTCATTCTCCCCAGTCTCTTTCACAAAGCAGAATATTTTAATTTTAATGAAGTCCAGATTATTGATTCTTTCTTTCATGGATTATGCCTTTGGTGTTACAAGTAAAAAGTCATTGCCAAACCCAAGGTCATTTATATTTCCTAAGTTACTTTCTGTGAGTTACATAGTTTTGCATTTTACATTTTGTTCTGTGATCCACTTTAAGTTAATATTTGTGAAGGGTATAAAGTCTGTATCCAGACTCTATTTTTTCATGTGAATTCCCACTTGTTCCAACACTATTTAAAAAAAAAAGATTGTGTTTTCTTCATTGTATTGCTTTTGATTTTTTTTCAAAGATCAGTTGAATATATTTACAAGGTTCTATTTCTAAGTTCTCAATTTTATTTCATTGGTCTGTTTACTCTTTTAATAATACCACCCTATCATGTTTTCTGTACTTTTATCATTTATCTTGAAGTCCACAACACAACTTTGCTCTTTCAATATTGTTATGACTAGTCAAAATATTGTTTTGCCTTTCTATATGAACTTTGGAATAAGTTTATTGATATTCATAAAATAACTTGCATTGAGTTTATAGATCAAGTTGGGAAGAACTGGCATCTTGACAATATTGAGTCTTCTACCCATGATTATGGAATCTCTCTCCATTTATTTATTTGATTTCTTCCATCAGAGTTTTGTCATTTTCCTCATATAAATCTTGTACTTTTTTATTTTTATAATTAGGTTTTTTGGGGAACATAAAGGGTACTTGCTGAATTCATTGTTGGTATGAAGAAATAGTGGTTGACTTTTTTGCATTAACCTTATATTCTGCAACCCTGTTAAAATTGATTTTTAGTTTCAGGAGATGTATTCAGTCAATTCCTTTGGATTTTTTTTTTTTCATAGATGAAAATATCATCTTCAGGAAAAGAAGTTTTCTTTCTTTCCAACCTATATACCTTTTCTCTTATTTTATGATTGCATTAGGTAGGACATTAGGTAGGACTTGGAACACAATGTTGAAAAGTTGTGATGAGAAAGGACATCCTTGCCTTGTTCCTGATCTAATAGGGAAAGCTTCAAGTTGACCATCATTAAGTACAATTTAGCTATAGTTTTGTTTTGGTTTTGTACCAGGGATTGAACTCAGTCACATCTCCAGCTCTTTTTATTTTATTTCTAATTTTGAGACAGGGTCTTACTAATTGCATAGGGTCTCTCAAAATTGCTGAGACTGGCTTGGAACATGTGATCCTTCTGAACAGCTTCCCAAGTTGCTTGGATTTACAGGTGTGTGACACCACACCTGGCAGCTATAGGATTTTAAAATTAGATATTCTTTATCAAGTTGAGGAAGTGTCCCTCTGTTACTAATTTACTGAGAGTTTTTATAATAAATGGGTTTTTCTATTTTGCCAAATGCCTTTTCTACATTTATTGATATAATCACTTTTTTTTGTCTTTAAGTATACATCAATTGACTTAAGTATATATCAATTGATTTTCAAATGTTGAATCAGTCTTGCCTGCTTGGGGTAAATCATACTTGATCATGTTGTGTAATTCTTATCACATACTGTTTTATTCAATTTACTATTTCATGGAGAATTTTTACAGATACGTTCATGAGAGACTTTGGTCTATAAATTTTCTTGTAATATCTGTCTGGTTTTGCTATTAGGGTAATGTTACTTTCATAGAATGAGTTAGTAACTATTCTCTATATTTCTGTATTCTGAAAGAGATTGTAGAGAATTTGTATAAATTCTTCCTTAAATGTTTGGTAGAATTCACCAATGAACTTATCTGAACCTAGCACTTCACTAGTAGATTTTTAAACTGCACCATTTCTGAAGGGAAAAACAACTTCTTTGTGATGTATTTTTAAAATTGTATTGCTAGAGTTTACTGAATTTCCAAAGCAACATTCATAATTTAATTTTTTTAATAATAGCTTCATCATATTTTGGCATCAAGATTAAGCTGTTCTCAAAAACAATTATCTTTTTTCTTTTTCTTGAGGGCTTGGTATAATATTGGTGCTATTTTTTTTCCCCCTTGATACGGAGGATTAAACCCATGGGTGCTCAACCACCCATCAACATCCCTGGCACTTTTTACATTTTATTTTGAGACAGGATCTGACTAAATTGCTTAGGACCTTACTGAGTTGCAGAGGCCAGCTTTGAACTTATTATCCTCCTGCTTCAGTCTCCTGAGCTGCTGGGAGTATAGGCACGTGCTACATGCCTGCCTTACTTCTTTCTTAATAATTTAAAAGAATTTATCAGTGAAGCTTTCTGTGAAGGAGAATTATTTGGAGACGTATTTAAAAAAAACATTTAAAATACCTTCAATAGATTTGGACTACAGAAATTTTGTGTGTGTGCTTATTTTTAAGATTTGTTTTTAAAGCAATTTTGCATTTCACCTAAAGTCACATATTTATTTTGTTCATACTCTCTTGTGATGTTTTTAATATCCATAATTTTTTTTTCCTCCAAGATTTTTTAAATGTCCTACTCAAGGTTTACCGTTATATAACATTTTTTTTTCAAGAGGCAAACTTTGTGTTCATTTCCTCTTTCTGTGTAATAAATTACCACAAACTTGGTGACTTCAAACTGCACACATTTATTTTCTTACAGTTCTGGAAGCCAAAAATCCAACATAGATTTTGCCGGGCTGAAATCTTGGTGTCAGGAAGATGGCACTCCCTCTGGAAGTTGTAGAGGGCAATCGATTTCCTTGCCTTTTCCAGCTTTTTGAGTTGCATTCCTTGCCTTTCTTGGCATGTGGCCCCTTCCTCTATCTTCACAGCCAAAAGCATAGCACCTTGCTTCAGTTGTCAAGTTGCCTTCTGTCTCTGTAGTCAAATAATCCTATTTCCCTCTAACTGCATTTAGGGACCACACAGATAATCTGGAATAGTATACCTTTGCTTAAATCATTTTCTTGGTATGTACTCCCAGAAGTGGCATAGGTGAATCATAAGGTAGACAGACTTAGTTTTTTGAGGAACATCCTCTATACTCTTCTCCATAATGGCTGTATAATTTATATCCTCTTCTTTTCTCTGCATCCTTACCAGTATTTGTTATTTTTTGCTATTTTTTTTTTTTTTTTTTTTTTTGCAAATAGTCATTCTGACAAGAGTGTGATGATGTGTCATTGTGGTTTTGATTTGCATTTCCCTAATGGCTAGTGATGTTGGGCACTGTTTTCATATGCTTTTGGCTATTTGTCATTTTTTTTAATGAGAAACATCTATCCAGATCCTTTGCCCATTTTTAAATTGGATAACTTTTATTATTATTAAAATGTTGAGTTCCTTAGATATTCTGGATATTAATCCCTTATCCATTGAATAGTTTGTAAATATTTCTCCTTTCCTGTAAGGTTGTCTGTTTGCATGGTTGAGTGTCTCCTTTGCTATACAGAAAACCTTCTTAGTGTGACATGATCTTCATTGTCTATTTTTGCTCTTATTGTCTGTGTTTTTTATTTGTGTATTCTTATGGTTCCATTCATTTTTCTTCTTCTAATCTCTTTTGGTACATAATTAAATAAAGGATTTTGTGGCCTTTACATTTTCTAATCTGTGCATGCATGGAAGATTTGAGGATCTATCTAACAGAGCTTAGGTGCATCCTGCAACAGTTCATACAGAGCATATTCATGATGGCTCAGGAAAATATATTAAATTTTGCTATTTTTTGTCATTATTCAGAAGGGGTTTACTTAGTTTCCAAATATTTGGGACTATTTGTAGTTATCTATTTGCTATTTGATTTTTGCTTAATTTTCTTTAAGTCAAAGTATAATGTTAATCCTTGATTAGTTAGCTTTTAAAATCAGTTTAGTAGGCCATGAATTTTGATAAATGTTCCATGGGTACTTGAAAAAATTTAACATTTTTGGTGCATATTTTATATATGTCTACATGGTTAGGATAATCATCATGTTCACTTTTCTTTGTTGCTGAGAAAAGTGTGTCAGAGTCTCCTACAATGACTATAAATTTTTGTGTTTCTTATTTGAGTCCTGTTAATTTTTAGCTTATGTCTTTGAAGCTATGTTATTTGCTGGATACAAATTTAGTATTGTTTTAAATTTTAGGTAGCATAACATTTTTCATTGTAAAATGTCCTTTATCCCTATAAATGCTTGTGTCTTAAAATATATTTTTGTATTTTATAGATCTACCAGCTTTATTTTAATTAGTATGCATAGGGATATCTTTTTATATCTTCTTGCATCACTACTATGTCTTAGCTCTTGTAAGCATCAAATAGTTTGGTTTTTTAAAAAAATCTAGTTTGAAAGACTACCACTTTTCTCTCCTTCCTTTGAGTAATTTTTGCAGTATTGATATTCTTTCTAAATGGTTAATAAATTTTTAGGTCAAAAATATATTTTAGTTTTTTTTTTTTAAAGTAGATAGCTATTTAATTACTGGTTTGATTTCTCTAGGAGTCATATAATTTATAAGTGAGTCTCTTTCTTCTTAGTTGTTTTAGTAGTCATGGTGTTATTTACATTGGTCTATATAGGACATGGTCTTGCCCAGAGGCCTGACCTAGGTTTATTTAGAATTATGTTAATTAATTTCTAAGACTGAGTGCTAATTTAATTACTCAGTGATTGGAGAGTAGATTCTTATTATTTCAATCTTTTGAAGTGTGCTAAAATGAGTCTTATGGTCTAGAATGTGTTCTATGTGTCAAAAATTCTCTCCTACACTTGTTAACAATGCATATTTTGTAGTTGTTGCATATAATTTTCTAGGCATGTTAAAACAATTTCATTGATCATGTTCAAATCTTCTGCATTTCTTATATTTGGGATCATTTTCCTTCAGTTTGAAGAATTTCTTTGTCTCTGTCTTGTAATGTGGTTGTACTGACAAGACATTTTTCAGAAAATGTCTTTATTTGCTTTCCATTTTTGAAAGGTATATTTGCTGAGTATAAAATTTTAGATGGGCATTTTATTTTCCCAAGCTGTAACCAAGCCATTTCATTGTGTTCTGATTTTTATGACTAATGCTCTCATTCTGTCTGCTGAGGGGTAGTCTACCCCCTCACTCATGCGCCTGCTGTTTTTAAGATTCTTTTATCTTTGTTTTTTGGCAGCTCAACTATGATATGCCCAGGTGTTCTTGTTTATTTGTTTGTTAACTTAGCCTACTTGTAGTTCTCTGACCCTCTTGAAACTTTGGGCACACATATTTCATTATAAGTTGAAAATTGAAATTTTTGATCATCTCTTGTATGATGCTCCTTACATTTTCTCCTGGCTCACCTGGGACTGCACATTGCTCTTGCATTCCTGTTCTAATTTCATTTTCCCTCAATGTGTATTCAGTTTAAAGGTTCTGTGCTCACCAGCCTTCTTATTCACTCAGCCTTTCATGTAAGTGAGTAAATGGAGGTACCCGTCAAAGAGCCTCCAGTCTCCTGTCGGTGTCTCAGGAAGGGAGCCGCCCTTCCAATGATGGTGGCCATGTCCTCAGGAATAATTCAAAATGCCTGCACCAGCCTCCAAAGAAGCTGGGGAACCCCAGTGAAGGCGCACTAAGTCAGCTGTGGGGTTGGACTGGGTGGAGGGGACAGGACGTGTCTGGTGTCCAGCTGTGGAGCGGGGTGGTCAGCCTTTCATGTATTATGAATAGTCTGTGATTAACTCTACCCACTGAGCTCTTATTTTATACCATGAAATTTTATAGTTTTACTATGCACAACCTAATTTTTGGAGATTGTAATTCTCTATTAAAATTCACCATATTTTCATGCATTTGTCCTAAATTTTATTTATCATAATACTGTTATTAGCCTTTCCATGTTAACTTCAATATCTGAATAAACATTTAATATATCTGCATAAACATTTAATAAATTATTTTGTCATTATCTATCTTTTTTTCTTGCTTCCTTGCATTTTAAACAAATTTTATTCTACTTTTTTGACATTGTGAATGATATTTTAATGTAAAACCTCAGTGATTTCCTCTGCCACTTGTAAATGTTGAGTTTTGTTCAGGGAAGTACAGATGCTCTTTCATTTATGATGAGACTATTTCCTGATAAACCCACTTTAAGTTGAAAATACTTAAGTGAAAAAATGTGTTTATACAGTAGTCCCCCTTATCCATGGTTTTGCTGTTCAGGGTTGCAGATATCATCTGTCAGCCACAGACCAAAAATGCTATGTGCCTTGATTCCTTAAAAAGAGAGAGAGAGGTCACATTCATATAACTTGTATTACAGTATATCATTATAATTATCTTATTATTTATTGTTACTATACCTAATTTATGAATTAAATTTTATCATAGATGTATATTTATAGAAAAAAAGGAGTACATACAATGTTCTGTATATTCACAGTTTAAGGCATCCACTGGGGGGTCTTGGAACAGTTCCCCTACATACACACACAGGTTAGGAGGACTCTATCCCTAATCCCTAATACAGGGAACTTTTTAGCACTTGCTAGAACATTGGTCATAAACCCTTGTGATCATATGGCTGACCCAGAACTGCATCTTGCTGTTGCTGTCCAGCATCACAAGTATTGTATCACACATTACTAGTCCAAGAAAAGATCAAAACAAAATTCAAAGTGTTTTCTACTGAATACATATCACTTTTGAATCACTGCAAAGTGGAAAAACTGTTAAGTCAAACCACCATAAATTGGTAATTATGTTTCTAACTGATAATCTAGACCTGTGGAGGACTGACTTTAGGCTTCAGGAGGGTAGGTCCTTTCATTATTGCCTTTAATCTATTGGTATAGGACTTAGTGTTTCTAGAATCTCAAAGGAATCTCCTAGATCCTCACCAAGATATTTCCCTTTGGCTGTGATCCAGGATGTGGCAGAAGCTTTTTGTTTTTTAAAGTCTTTTGGATCTTTAGTTTAATTCATCTTTTAATTCCTGATATATTACTTCATTGTGCATTCTTTCATTTTTCTTTTTTTCTTTTTTTGCATCAAGTTCTCCAAGAAACAAATTCCCTCTTTTAATCTTTCCAATATTTACTATTATCTTGCTGTTTCATTTCTTCAACTTTCCTTGAATTTTTTTCATATTTTCTTTGTGTTTTAGGGATGAATGGTAATCTTAATAATTTTTAGCTTTTTAATTTTTGCTAATCTATATATCCAAGATTATAAATATTCCTCTAGGCATTTTTTTGGCTACACTTCACATTTTCTATGCAGTATTTCTTTACTGCAATATTATGATTCAAAATACTTTCTAGTCTTTGGTCTTGTGTTTAATTATTTGATCCATAAATTACTTGAATGTGTATTTCTTAATTTACAAACACATGTGACATTTTACTGGTTATTTTACTTTTGGTTTCTAGCACTGTGTTTTATTTAGAAAATATAATGTTAAACGCTTGAAATTGTTTGTGACATGATAGTACATACTTAGTATTTTCTCTGTCCATGAGAAATTTTCAGGTTGACTTTAAAAGGTATTAGACACTGCTTTAGTCTCTTTTTTTTTTCACTTCACCTTCTTTCTTACTAATCACTCCAAAGCTTCAGAGATTTTCATTTTTCTTCTCAATTTTCCTTTTATTTTTTTCAACAAATGTTTCATGTGACTTAAAAACAATGTATGTTCTGCATTTGTTTGTTATAGTTCAGTATTATACAATAACAATACATGTCAATTTGGTCAAATTTGTTACTTTGATTTTCTTATATTCTTTGACAGTTTGTATTTCAATTTGTTTCATCAGTTATTAAATTTCTTAAAATCTCCCACTGGCATCATAGATTTGTCTAGTTTTTCATTTTGGAAGTGCCATTTTTTTCTTTACATATTTTGATACTGTTTTTTCTTTTAAAGATATTAAAATTTAGAATCTAATTTTTTATTCTTAAAAAATTTTTAATCTCAATAAATCTTTTAGTCTTAAAGTATACTTTGACTAGTGTTACTATAACTACATTTGGTTTCTTTACTATTTACATCAGATACTGTTTTCTTTCTTTTACATTCAAATTTGATATCTTTACAATATCATTCTTAATAGAAAGCAGATATTTGGATTTTACTTTTTGCATTTAGTGTGAAAATGAGCCGCCTTCTATTTATGTTGGATATAATTGAGTTTTATCAACCAGTTATAGTCATCCTATTATTTCTGCTTTTCTGTTCTTTCACCCTTTCCTTACCTTCTTTTCTATTTATACTTTTGTCATTATTAAAAACATCTCCCCTCCATTAGTTTGTTAACTCCATCTTTTACTTATTGTGTTGCAGTACACCATACAATTTTTCCTGTTATCTATAATTGTAATACATTTTATTGCACATATAGTTTCAACCCCCAATATGTTATTGTTGCTTCAGAAAATATTCAATTAGATTTATTTCTATATTTGTTCTATCAATTGCTTGAAGCAGCCTTTCTTCTTGGAGTTTCATCTAACATCTTTTATTTTTATGACTGTAGAAATCTCACCTTTTAAAATTTTATTAAATGTTTACTATTAATAGATTCATTTAGTTTTAATTTGCTTTTTAAAAATAACTTCAGTTTGCTTACATTTTAACTAGATAAATGATTCTAGGTGTGAAGTTTTTTACTGTCTATATTCTCAAGATACAATTCTAATATTTTTTCTGCTCCCATAATTTCTATGGAGTAGTTGGCAATGTTGTTACTTCCTTGAACATTATATGCCATTTTCCCTCAGCTGCTTTTAGATTTACCCATTTCCCCCCCCAAAAAAATTCTAAAGTAATTTTCCAAGTGTTTTATACGTTTATTCTAATTGTAATTTATAATTGAACTTGTATCTGTTTCTTGTAATGTAGCATCAGTTTTTGAAAAAATTCTGCCATTATCCTTTCACATAGTTCTTCTGGCATATTCTTCTCTTGTTCTGGAACTGAGACAATTTCGCATGTCTAATTGTCCTTTATGCATTTTTTTATGGTTTTCTATAATTTTGTACTTGATAATTTAATCTTAATGTTTTCTCCTAATGTATCTTCTTCCAGTTTATAATTCTTTCAGCTTTATCTAAACCATTGTGAAACTTATTGAGTACTTATTTAACTGTTATGAAACCTATTTATTGAGTGCTTATTTTCCACATATTGTGTTATTTAATTCTAGAATTTCTACTTGGTTCAATTTTGTATCTATGGCTTACAACTTTTGGGCTGTCATCTTTAATATTGCCTTTTAATTCCTAGTATATTTTAATACAGTTATTTTAAATTCAGTATCTGCTGAGTCAAGTACCTAGATATCCTTTAGGTCTTTTGTATAGTCTTTTTTTTCTCTAAGTTATCTTCTATGTATAAAAGGTGTTTTGGTGTATTTGTTCTGTTTTATTGTTTTGTTATGTTTGAGATAGGGTCTCAGTGTGTTGCCCGGGGTGGTCTTGGTCTTGAACTCCTGGACTGTGGTGATCAACACAGCCAAACTCAAAGTTCCTTTGAGGGGCAAAGGGAAATTAGAAAAATAAAGACTTGCAAAGACAGATTTTGAAGATTAAGCTGGGATCAGGTGGAGCTCTGCTCTCTGATGGAGATGCAGATCTAAAGAGTTACGCCAGCAGTCTTAATTTATATATGTCTCATTATCAGGTTAAAGACTATGAAAGCATTATTCTTTGCATTCAAGAATGTTACAGAAGCAAGGACATCTATGTAGCTTTTCCACAGTTGCAAAGTGCAATGTTAGGAGCTTTGTGTAGCTCTCAAGAAAGTCCATTGTTAAAAGTTACTGTAAAGTGGGCAGCAACAGAAACGGAGTTGGTGAAACATTGTGGTTGTCAAGCATAAGAATTACTTCATTCCCAGCAGTTATGTGCCTGAGATCAAGGTCAGAGCTGATAGGACTCTTGCACAGAGCCTCGTCATGCAGGGCATTGCCACACAGCTAAGCATCAAGTGCTCTTGCACAGGAACATTCCCAGGCACCAGGCATGCCACAGCCATGAGGTCATCAGAGATCTCCAATCTCAGTCACTGCTCTCCCATCCTCTGTCAATGCTCTCCACACTGGACTTAGTTGATCCTTCTGCTTCAACCTCCCTACTAGTGGAAACTACAGGCAATGCACCACTGCATCCAGCCTCTGCTGAACGTTTCATATGACTAAACATTCCCAGCATCTCTGGATGACCTTCTCATCTTCCAGAATGCTTTTTACCTTTATTTTGACAAGTAATTAGGGGAGAGATATTAACAATGTATAATTAACATAATTAATGATATATATCAACAATATAGAGCCATCTTAACCACTGAAGTTTAAGTAAGATTTGAAGCTGGGCTTCAGTGCTTAAGAGGAATAATTTTTTTTCTAGTTTTTATTTACTATTAGAATGTGACCTTTTGAAATCCAAACTGAAAGTCTTAAATTCTAGTTTTTGTTATTTCAATTTTGTACATTTTTTAAATTATTTACTCAGTTTCTCAGTCCCTGAAAGTCCCTTTATTCAGAAAGCAGTCCCTTGTTACAGAGTTTGCTGGGCTTTCTTTTTAGGATTTTCAAATCTCTCTAACCTCTTTAAATATTTTTTAAAAATATTTGTTCAGATTTTATAATTGTTTTCAGTGGGAGAATTGATCTGAAATAATGTCATCTACTATTAGTGGCAGTTCCTACTTGTTTGTACTTTAAATTTACATAAATTTGCATAGTAGTATATTTCCTACCAATATTTGCAAGTGTGTCTTTTATGTATTTAGATATGATAAACATTGTTGCTTCATAAACTGTACTTGGTAATTTCAGTATCCAATGCACATCTGTCTCCTATCTTTTCTATTGCTTCTGGCTCACAGTATCCTATTTCTTTCTGTTTTGTTATGTTGCCTGTGTACATCAGTTTTCCTTTAAAACAAAAAGTTTTGTTTTTTGAGACTCAGAAAAATGGTGTATTCTACCAGACATGATTTACATTTGCTTTGAGCTGTTACTGAGGTTGTGGTCAATGGAGGTACTCTTAATCCAGCAGGAAACTTGAAATTCTCAAAAACCTCTAGAGAGCAGTTCTACTCCAAGAATAGCCAGAGACAACATCCATTCAAAGGTCATTTTTCAACTTTCCTTTCTTTCCCCTTGATCTCTTTTCCAGAGATTATAGAATGCATTATTTGTGGATTGCTTTTACAATCCTTTGTGTCTTAAATTCACGTGGGCAGAGTCTCCTGTTAGATTCCTTGCAAAGGGGAGGTCCTAGGTTTTGACTTCCTGCTCTGCCCTCACCATGCTTTGGCAAATTCAGCATACACTTTCAAGGTTAAAAGCATCTTGATGTTTGTTTGCTTCAGTCCATTTGTACTAATAATGAGACACTACAGATGAGGTAGTTTAGAAAGAACTGAAATTCATTGTCTTGAAGTTCGGAGGCTGAGAATCCTGAGAAGAGGTGCTGGCAGGTCTGGTGTCTGTTAACGGCTGTTCTCTGTCTCCAAAAGGGCACCTTGATGCTGCACGCCCTGAAGAGGAGGAACATCATGTCTTGTAAAGGACAAAAAAGGGCCTAAAGGAGCTGCCTCTAGTCCTTTTGTAAGGCAGTAATCCATGCTCTGCCCTCATGACTTAATCACTTCCCCAAAGGCCTCATTTCTTAATACCACCACAATGGGGATTAAATTTCAACATGGATTTTGGAAGGGGCACATTCAAACTATAACAGTGCTTATGTGGACAATTTATATCTCTGTGTTTTTTTTTCCTTCTCACCCTTTCTATGCCTGTTGTTTCTTACCATTTATTAGCTTTTAAATGATTTAAAAATATTTTATCCAGAATTTTAAATTTTATCATTAATAGATAGTATAAATAAAATAATTCATCGTTATTGCAAATAGACGTTCTCTTTTTGTTTTTAATGTACTAGGAAAATAAAATAAGACTTTATGAAATGTGCTTTTGGGAATTTATTGGCATTTTCTTTGGTTATAATACATGATGAAAAATATTTCCTTGGTATTTGAGACAAATGATTGTTTAATTCTCTGTTGGGCACAATGTTAATTATGTATGTATCTGTTACAACAAATCAATAAGCTTATTTGTTCACATGCATACATATCACTTAATATTATCTTTTTATAACATTACATATATTTAATTCTTTGTATCAATTTCTAATTTATGTATATTAATATATTTGACTATGATGTTGCATATTTTAATTTTCAAAAAATAAATTTGAAGCAATTTTAAATTTTTTTATGCCCAAACATAGGCAAGCAGTTTGATAATGAAAAGGTAAAATAGCTAAGTAGTTGTGAGGCTACTCTAGAATTAATAATGGAATAGCACTTGATTAGGCTCAGGTGAAAGGGCTGATGAGTTGGGAGCACCTAGAAATTAGGGTTTTTGTGTCTTAGACTATACAAAGATCTAAGCAATAAATCAGATAATTGGTGTTAACATATATACATATTAGTTAGGTTTCTTTCATACACTTTTCTTGGTGAAAAATTGTTACCAAAACTGACTTTCTTTAATCTTGGTAAAGTCTTAAAATTACTACAACTGTCATTTTTTTAGAAAATGAATTCATGGGGAATTGTATTGTTCTATGTAGATTTCCAGTGGAAACCTGCAGATGCTCACATAAGAAACATTCTTGCCCATTCTTTTGAATAAACATGTTGCAAGCCCCTTATATTTGCATACTCAAGAGAATAATTGTTTCAAAGATATGGGCTGTAAACACATGTGGTTGTCTACCAGATTATGAACACCAGACTTGAGACATATATTTTTCAGGTGTACAGCTTGAGGAAATTATTGAATACTCAGCGCAAATGCTATGTCTTGGGGAATATTTGGAGAAATGTAGGTGCTACTGTATTTTGAGTAATCAGTCCCTCTAGCTCTCATCCTGACGGATGGAAAATTTATTTTATTTTCCCTTGACAAAGGGAGACAAAATTGTAGCTCTCTTAATGCAGAGTTTGTTAAGCAATTTCCATTTTGTCGTTGCATCTCACAGATGTTCAGAAATGGTTAAGCCAAAAAAGCAAGTTTCAACTCATGTTTCAATTCATCAGTAACTTATAACAAAGTACATTTCTATCAGTTGGATGGATGTTTGTTTACTTGACATACACAAAAAGAAGCATCTTTAGAGGCCAGTAAAATCCTTTCTTGCTATATGGGCAAGAAGTTATAAAGTCACATACTGTACCCAAATATTTGACTTTTCATTTATTCTTTGTAATTTATTTTCCCTGGAGCTGAAAGATCTAGAAATGTTTGCATATACATGCAGTCTAGCAGCTTCCATAGATCTAAGAAGCTCCAGTCTTCAACCTGTTACTTTCAGAATTTGTCCTAAGTTATGCTTATTAAATTGTCTCCAGATCAAATTTTCCAGAGAGTAGCCTAGATGTAATTAATTTTACAAAAATGTCCAGTTAGTCGTACCTCCTCCTGTAGAGTAGCCATTTCCAACCAGCCAAGTCTAACGACAGCAACTATACACAGTAGATTGCCCAGGTCATTTCTGTTTCCCAGGAGTCATTATTACTAGTGTCCTCTTACATTCTCAAAAGGTATAGTTCTCAATGGTAAATTATATAGCCACAATAGATTGAGAAAGGTTAAGATTCAGTATCATCTTAAAGGAAGAAAAATGGTCTAATATATCTCCATGCTATACCCTCTCCCCAATTAAAGAATACCTATGTGTTTTCAACACATTTTCCTGTCCTCTATGGTTTGAAAAATGTAATTTCTCTCTATTTTGGTCAGAAGTGTACTCATGGTTATTTAACTCGATAATTATAGAAAATATTACTGTCTTCTATAATTAATAAATTCTATAGACTTCTTTCAGGATTTTCTACCATAAAGTAAGGAAATAATCTCTCTATATCTATGAATTTTAGTGGTTTGTTGTTTTACCATTGTTTGCCTACAAAAAAATTTCTTAAAAATAAGAAACTTATATAAAATAGTAGTTTTGATATGCCAACTAAGTGTATTTAAGTGAGAACAAATGATTCTTGTGTAATATCTACTGTGAAAATTTTGCAATAAAAACCTATGGCTTTGTACTCATTTTTATATGTCTTCTGTCATTGAATTCTTGCTTTAGAGAAAGACATGCTCTTCTTAGTTCAGAATTACAGATAACTAAGGCTATTTGTGGATTGATTTTCTGTTTCATTGTAAAATTTTCAACCTTTACATTCTCTATTTTATAAACTGAATGACCACAAAACTGACTATACAGTTGACCAGATGGCATATATAAACCTGTATTAAATAGTTTTTATAGGACTACCGTAGTAATTCTTCCTAATCCTTTTCAGAACATGTTTACATATATTCTTGAACAAATCATACTTTGAAATAACATGAATACATTTGAACTTAAGGTTAAAAAAATAACAAAACATAAACATAAAGATTCATGAAAAAAATGTTTTATGGAACCAGACAGATTCCATCTTCTCCATCTTTAATTCAGAATATTTTGGTATAATCCCAACATCTTGATGATCCTGGGAGGCTACAGGGACCTCAATTAACTCATGTTTAGAAACACTAGGTATTAGGGATAGTTATATTCTTGAAAGAGTTTAAGTAAGGAAGCTAAGCAATCAGAAGTTCTTGATAATCTTTAGTTAATGAAAAAGGTGGACAAATCAACAAGGTCTGAAACCATTCCATATCATTGTACTTTTACTTGATTTTCTATTCTCATGATTAAGTATATCAGAATTAGTGTATCTTATTTATTCCATTGAAATGAAAAGTCAAAAGCCATCTGTAGAATATTACTTTCTAACCTCAGATAAGAACCTCGGTTATAACTCAAAGTGAAAAGTAAGTTCTACCTTTTTTCATTTCTGCCATTTGATTATATCCCTTTATCAATTTTAGGAGTGGGTAAGAAGAAAAACTGTAGTCTTTTAATATCCACCCTATTTCATATGTATTTCATATGCAATCGTGTTTAGGGTTAGAATATGTATTAGTGATACTGAATCTTATAAAGGAGTGAGATTATTTTTGAAATTTCTTCTTATGTAAGAAGTTAAAAATAAAGAGACTGTACTTTTTCCTCATTTTTTCCCCCCTGTGGAACACGCTTGATTCCTAACTTTCTTATTGCCAGGTAACAGAAACTGTGCTTGCATTGCCTGAAACAACAAATAAGCATCACTTCCTTTGTTCCTTCCCATGATCACCGGTAAACTTGAGTTCATCTCATAGACTTAAACACTTGAACACAGATACTTAAATTTAATAAAGTTATCTGCCACCTTTCCTGGACTCAACAGACGCACAGCTGGCAAATCTTTGTAGTCTCATGGCAGGGGAGAGATTTCACAGTTGCATCAGCCCACATGGTGTTCAGACCTCAAAATGTAATAAGTGTCCTCCCTTGAGTCTCCCCTCACCAGCATGTTCAACACGACTTTCCTGGTGGTCTATGTGCTTGCCAAACCAAGGTTATCTTGCTTTAAATGCATAGGAAAATCAGAGCATATGTGGCAGTACTATGGATAAATCATATCTATAAGGTTTTTGACGTTTTTTTTTTTCCTTTTGCTTTTCTGGTTGAACTTAAAATGAGAGATAGAAACCAAGGATCTGACTGTCAAATACATCTGAAACATGAGGTTTTCTTTCTAAAACAGGAAATATATAAGGCAGCAAAAACATTGTTGAAGAGAGGCAAATATAGATAAAATTCAGATATATTTTATTCCCAACATGGAATTTTGCCTAGCTGTGATTAATAGGGGTTTGAAATTGAACTCTCCGTCTACTTTTGGGGGCAAATGATTTCCCCACAAAAGTATGTGTGAATGTGTATATAGTTTGCCTTGTTGACATAGTATCTTTAGTATTAAAACAACATTTAAATACCGATTTTTTTTTTTTTATATAGATTTAAACTACAGAGGGCAGGAACAGTAATCCTAACTCAAAATAAAACAAAACAAAAAACAAAAAAGCAGGTATATTACCAAAAAACAGCATTAACATACAAGTTGATGGCTTAATAATTTAAATGACATAGATATGTTTTTGAATAGATAGGTTTTTCTTAGCATCTAGTAGAATAGAAAAAAAATCCATGTATGTTAAATTATAGATTAAGCCCTATATAGAAAGCTTTCTCCCCATTCCTGGTTTGTGTTGAAGACAGAAATAACATTATTTTAAAGGTTAAACATGTTTAGAAACCATTTCACTTTTACATAAAAAGAGGTTCTAAATATTTAAGAGTTACATAAATGTAAACTATTGTTTCCTTTCAAAATTTGTTTTACAAGAGCAGAGAATAGTTCCCACTGCACATTTAGATGTTTCTTTTATTTCCGGGTGTACTTTCTCCTCAATCTCGCTTTCCACAGAATTCGGAATTTCGTTCCTCTCATGTTTTATTGAAAAGGCTCTTTGCCATTATATCATTTCGTTTTCCGGTTTCATCCTTTGTCTGAAGGCACATTGCAGCGTTCCTGGTCTAAGGACTCTAGACAGCGAGGGAAATGGGCAGCCACGAGAGTATCTCAGTCAAGGTTGAAAGAAAGCTTTTCTTTATGGCTTTCTAAAACGAATGCCCTGAATGGGGGACATTTAGGTTATTGCCATGACAATTCTAATTGTTGGAACTTTATTCTTATTATGGTCTTTATTCCATTGGCTTCACCCTAACAGCACACATAGACGAGTCACTTTAATTTCTGGGCTGGTTTTGGAGAACATGTAGCCAAGAATCATCATCTTTTTGTTGCGATAACAAAACACACGGTCAAGGGGGTCTAACTGGAATTGCATTTTATAGGCATGCAGAGATCGGTATGAAGTAAGACATGCTCTCTGTGACCCCTGGAAGCTCTCTCTTCACAAATGATGGGGCCTACATTTTAAATTACAGGAGATTCCAATTACTGTGAAATTATGGGGCTCTATGAGCTCCCTCTATGGGCTAATTTAACGTCTGTAAATTACATTTCTTCTTCTTCTTCTCTCTCTCTCTCTCTTTTTTTTTCGCCCTTCTTCCCATCTCCCCCGACAAAGCCTCTGTGTGGCCTGCGGGCGGGCGCCAGGGCCTGGGGTTGTGCACTCGAGCTGTGCAAGATGGCTGCCCCAAGGCTGTTTGAAGCTGGCGCGTTTGAAGCTGCCGCGCGTGTTTGAAGCTGCGGCATTTGAAGCTGTCGGGCTTGAAGCTGGCGCGTGTGTTTGAAGCTGCGGCATTTGATGTTCCTGAGGACGTTTGTAAATTTGAGACAGACTTTAATATTGTTAGACGGTAGGGGAGTCCTTTTCAACCCCCTTTTCATTTTTTTTTTTTTTTACTTGAACTTTTTAAAAAGTTTTATTTAACTTTTTTTTTTTTTCCCAACTATTTTAACTACTTATGTCAGCCGAGGAATGCTGTGATTCACAGTCATTATTGTAAGGAGGCTGTTATGTATTTTTAGTGCTGCTGGGACCATAGGAATTCTTGAGTGGCTTTGACTGGATACAACAATGTGGAGAATAAGCCCAACTGTGAAAAATGCTACTGTGGCCACAGAACAGTACAGAATAATTTTTGAAAAAGGGCAGTCTCCTTGTCGCTTTTTAGAAGAGGGCCGAGTAATGCCCGCTGTTGCATTAGCAAGATTAATGATTGTAGAGGTAGAACAAATGTGTGTGAGTAGAAGTTGGGGATTTGGGCATGGAAAAAAAAAATTAAGTTTGCAATTTTCCTGGAGTGCAGCATTTTCTATTTTCTCCCTATTATTTCCTCCTCCAATTGTTATAAGAACTCAGGAGAAAGGTAGATGTCAATATGGAACAACGCTGTCCACCCTTTGGACAATACTGTGAAAATGAGTGGTTTTTGATATGAAGAGCTCACACTCTTAAGTGGAAGAGCAGGGAGTGATATTGTTAATGTTGGCAAAGAAAAGAAAATGGTTACCTTGTAGTCTGTAGACCATGGTTTTGGAAATGTTTTATTTGGAGGAACTCTGTATATACAGGTTAAGAAGTGGAATAAAAATTGAGAAACAGTCATGAGTTGTCAAATCCAAAATGGACTTTTTTGGTGCAAATAATTTTTCAGTTAATTCCTCCCCGGATCAGTATCACACACTTGAATGTGGAGTTGAAGTGATGTGTTTTCTTTGGCTGTCTATGGCTCTCCTCTGAGGGGTGCTGTGCATTAGAAGCCTTCTTTGCTGGGTCTGTGATCCGTTTTCCTCTTTGGAAGTAGAGCGTTCCATTCTGCTAATGATCATTCTCTTGAAAATGGAGTAAAGAATTCTTGACATCAGCTAGTGGTCAGGGTGTAAAATGTGTCTACCATTACCATTAAGTTTTCCATTGGGCAGAGCAAAAATTTCTATAAAATTACATCTGTTATTCACCTGTATTTGTATTGTGTATCTACCCAGGATTAAGGTGTTTAGTTCAGTATCTCATTCATTTGCAGTGAATATTTACACTTTCTTTGGTTCTGGAAAAAAGCTACTGAAATTGAGTTGTTGCCTTTTAATCCAGAAAGAACTGCTATTATTTTAATAAATGGTTTAAATGTGTATTTTTTTTTAACTAAGGAGACTGTATCTTACACAAATTTGAATGATGAAAACATTTATTTCCTATTTATTATAGACCCTAATGTCTTGGACCCCACTTTCTTGCAAATAATTGTTTTTAAAAATTCTCCTTCATTATTTTCTGATCTTGTGGGAATAGAAATTCATTGTCTTTCTTTACATGGTACAGATACATGTTCAACTCCAAGTTGTCATTATTAACTTCTTTCATTGTATTCCTTTGAATCCACATATCTGTTCCATTCTGTTTCCTAATCATTTATTTTGTAGTGTAAATATTTAACTGAATTTATACTTAGAACTTCATATGAGCAATGTTGACATCAATTCATTGAGAACTAAGATCCTACAGACTATCAATGTAATATAATAATCTGATATGTCATTTCATGCACTGTAAGTCATGAATTGTTATTGTAATGAAATGACATGGGAAATCTATAAAATTAGTGACTGCACATGTGGGCTCATATATTGTTATCAAAACTTTGTTTAAAGCATTTTATAAAAAAAGACAATTCACACACACACACATACACACACATACACACACACAAGAGTGTATAGGGGCACTCTTGTGTGTGTGAATATATAAGCTTGTATATTTGTTTACTTTTAATTGTAAAGTTTTTCTAATCAAGTCAGGTTTTTTTTTTCTCATTTCTCAGTCCCTGTAATTTAAAACTCACTGAATCCACAGTACTGCTTTTCTTACCTTAGACAGAATACTTTTACAATTTTCCTACTCTTGCCATCAATCTGTTCCTGAAGTTCAGTAATCTATGTTTGGTCACAAATAAATTGCTTGAGAATAATTGAACATATTCTTGTGAGAACTGCATGCATTTTATTATATATTTGCTTAAGCATAAATAGTTCAATAAAGAAAAAGTGTAAATGTTGCAAACTGATATCTTACACAGTTAAGAAACTTGTGGGAAAGGCTTATCAGTTTGACTGCATGTCTATGGTTCTCATTCCTTCCTGGTTTGTCTAAGAAATTGCTTTTTATTTTCAGAATATTTATTGTGATTTTTTTTCATAGACTGTCAATTGCAATTGATATCAGGTAACATCTCTTTGTAATGGATTCCCACACATATGTTCTTCTTTCATTAATCTCAAATACAGGCTTTTAACCCAAGTAGTGATTTCTCTTCCTTGACTTGTTAGCTCTCCTCTCTCTAATCTGAGTGTTCTTTCTTCCATCTACTTCTCTGCTATCTATCATGATTAAGTGTATAATTTGTTAGCTGTGGTGAAGAAATAACAAGAATAACTTGCTTAGTGAGCTCCAAGCTGAAAACAGCTTTTTCTGTTATATAGTACTGTAATCCTACTTTTTTGTAAACTTTAATAACCATATCTTCATCATAGAACTGGATCATTGTAGTTTATTCATACATAATATTGCAAAGGCTTATTAGTTTGATTTATTAACAGTTATGAGAGTTATTATGACCTCACATTGTTGATTTCACTTTGTACTCTTTTTATAAGTAATCAAGTTCCCATTTCTTTTTGTTGTTAATTCTACTATTTTAAGGCAAAAACAGATTAGAAATTCTAGACAAAATTTCCATTTTTTGTGTTCCATTTTAAAGTAAGTTTATCAGATTATTTACATGCAACAAAACTTAATAATACTGAATACATATGGATGAATTTTAACAAATATAGACCTGTGACCACACCTCAGTCATCAAACATTTCCATCATTCTAAAACATCTCTCTTGTTCCTTTGAAGTCAATTTTCTATACCCCTCTCCTCTACTTTGAGCCTCTGGTAACCACTGATCATTTTTTCATTGTAGTTTTGCCTTTTAAAATATTTCAAATTAGTGAAATTATACAGCATGTGTTCTTTAGTGTCTGTCTTCTTTTACTTAGCATGTTTTTTAAAAATTTTCATTTCTGCCATTGCATGTAAAAGATTTTTTTCTTGTTTTTGTTGAATGGTATTGACTGTATGGAAATACCACAGTTTGTTTATTCAGTTACAATTTGACAACCTCTTTCAGTTTTAGTGATTATATATACAGCTACTATAAACATTTGCATGCAGGGGGTTTGTGTAAACATAAGTTTTAATTTCCCTTGGACAAATCTCTAGGCATGAAATTGCTGGCATACATTTTTAATCTTACAAAAACTATTAAACTATCATACAGAGTGGCTTTATTAATTTGCATTCCCACAAGGAATGTATGAGAGTCCCAGGAATATTATATCCTCACCAACACTTGGTGTTGTTAGTCTTTTTAATTTTAGCCATAGGAGTGGTTATATATTTTTCAGCATTTTTGTTCCATTGTAGATATTCACTTCTGTTCTGATTATGCTTACTGTATCTAATGCACTGCATGATGTTTTAATTTTTTCATGTTATGTTCTTTATAATCTTATTCTTTTGAAGGTTTTAAAAATATTATTTGTTAGTTTCACTTAGTGCTTGGTAAACTAAGATACCTAAAATCCAGATATGAACAAATCTGTAGAGTCTTGAGTGAGCGTGCTAATGATTTTTACCTTCATTTTTCTGAAAACTAAAAATATATTTAAAGAAGATTATCTTTGATTTGAGACCCTGGGTTTTATTGGTGTCCATAATCTAGCTAGAAATTACAAATAAGATCAATATATATTAAAACAATTGGCAATGTGATATTTTAGGAACCATTTTTTTCAACAAATTTTCACATACGTTCAACAACTAGAGAGTCACTATACAACTCAGCCCTGTCATTTTCTGAAATGGCTCTGTTTTTATTCTCCTCATTAGACAGCTTAGAGAAAAGTATACCATTGTCTATTAAAAACCCACTTTTATTTAATCCAGCACCTACTTACATTTGTCAGAATTGGTGATTCTTAACCCCCGCCCCCCTTTTAAATAGCACTAACAGTTCTCAGATCTCTGACTTTGTTCCTTGGATGTTAAAAAGACACATAGTCACTTTGTCAAAGTTCTTTAAAATCCAACGTAAATGAGAATCATCATCATTTCTGATATACTCTTCTGTGTAAGAGTGTTTCATTTCAGTAATATGCTAGGGCTCTGATTTTTGTCAGTGTAGTTCAGTTACTACTTCAGAATAAGTACTTAAGTCAGATAGATAGATAGATAGATTTTTAATCAAAGAGTTTATGCAGCAACCCAAACTAAATGTGAATGAGTGCATAACCATTAAACTATCTTTTCTCAAAATAATAATAATAATAATAATGCCTTGCAATTCAAACTGTATTTCAAAATAAGCTCATAGGTGCTTTTAAAACATTGATTGATGTGTATTAATTCTTTTGTGAATGATTTTGTGGAGTTCTGTGTTTGAAGACAAATCACAGTTCTATAAACTTCTCAGTTTTGTCAGACTTTATAAGTGAACAACATGATATTACAAAGTGAAGTATTATTGCCGTTGAAACTGTAAGTTAATCCAACCTTGTGGGAAGTTCACCTTTAGTTGATGAAAGGGCTTCCTGTTGCATGGGAGGTACTTTTACATGCTATATTTTCTTATAAAAAATAAATTTTTTACCTTTGATTTTAATTCTGGCATTATTAACGATTTAGAGATATTTGTAATAATAGATTGAGCGATGAAGCTAGAGAATTGTGAATATTTTTGGTCATCTTTTTGTCAATAATTTGCAAATTAATTATATTTCCCCTCTACTTCTAAGTTCAGTTAATACTATTAACTCAGAGTGTTAAATCTTGATTTACCTTAAACATACTGTCAAAGCTTGAGAGACTAGAATCTTTTTTGATATTGGAAGAAAAATAATGGATGATAAAAGAAGCTAATACCAAAAACAATTCAAAATTAGAATTTTACAAAATTTACTATAGTAACAATTGACTTGGTATTCTATAGTTCTTAAGACTAAAGGTGAAGAAAGTTAACTTTACAAAATTTTTCTTTTAAAAATGTGACACTGAAAATTCAGTGATTATTTCTGAAATCAATATTCCATATTCCACAAACATCTGAGTTTTTTTGAGTGAACTACTTGGATTTAATATTTAAAATTTAACATTTAATATTAAACTTTAACATAAACCCTTTTGCAAAGTGGAGACTCATTTATTCCTTCAGATCCTTCTGTATGTTGGTTCAGAGTGACTGAGATTATTTCAAATGCTTGTTCTTAGGTCATCAGTAAGAATATCTTAAAAATGATCAAATGTGCACATCTTTACACTGGTTTTCTTTTTTGATTTCTAGAAAGCCAGACTGTGTTTTCTAGGAAACATGAACTATGGATTTCTCTCATGTCAGAATTTCAAGAACCAGGGGTAATTCTGAGTATTTGCTTGCTACCAAGTCTCCAAAGAATTCTTGTATTTTACTTTTCTGTATTAGATCTGTTTTTAGTCCAGCCTAAATCCTGCCTGGCGATTTGCATCACAGGAACCCCACATCTGTTATACTGCAGGGTTGAATCCGAGGGATTTAAGCTTTCCCTTAGGAGATACTGCTCTCATTCATACTACACAGAGGGAGGGCATTCCTGCCTTCTCCCTAGCCACTCCTCCCACCCCCTTGCCTGGAGAGTGAATCCTAATAGTGTGTGATCCAGAAAATGGATTATTTTAATATACTGTGCTTTTTAAATACGATTCTTATAAACCAGAACATTATGGTAGCCTCCAATTTTAAGTCTCAACCTTTCTGTGAAAATTTTAATGTGGGTTGTCAAATGACTTTTGATAAGATGAAGTTTGAGTTTCTCTTTCACGTTACCTCATTCTGAGGAGAAGAAATCTATAAGAGAATCTTAAATAATTCTGCATTCTTTCAATGAATGAAGATATTTGTTGCATCTTCCTTTTTGTTTCTTTTTTCTTTTTTTCCTTCTTATGCCCATCACCTATTCTGGATTATTGGTTATATTTATTTTCTTATTTATTGTTTCTGAATTCGGTGTCAGAATTGATTTTAAAATAAACTTTTTTGAATAAGTTAATTTTCATTGTGTGAATTGCTTTCCTGTTTTCCAGCTCTTTAGAAAAATGCATGAAAAATGGAATTTCAGTGTCTTACCCAGTCTTATGACCTTACCTGGCATGACATTTTTATATGATCAGGTCCAACACCTTGACCCCTGGGGAACTCTGGAGAGTCTTGGAACAGGTGTGCAATTATGCAGATGAGGTTCACCAATCCACCCCACCTCACCCCACTGGGACTGAAGCCGTACCAGATAGGAAGCCCCAGTGGGACTATAATATGGGGACCGGACATCTGTGGTGGGATGAATTCCAAACCTGCATCCTTGCAGGTTTCCAAAAGGCAGCTATTAAACACTTCAATTGTGATAAATTTTAGGAAGTAATACAGGACAAAACTGAAAATCCATCCACCTTTTTAAGTCGCCTCACAGAGGCCATGCTCAAATATACTAACCAGGACCTTGAAACTCTGAAGGGACAATAACTACTCATGACTTATTATTTTTCCCAAAACTACCCAGACATAAAGGCTAAATTGAGGCAGTTGGACAGGAGGTCTCTTACCCCACAGCCAGAGTTTTTAGTGGTGGTATTCAGGGTATATAACAGAAGGGAAGAAGAAAAACAAAAACTAAAATACCAAATGCTAGCCAATGCCTTTCAGCCAGCAAGACCTCCACAGCCGGCCACTACTAGGGGCACTCAAGCTCCCAGAAGACCTCCAGGCCCACGCTTCAAGTACAGAACAGAGAAACACTGGGCACGAGCCTGCCTTAACCCCTGGCAGCCCCCAGGTCCTTGTCCAAAATGCCACTGTAATGTATAAAGCCACTCCCCTGCTCACCAGGTACAGCCATTTTGCCCGCCTCCCAACCACTTGTCAATCTGCGCTCCGCCGCCCACCTCTTCTGTTACAGGAATTTCCGGCTTACGCTGCCACCATTTTGCTGCCTCTCATGTTATGTCCTAACATGCTATTGGCCTGCAAGAATTCTCCTCCGTGATTGGTTCCTCCCAGCCCGCGAGATTCCAATATCTGGGAGAAGCCACATGCCATCTTTCTCTTTTGCCCCTTCTTTTCTCCCTGAGCAGACTGCATAAATAAAGTCCCTTGTGTGAGACCTCGTGTCTGCGGAGCATTTTTCTGGAAGCTATCGGCGAGCCACAACTGCCCCTAACATCTGGTGCTGCATTTTTGCATTTTTTAATTTTTCCTAACAGCCACCAACCGGGACATTGTGCAATGGATTGCCCTGGTGCTCAGAGAAGTACCAGGTCACCCCTGCCCTCTTCCCCCATTGGGATTGGCAATAGATGACTGAAGGGGCCCTGGACTTCTACACCTGACTACCATTACTGCTTAGGAGCCCAGGGTGACCCTTACAGTGGCAGGCAGGCAGCTCCCTTTCCTTATAGATACTAGAGCCACATTTTTAGTGCTGTGGGAGTTTTGGGGACCCACTTCCTCTGCCAAATCCTCTATCGTCAGGGTAGAAGGAAAACCACACAATTCCCTACAAACCCCTCCAATAAGTTGCCATATTGGACAAATCTGCTTCACTCATTTCTTTTTGATAATTCTTATGTGTCTCATTTCCCTCCTGGGATGAGACATCCTAACCAAATTGGATGCCTCTATTTCCTTTTCACCTACCATGCTCCTCAACCAAGACTCCTCTCCTCATGACCTTGAAGGAATAAACTCAACCTGAGTCTTCACATCTCCTTCCTCCCTCCCTTGTTGACTGCAAAGTCTGGGACAGCCACACACCTTCTGTAGCCACATGCTTACCTGTACTCATTCACCTGAAAGACTCAACATCCTACGCAGCCCAGGTCCAATATCCCCTTCCCCAAAGGAGTCTCTTACTGCTTCAACCAGTCATCCAGGATTTAAGGCAGAAAGTATTCCTGAGCCCCACCAACTCACCTTATAACACTCCCATCCTGGCTGTTAAAAAGCCTAGTGGATCTTACCATTTGGTGAAAGATCTCCACATCAACTTGGCATCTTCCCCATTGTGCCCAGTCCCTACAGTTTGCTTTCCTCTATCCCCTTCTGCACCACATACTTCTCTATGTTGGATTTGAAGGATGCATTTTTCATTGTACCTCTTCATCCTGACTCACATGATCTCTTTGCTCTCTCCTGAACTGACACTTTCGCTCAAGTTTCTTCTCAGTTGACCTGGACTGTTCTCTTACAGAGATTTCAGGACAGCACTCACCTCTTTGGCCAAACACTGTCTCATGATCTCGCCTCTCTTACTTTCATTTCCTCCTCTCTCTTACAGTATGTTGATGACCTTCTTCTATGTAGTCCCTCTGGAGTATTCCCAAGGAGATACTATTAAGCTTCTAGAATTTCTGACTGACAGAGGGTATAGGGTCTCTTCAGCAAAGGTACAGTTTTCCCAACCTCAGGTTATTTACTTAGGAGTCAGCCTCTTACCTGGATTTAAGGCCATCACTTTAGAGAGAACAGCATTGTTGCAGGACATGCCCACTCCATCTACCAAGGAAGAAAGCCTTTCCTTTCTAGGGCTAGCAGGATATTTATAATCCTGGATTCCCAATTTATCCATCCTGGTGGCTCCCTTTTATGAGGCTTCAAAGAACACTCCCACGGAATCTCCCCTCAACCCTGTGGAAGCCCCTTTCTATACCCTAAGGAAAGCCACACCTAGCCATGAGGACTGAACTGCCAGTTACATTCTTGCCTCCCCTGCCATTCACCCTGTCTGCCATTTTCCTATCAGATTTTTTCCCCAATAGATCTGTCCAGGTGCCAGCCATTTCCTCCTTCCTGAATTGCCAGTGGAACTGCTGGAAGATGAACTCCTACTGTCCCCAGGGATGTTTTATCCACTTTACATATGTTCACAGCCAATACTCAAAGAATCCACTCAACACAGATAGTCATCACCACACACCACATACTCAATTTAACTAACCCCCTCATGGCAGAGAGATGTTGGATGTGCATGAGAACAGGGTTCTCTCATCTTCTGGCTAGTGCCCTAGATTTTAACAGCTCTTCGACTTTCAACAACACCCCCTCAGAGCAGGCAGATATCACCCCAAAATTATCAGGAGTGCCTCTCTTCCTATTTGCTTCCAGGTGCATGTGCATATCTTCCAATGGAAGCCACCCTGTGGGTTCAGTAGAAAAAGGGAAATGTTCGAAGGAAGAGTGCTGCTTCTTTGTCAACCAATCAGGTATTGTTAAGGACAAAATCAAACAGCTACAGGAGGACTTGGAGAAGAGAAGGAATGAACTTACCCGAAGATCCTTGTGGCCCATTTTGGGCCAATTATGCCAACTTATTCTCCCATTTATGTCCCCCACTCCTCATAATTGCCATTACTGGCCTTTGCCCTCTGTGCATTGATATTTGCATAAAATCAGATTTAAAAAATTTTTAATCAGACTATTAATCAGCTTGTATTACAGGACTATCAGGACCTCATAAAGGAAGAATCAGAGACTGACTACAAGTGCACTCCCCAAAGGAACTATCCAGTCCCCAATTCCCACTACTGCAATGATATCTCCCTCCCCTGAATCAGCTTTATGACCACGCCCAGCAGGAAGAAGTTACTGAAGATGGATTTTCGCCCATATACCGAAAAGGGATCTTCTTATAAAAACAAAAATGGGAGAATGAAGGGACAAGGGGTTAACAAGGCTGCAGCCATTTCTCCCCTGCCATTTTGCTGCCCCCACTATTCTCCCCACCATATACACCATTTTACAACCTAGATTGTTAGCCTGTGAACTTCCTTGTCAGTCATTGCTCAGATTGTTATTAGTCTGTGAAATTGTACTATCTAAGAATAGCTCCCCTGTGACTCTCTCTCTCTCTCTCTCTCTCTCTCTTTCTCTTTCTTCCTCCCTCCCTCCCTTCAGGACAGACATTCTGTTCATCTGCTTAATAAAATCTCTTGTGGGAGCCCGTGTCCAGAATGTTTTTCTGGGTGCTTTCAGAGTCTTTTGTGATCATTATTATTAGGCACTCCCACACAAGAACCCTTCCCTTATAGTCCCCAGCTTTACTTACTTTTGGTAGGGTTAACACAAGTGTACAACTTAAGTTACATTAAAAAAAAATCTTTCCTTTTTAAATGTCCATGTAGGACTGTGCTTAGGCTATACTCTCCTGTGAGGTATTTAAGACCAACTTGGTCAAAACCAACCTCCTTCCTATCTACCATTAAGAGTTAGCTGAGAGTTCTCAGGGATTACTCTTGGGGACGTGTATGAAGCTTCTTAGTTCCTTTAGCTTTCCTCTACCAGTGGTGAGAAGCAAATGGGTAGGGGGGAAGGGCCAAATGGAGTGATTCAGGTAGTTAGAGACCCAGGGGGCATTAATTGGCAATTTCCTGCCTGCAACTTTTTGGGAGGGGTAGTATAGGCAGGTAACCTTGGTGATCAAAAGGACTCTGGAGACACTGACATTCCAATCTCCCAGGGGTGGTCCCCAACTTCCCAGACTCAGATAGCCTCCATTCCTCGATTTGACCCAATTACTTATAATTTTGGTTTCAGTGGTGCCATCTGCCAGGATGGATTGGGGCTTGATGACCATACATGGCATCAGGGTCAATTCTCTTTCCAAGGAGCCTCCTCTTTGCAGAATGTACACTGGTTGGCTTCCTGTTCTCTAGGGTCCTCTTGATCTCCCTGACTGGTAAATTGGTCACTCACTGGAGTTTCAGGGCCAAGACAGGTGTCATATCATTCTCTGGGTCCTGGCTGACTGTAGAGGGCAAGGGCCAAAATATTGGCTTCTTTTTCCCTGGCCCTTTTACTACCTTGACTTTGGTCTCCAAGTTTTGGTTTTATATATCCAGTAGGCCAGTTTCACCAGTCTTGAAATAATGAGTTATAACTTAATATCTATAATTTTACAGTTACCTTTTTCTTTTAATTGGAGTCAGTATTGATACTACAAGTCAGCATTATATCCTATTTGTACTATAGGTGATGGCTTATTGTCTCAAATCACTTCAGGTTGTTCTGTGAGAAGTAGTACTTCTACAAAACACAAACAGGCAACAGCTATAAAGTTTTAGAAGAAAAATACAAAATGAACATTATTCTATCTTTGATACCTATTTATCCTCTACGAAGATCCATATATTTATTAACTCAATTACATACAAGTTTCACTTTTGAAAAACTCTTACAAACCTAAAAACCTTTTACCTTTACTTCACCTAAACCTTTCCTTGAGTTTTCTATTATATCCTCTGTTCATATTGAGATCTTTGTAGTCTTAATAAAACAAAACCAATCTTTTGAACAAAACTTTAAATAAACTTACCTCTAGCCTACTTTGGAGGTATCCTAACATGGGGAAGGACAAGAAGCAGAGCCTTATCTCAGGTGAGACTGGCCTCTTGACAAATCTTAAAAAGTGGTTTATTTCTGAATGTGATCTTTGCCCCTTTTAAAAATATCATTTTACAAAGTTCTCATGTGTTATTCCCTGAGTTTACCTGAATATCAGTTAACACAACACAATATTACATTTGAAACATAATCAAATAGGGTGGCTAAGAGAGCTTTTCCCTTTTCTGGAAAAGGTCACAAAACATTTTCATGTTTTACATTATCAACCATTGAACAAATCAGGTTCTCTTTGTTACCTTCCAAAAATATATTTAAATTCCCATCCCGTACAAAGAGTAACACAAAGTTTTAAATATAATTTATTGACAAGTTACCTGTATCCAGTTATAAAACATTAAAAGACAAAATAAATACCAACTAAATTTTTTATTTCTATATAAATCTGAAGGAGACTATTGTTACAATTTTAGAGAACACCAAATTGATAAAGTGATTGCTTGAGTTTTTACATTTAAGTTTAACTTTTAAAGTAACATTTAGAATCCATAGAGTATGGCAACAATAGTTATAGGTTTATATGGGTTAACAGAACTAGCAAAAATCAAAGGATAGCTTTAAATCTCTTATACATTAGGAAACAGTGTTTATGATCAGAAATAGACTTAGTAAAGCAAACAGATAAGGTAGCTCTTCAATGTATAAAAGAGATTACTTATCAGTTACCTTGCCGGTAAACCCATATAAACTTTCATTTTATGAACTTTTACATAACACTGAGACAAAACTCAAACTGATATAGTTCTCAGATGTAACCTATTATTGTAACCCAAAATAGCAGTTGTTAATTTAAGCAGTTAAGAAGTAATCATTTATAAGACTTTAAAGCAGGTACAAACCCTGATTCATTTAAAACTTAGTTTCCTTAAGTAATAAAACCTAACATATTCAAGAAAATTATCTTGATAAGAGCAGATCAGTGTGCATACTTTGCTTCATATCAGTACTTTAAAATTCAAATAAATTTGATGATGCTAATTAAAGCCACTTTAATCACATACACAAACTTTTTGAGATTTACCTTCTGCAAACCTTATGCAACTTACTTAGACATTCACACCTTTTTGCACCTTCAACTTAGTTTCTGACTATTCTGACTATTCTGACTATTCCTTATCATGCAACTGCATAAATGCCTGTATATACAGAATCTCTTCCATAAACTTTATCTTATGCTTACTTTTGTCTTGTCTTCCATCTTGGACTTTAGCACAAGAGTATTCCTTTACAGACAAAATACTTTCTCATCCAGAAACATTCCTTTTACCTCCTAAGTTTTCATACTAAAATATATTTTCATATGTATAACTTTCTTTTATCTTTCTTAAATTCATATTCTGAAACAATCCTTATAAGTGTTATTTGTGCGTTTAATTTATGCAACAAATTTTATCCCAGGAGAGGGTTGGACAATCCAGCATATACAAAAACTGTCCCTTTTTTCCCCCAGGTTGTATTCAAGGTGTTGGAGCACAGGTTATTTTTGAGCCTGATCTGTCTCCCTTATCATTATCACAATGCTATCAACTTTAAGTGAGTTCTCTACTGTCAACTGTACCCAGAGACTCCTTTGGGGCCTTTTTCTTGCATATATGCATATTTTAAAAATTTTCCTTTAGAGACAGGGTCTCACTGAGTTGTTTAGGGCCCTGCTGTATTGCTGAGGCTGGCTCTGAACTTGTGATCCTCCTGACTCAGCCTCCCAAGCTTCTGGGATTACAGGCATGTGACACCAAGTCAGGCACACTAGACATATTGATATTCAATGGAGGAGGCCCTTTCCATCCTTTTCTTTAGGCTTCCTTGAAGATCTCCTTTCACAGAGGCTGCCAATAGAACATGGGTTGGTCTTAGTTTCTGTCTTTTTCATTTCTGGATGCAGTTGTTTATTCTGCCAGTCTCCCCATGCATTTAATTTGATGAGATATTTTATAGCAAGAATATTACTTTGCCCAAGTGATTGATATCCCCTGACCAAATGTGGTGTCCTATCAGTTCTTAAAAGTGGAGATTCCTATCTCCAGGTCATAAACTAACAGTACTGGAACCTACTACCAGGTCCTTTGTGGTTAGCAGCCTCCAACCCCATGGGCAAAAGGGGCTGGAAAGCGGGCAAAGGTTCACTTTTGACCATTTTTTCTGCAGCCCAGGCAGATATCCTGGGATTTTTTTTTTTTTTTTTTTTTTTTTTTTTTTTTTTTTTTCCAGCTTAGGACTGGTATCCTGGACCCACAGTGAGATGATCTGTGGTTGCCTGGGCAAGGCTAAGAAACAGCGCTGGGAGTGCCAGCACTGGGTTTAAAGAATTTAAATCTCTTTAAACCCTTTCTTATGGTGTCCTGCTATCCTTGCATACCAGAGGCAGTGCCTTTTGGCATCTTCAACTTAGTTTCTGACTGTTCAGACTCTTATCATGCAACTCCATAAATGTCTGTACAGACAGAATCTCTTCCATAAACTTTGCTTCTGACAAACCAACTCCAACTGCACAATTGTATAATAATCCAGAAAACCATTCAAAGGCCAGATTGTATTACAGTAAAACATCTTTGTCTTAGACAGGCTTATACCTGTAGGTGACCCCTTCAGTCAAGACCTCACTTCTCAAGAGACTACCAGTAAGATCAAGGCAGCATGGCCCATGTCTTAAAGGGTCAGTAACAGATAAAAGAAACACAGTGACAGAAAAACAGAGGGAAATCCCAAACCCAAAGCCAATAAACAGATGAGAACCTAGAACAGACCAGAAGGGAGTAAATATCCCTAGGTCTTGAGTCCCACTTCCCATGACTCCTAAACTAGTGACACCACAGATGACCTACAAAGAAGAACCAGATAGTTCCATAAAGAGAAAACAAATGTGTGGAATCAAAGATCTCAGCGTGCACACCTGGGGACTTACCAGATGTACTTACCAGAGTATCATGACTTTACTGAGTTCAGTTTCCTTTTTCTCAATGTGGATGAAATTGGAGCAACCTGTACAGGGAGAGAAGATGTGAATTCCCTAAAGCAACAGGAGCTTTGAAAGCTGCTGGGACAGTCCCTCAGTTCCTTCCTTTACTCATAGGAACAGCTCCTCTTGTTCAACCAAGCAGAGGCAAACTCATCTATTAATTCTTCTGCAGTTGGCTCTCAACAAGTTCACCAGCCACCTTGCATCCTCAGTATGGAAGTGGGGTTGCTTGGAGAGCCAGGCCTGCCCAAGAAAGCTGGAGCAAGGGCTGCTCTTGGGTCCCATCTGGGGTGCCAAATTTGTTACCAAAAGCTCGGTCCTTATCCCTGATGCCAATCCAATAGTGAAGATATGGTTTTGAGAAAAAGGAAAAAGGAGTTTTATTGCTTTGCTAACAAAGGAGAAGCACAGGGGACTCCTGTCACAGAGGCGGTATTCTGCCCATCACAAGGACCTAGGCCTTTTAAAGAGGTGGTTCAAAGGCTACATTTCATGTGTTCTCTGTCAGAGTTGTAATTCAATTATTAATTTGGGAGATAGTCATTTCTGAGATCTTCTGGTGCCATCCCCAAGTCTGAATTAATTTGTTCTTATGGTGGAGTGTACTCAAAGATAGCTGAATCTGCTTAGGATGAGGAAGAAAGGTAATCCTGTTTCCCCAAGATTAGGGAGAGGGAGAAATTAGGGAGGAGAAGGAAGAGAGGAGGAAAAAGAAACATTTAAAAAAAATAAATTGCAGTGGCAGAGCAGCAAGGGCTATATTCAAAGTATAAAGTGGACCACTGTCACACCTGTATTGGGTGAAAAGGAATGCATTTCTGAAGACACAGGACCCCAAAGAAGAATCTGAAGAATCTTGCCTAGCTCATCCCCTCCCTCTTTATTACTATTAAATCATATATCAACTTTGTCCAGTCATACTTTTCCTGACTGTTCACTTCATCAAACTTAAGCATAAAAATATACAAGATTATCTTTGGGTGTTAATTTCTGATGGTTCCCATGTCATGTAAAACTTAAATTTTAGTACTTTTCTCTTGTTAATCTGTCTTTTGTTATAGAGGTTGCAGCCATAGTCCTAGTGATGGAAATGAAAGATATTTAATTGCCCCTATGCACAATAATTAAGAGTCATTTTGACAAAAAGCAATGGAAAAGAAGGAAAATCAAGACAGAATACAAAATGAAAATTGCTGGGCATGGTGTAATCCCAGCAGCTGTAATCCCAGCAGCTCGGGAGGCTGAGACAGAAGGACCACAAGTTTGAGATCAGACTCAGGAAATTGGTAATCCCCTAAGTAATTTAGCAATACTCTGCCTCGAAATAGAAAATAGAAAGGAAAGGGGATGTGGCTCAGTGGTTAAGCACCCCTGAGTTTAATCCCTGGAACACACACACACAAAAGTAAAACTTTACTGAGTTAGTATCATATGTTGATGGGATAATGGTTGAATATTTAAGTGACCCAGGGACAATTGATTCAAAAGTGTGAAAAACAATGAAATTAGACTCTAGTTTCACCTTATATACCAATGTAAATTGGTATAAGGAGTTAAGGAGATAAATATAAAATTATAACGGGAGAACTTTGGACAGTATATGCAGAAAATGAGCTGACGCTCTGATTTAATAGTAGTTAATAGTTTCAAGCATAGAATTAAAAATTACAGAGAAAAATCCATAAGTTTAACTAGATTTAAAAATTTATGAATGACAAAAACAAACAACCTGGTGAAAACACTACTAGAAGCAATTATTTTATAGGCTTTGTATATTTAGTCAAAGAATTCATACAAATTGATACATAAAATGCAAAATCCCAGGAGAAAGTGGACTAAATACAGGTTTTACATGAGTTACAGAAAATTTTAACATATTAAAAATAAGCTTCAGTTTAACTGGAAATCACATATATGCACCCATAACACACCAATCAGTGGTAACCAAAGTTGTTGATATTTTGTTGACTATCCTTCTCTTACCAGAGGCCTAGGCCAGAGGAGGAGGGGTTTGATTTCAGGCAGTCCCAACACCCAAAATCAAATGCAAAAGGTCAAGGTGAAAAGCAGTCTCCTGTCTTTGGGGGTATCAACAGGATCTTCAGGTTTAAATAGGGAAGGAACAGATGCAGGGGACAAGAAACATGCATAGTTAAGCAGTCTTGGTCAATCTTGGTTAAGTTGTGAATTATTATTTCAGGATGGCCATGCAGACCCTTGTCACCAGCAAGAAACATGCTGTTGCATGGGGGGAGTTACAATTCTTGTCACAGAATGTTTATCCTTTAGACTTGTTAAGTTTTACATGACATGTGTTTCCTGGAATTCAAATGATTGCAGGAGGAAATGACTCAGAGAAAAAAGACAAGTCAGAAAGGCAAGGTGGCCTTAGGTTCTCCTGGTTCAGGTCAATAACTATAGACTTCCAGGTGCTGCCCTAGAAGTTCCTAGGTTTGGAACAGGGCATTATAAAATTTGGCAATTGATAATCTGTTGATTCTGATATTCTTACAAATCTCAAAGATATCTTAGTAGCTCTTATCTCGGTGGCTGAAGACTTGAATGGGGAGGATTACTGTCTTTAGAGGAACTCTCCTTAAATGATTAACAGATCTGAGTGCAGAGTTAAGCAGGACTCTAACCCCAAGTCTAGGGTAGAAAGGAGATTGATAAAAAAAAAAAAGCAAGGCAGAGATGCCAAGCTTTTATCCTGTTCTATTTGCCTACTGAATATCTGTAGGCCCAAGTGAAAAGTCAGAACTTCTTATCAAAAGTAGCTTCTAAGTCCCCCTTACACTTCCAGTCTTTGTGATCTGTCCTATCTCTGGTTATTGACTGGTCTGTGGACCCCTCCATTTACATCAGCTGTTACCAGGGTGGTCCCAGGAATCTAGGGGTTGCATTGTTTCTTCATTCTTGTGTTTTGGCAGGGTACAATTTCAGGCAAGACACAAAACCCAGCAAAAGTATACCAAAGTTTTTAAGAAAAGAAATTATTCTCAAGAGGACAGGAGAGAGAGTGGGTCATTTCTAAGAGGAGAGAGAAATGACTTTCATACTTTGTTCTTTAGTTTAGTCAGGGTTTTAGGGAAGTTTGTAGAGAGTCCTTTCCAGATACCAGCTCTTAAATCTTGACTGAGAGTAAGATCACATCAGATTTTTAAGTCCCTACCGCACATGGTTTTACCTACAGGTACCCTAGTGAAAAACACAGGGGAGAGGGGCAGATTTTACTATTATGATGAGATTAAAATAATATGTTAATGATTTAAAGGCAGCTCTCGGTCACCTTGGTTTGTGCTGAGCAGTTTTAATTGGAACTGGTTTTTACAGATCTTATTGTCACAAGGCTTCTCATTTAATTATTCTGTCTGCTTGAGTTTTGGACTCTTTGGCCTATAAAAGGTCACAAAAATCCCTTTTCAGGGCAATTTTGTGTTCTTTATCAGAGGGAGGAGTCATTGAACATGCATCCCTCTTCCCTGAGAGAACAGTCCAGAGGATAACAGGTTATTTTTCAAGGAATATAGCATCCTATTGTTTTAAGCCAGAGCAAGGTAAGACTGGCTTTAGGTAAAGTGCTTTTAAATAAAAGCATGTGGAGGGCCAGTATTAGTCTTAGCCAATAGAATTATCCCCTTAACTTCAGGTTCCTACTGCTTTTGTCTCTCTGCTATCTTTCATTAAGCTTTCTAGGTTACTATCCCTTCATTTACCTATCCATCCATTTATACAGAATTTTTAGAAGTCATACATATTTACTTTTGTGTATTTTGTATGGAATGTATTTTGAATGTCTTCTCATGTTATTATATAATTCTTCATCAACATGCTTGGTTTCTGGTATTGTATTATAGTGGATGGTTGTACAATGGCTTATCTGAGAGGTCAGATTTGCCATTTCAAAAACTAGGTAAATGTTTCTGGCTTTTGCTGAGTATTATCAAATTCTTTACTTTTCTACCAGTAAGGCATCATAGCAATCATTTTTCAAATTCTTGCAATCACTGGCTAACATAGTTAAAATTTTGTCAGTCAAAATGATTGGCAATATTTTATTCTTTTACTTTTGATTACTTAAGAACTTTTTTCTGTTTTCAATTTTTTTTCCTTTTGTGAAATTCTTAATCATATTTCCTCTCACTTTTCTTTTGATATATCAATCTTTTCATTATTCATAAAAGCTATATATTTAGAGAAAATATGTCTTTGACTTATTTTTATTTATTTATTTAGTCTGTTTTTCCTGCAGTGCTAGGGAATGAACCCAGGGCTTTGTGCATGCTAGGCACACTGAACTACATCCCCGGTTCACCTAAATTATGTAGAATTTTTATATATGGAAGTTTAATTTTTTTTAAATTAGTGAATCCTTTGATTTTTTCCTTTTATTGTTTCTGCTTTTAGTGTCATTATTATAACCCCTACTGTATACCAAGATGATGTTAACTAGAATGAGAGACTGTTTTAAATCATCTATTCCATTTTTCTCCAGATTTATAGTTGAATTTTTCATTATATAAAGCATGATCAATGGGGTTTTTTAACACAGAGCCTTAGAGGAAATCTCAGGACCACCTGGTTTTTAATTAAAATGAATTCTGCAGAAAGATATTGTGAATATGGCTTTTTAGTGACTTCTTTCTTAGTTCTTCAATCGAGCTCATTGGAAAAATTGTATTAAGATCCTATGAAAATTAGACATAATTAATTTTAAGGTTAATTTAAGCATTTTTGCATAGAGAATAAATTATTCTTGGTTTGAGTACAACATACTATTTTCGTAACTCACCTGAGTTTTTGTTTGGGGAGGAAATTTTCTTCCTAACCATTAAAGCCTAAGAGGGCTAAATTATTTTAGAAGACACTGCTTTGGTTTTAAGAGAGCAGGTCTATATTGAAGTAGTGAGAAAATGTCTTAGGAACTAATGACAGAAGGACAAACTTCTGCCATTATCATTCACTAAGGAAATTTAAGACATATGATAACAGCTATGGATTGAAAGGTGATCCCTGATTTGGGGGAACTTGTTATCAGAAGGCTGGTGAGGTGAATCGGATGTCTTGGATTGGCTTCTTCTAGACTATGCAGCTCTTTTCACTCCATTGTACTGACCTGAGTGCACTATTAGTTCTGTATGTGTTTGTGATGCAGCAAGCATGAGTATCTGTGTTCCAACACAAAGAGCAGTTTTTTAATCACCTGGATCCCTTTAAAAAATGCAGAGTTTTAAAAGAGTAGGTTTTGGCTGAAATCCAAGTTTCTACGCTTCTAAATCTTCAGGTGAAACTACTGTACTGATTCAGTCTCCTCTTTGAGCTACTCAGATTGAGAAATCTTGTATTGATACTTCTAGTTCTCTGTAAATAAAGTAAAATAGTAAAACACACGATGTAGTAGGATTACAACACTGTGGAAAAACCAAGCATTTTATGAATATCAAGTGAGGTCTACTCTGGAATTTAGAAGATGATGATAACCTATAGATGTAAATTAGGCCATAGGAACTGGTTTCTGGAGAAACAGTTGGGACAGTAAAAATGATGCAGGTCCTCAGCCCACACCTTGAGTAATAAGATCTTAAATGTTGTAGATTGGGTTTACGCCATGCTAATCTAAGAGATGGTAACTTGGAACATTGACTATTTCAGATGAAGGAACTGGAGAAATGTCAGGTCTATCTGACCTTCCCCAGAAGCAGGTCACAAACCCTCGTATGAAAGGTGCCTTCCCTGTGCCAGAAGGAAAGCAACATCCTTACCTACCAAGATGGAGGGATGCCAAGAGAGAGTTGAATGTGTAGAACTGGCTACTATCATTTCTCTCTCATAACTCTCCAATCTTCATTTAACCTAGTACAAAAACACTCAGGTTTAAACTTTTCTTTGGGTCTGCATTTCTTTACAAAGATTCCTATGTCACACAAAACATATATTCTTGTCTTTATGTTTCACTTTCTGCCATAGACTCTGCCAGGAATGCCATTTGGAGAGAAGAGGAGAAACATTATTTGGGGTGGTATTTAGCTGACAGCCCAGACTTCACCAAAAAAGCTTGACCCCATTTCTGCCAAGTTTGGGGGCTCTGACACAGAAATGTATATTTGCTATGAAATGCTAAACTATTTTGAAATGAATTTGAGTACTATTGTTTTAGAATAGTAGCTCATCTTTATCCTTCTTCAAACTAGCAAATATCATGGTGTGCAAAAAAATCAATCAACATGTCTGAAAAGAACATATGTCCAAAGCCAATATTTTAAGGATTTATTATCCTAGAATATTAGCTGCAAAGGTAGCATAATCCCTCTGTATTTTTGACACATTTGGTTTTTTTGTTTTTGTTTTTGTTTTTGGTCATCTCTGAAGAGAAATAGTTGCTATTATTTGCAATCCTTGATATGAAAGTAAAGCACCATATTATAAACTTTGAGTATTTCTTTATGTTTTATAATTTATAACTAAACTTTCTGAAAGGCTCAAGCTAACTCTGTAATCAAACTGTTAAAGCCTGATTCCATGGGATGCCTTACCTTTTACAAAGATATATTTAGTGCTAAGCATATGAGGTTCTATTTTGTGGAACATCAGAAAGGGTCATTTGCAAGTAAGTAATCTCTTTCATCTCAGTTTTACCATCTAAGTACTTTGGTGTTGCCCGCTTCAAGGGAATATATCATAGTCAATCCCAAGTAAAATAAGTCACACTGTTTTTCCAATATACACGTTAAATATGCTTCCTTTGAAAAATTTTATATAATGTGTCTGGTGCCATATAGGTCCCAGAGCAAACTTTTACTGATGAGAAGTTGACTTTTAGTTTCTTGAAATGTGAGCCCTCAGAAGACAGATGTGGAAGAATGGACATGTCCTTTCAGGTCTTCTGGTTCCTAGGAAGCTGGAGCAGAGTTTGGGAAACACCATGACTGCATTTCAGAGACAGGCTTGTAATGCTTATGTTTCCCAATATATTATCATGGTTCTCCAAACTTTTCCTGTGCCAAACTGAGTTCACCACTACTTATTTAGACAAAGGTTGCCTAGATTATTTCTTTTCTTTTGCCTAAAACATTTCATAGGCTTCAACTTGTGTGTACTCATAAAATGTTTTCTTCATATTGAAATTTTGTTGATTATTTTAACAGAATCCTGTAGAAAGGTTGTGCAGGTAGAGAGCATGAGTTGGCAAATTTTAGTACCCAGGTCAAATCTGACTCACTCCTGTTTTTGTAAATAAAGTTCCTTTTTGTTGTTATTTTATTTGAACATAGTCACACTCATTCACTTAGGTGCTGTCTAGGCTGCATTTCATCTCAAAAGCCAGAGTTGAGTAGTTGGGATACAGATGATGTGAATGGCAAGGCCTAAGATATTTACTGTCTGGTTTTTTACAGAAAAAGTTTACCCCTGGCATACAGGGGTGGTAGCGATGAGCTGGTCATTGAGCTAGCCACTGTGCACATTCAGTCAATATCCATCCAGCAATATTAGAGAAACCAGCTGAGGAAGAACACCCTCTTGATTTTTCTTCTGCTGACATATGGAACAGGCATCCTGAACCACACTTCCAGTAAAACTATTTAAAAGTAAAATAAATAGACATTGCAAAACTACCAAGAAGTTTTAATTTCCCCAGATTCCAAAAATGAAGTGACGGTGAAAATAGGTAAAAATAGAAAATTGAGTTTCAAATAGGTAGTTTCTGCCTAAGGGGCCTATGCATAACTACAGGGATACTGATCCTTACTTTCTTTTTTTTTTTTTTAATTTATTTATTTATTTTAATTAAAAATCATAAATTTACATAGGGCAATATTGTTTGATTTATTGTTATTTTCTTCCCTTCTCCCCCACCCCTCCCACCCCTCTTTTCCCTCTATACAGTCCTTCCTTCCTCCATTCTTACCACCCTCCTTATCCCTAACCCTAAACATAACCCTAGCCCTAACGCTAACCCCTCCTGCCCCCCCTTATATGTCTTCATCCGCTTATCAGCGAGATCAATCTTCCTTTAGTTTTTTGAGATTGGCTTATCTTACTTAGCATGATATCCTCCAATTTCATCCATTTGCCTGCAAATGCCATAATTTTATCATTCTTCATGGCGGAGTAATATTCCATTGTATATATATGCCACAGTTTCTTTATCCATTCATCAACTGAAGGGCATCTAGGTTGGTTCCACAATCTGGCTATAGTGAATTGAGCAGCTATGAACATTGATGTGGTTGTATCTCTGTAGTATGCTGATTTTAAGTCCTTTGGGTATAGGCCAAGGAGTGGGATAGCTGGGTCAAATGGTGGTTCCATTCCAAGCTTTCTGAGGAATCTCCATACTGCTTTCAGAGTGGCTGCACTAATTTGCAACCCCACCAGCAATGTATGAGTGTACCTTTTTTCCCCATATCCTCGCCAACACCTATTGTTGCTTGTGTTCTTGATAATTGCCATTCTAATTGGGGTGAGATGAAATCTTAGGGTAGTTTTGATTTGCATTTCTCTTATTACTAGAGATGTTGAACATTTTTTCATATGTTTGTTGATTGCTTGTACATCTTCTTCTGTGAAGTGTCTGTTCATTTCCTTAGCCCATTTGTTGATTGGATTATTTGTATTCTTGGTGTAGAGTTTTTTGAGTTCTTTATAGATTCTGGAAATTAGCGCTCTATCTGAGGTATGAGTGGCAAAGATATTCTCCCACTCTGTAGGCTCTCTCTTCACATTACTGATAGTTTCCTTTGCTGAGAGAAAGCTTTTTAGTTTGAATCTATCCCAGTGGTTGATTCTAGCTTTTATTTCTTGTGCTATGGGAGTCCTGTTAAGGAAGTCTGATCCTAAGCCAACAAGTTGAAGGTTTGGACCTACTATTTCTTCTATAAGATGCAGGGTCTCTGTTCTGATTCCCAGGTCCTTGATCCTTACTTTCAATGTCTAGGCAAGCTTCACAGAACTTGCCTCATAAAGAACTACCTCATAAAGTGTGAGTCTTTTGGGGGACTATTGTGTAATTCTGCTATCTCAACTGTTACACTTTCAATTTAAGAGGGAAATAATGAAAAATTTTCTAAACAGGAGAAATTTTCTATGCAGAATTTTGGTGGTAGGGAGACAATGGTGGGGAATATCTACTTAGACTTCACAGTACAAGCTGTCTTTGGACCTGAATCAATATATTTCTATGGAAAGTCCAAAATAAGACCAAACACACAGAAAAACCTCATGCCTAGAATTTATTTTTAAAAGGGACTTTATTAGTAATGGTTTAGAGGTAAACAGGAGTTCACTTTGAAAGGAATTACTTTCCATTCAGGCCTCCAATAATTCTCTAAGCAAAATTATGAGGGAAGTAAGTGCATAATCAAAAACTAAAACTCAAATATACAAAGAAGGAAATGACTCACCATGAAAGAGATCCAGCAGAAACAATAGATAATAATATCAAACCCATAAAGATTCACAATATGAATTTATAGAAATAGAACTTAAGACTGCTCAATATGTTTAATAATAAAGGATAGGTAGAAAATAAGAGTAAGGACTATAAAATGACAAAAGGATTTGAAAAGTATGAAATTTACAATATGATCACAATGTTAAAAAAATTTCAAAGGTGAGTAAAATATCATAGAATACAGAGGCCAAGAGAATAACAGGGAACTAGAATATCTAGGAAATAATTCACAATATAGGACAGAATGACAAAAGGATGCAAAATATGGGAAAAGACAGCTTCAGAAAAATGTAATAATGAAAAAAAAAACAAGCCTCACATATTTCAAATGAGATTCACCAAAAAGAAAAATGGAATATGGAAGAGGCAGTGTTCAAAGAAATAATAGCAACTGTTTTAGTCAGCTTTTTCACTGCTATGACTAAAAGACCTAACAAGAACAATTGTACAGGAGGAAAAGTTAATCTGGGGGTTCATGGTTTCAGAGGTCTCACTCCATAGACAGCTGGCTCCATTCCTTGGTGCTGGAGGTGAGGCAGAACATCATGGCAGAACAGTATGGTGAAGAGAAGTGCCAGGAAGCAGATACAAAATAAATACCCCAAAGGCATGAGCCCCCAGGAATCCACTTCTTCTAGCCACACTCTACCCATCTTCAGTTACCACTCAGTCAATCCTATCAGGGGATTAATTCACTGATGGGTTAAGACTCTCACTATCTAATCATTTCTCCTCTGAACCTTCTTGCATTGTCTCACAGATGAACTTGTGGGGGATACCTAATATCTAAACCATAATAGCCATGAATTTCCAGAATTCAGATACAGAAGTTTTAGGGATGAACACAACTTTCAGATACAGAAGTCTTAAGGAATAAACAAATCCAAACCTAGAAACCTCAGAGTGACATCAAACCACAAAGAAGAACTAAAAGTTTACCCAGTGAATAAAACACCAATTACATACAATGAAATAGCAGTCAGTCAAGTGCAGTGGTGCATGCCTGTAATTCCAGTGACTCAGGAGACTAAGACATGAGGATTGCAAGTTTGAGGCCAGCTTGGGCAATTTATCAAGATCCTGTCTCAAAATAAAAAATAAAAGGTGCAGGGAATGTGGCTCAGTGATATGGTAGAACAACCCTGAATTCAATCTCTAGTACTGAGTGGGGGCAGAGGAAGATAAGACTGACAGCTGACATTGCAATAACAGTAATGAGAGGTAGGAGGAAGTGAGGGATTGCATCTGCATACAGAAAATAATTATTTATTTTAGAATTATACAAGCAAAAAACTGTCCCCCCCAGAAGTGTAACAATATGAAGAAAATCTATGACAAATAACAGCTGAGAGGGCTTACCACTACCAATCCCTTACCAAAGGAAATTCTAAAATGGGTCTTTCAGAAATGAAAGCTATCAAATTTGGAAAGTCTTAAATCTGGGGAAAAAATCTAAATATTTAACTATATATTACAAGTTCAGTTTGAGGGAATAATTAAAACTAAAATACTGCTCGGTGCCTGTTGCACATGCCTATAATCCCAGTAGCTCAGGAGGCAAAGGCAGGAGAATCACAAGTTCAAAGCCAGCCTCAGCAAAAGCAAGGCACTAAGCAACTCAGTGAGACCCTGTCTCTAAATAAATTACAAAATAGAGCTGAGGATGTGCCTCAGTGGTCAAGTGCCCCTGAGTTCAATCTTCCTGTACTCCCCCTCCACAAAAAATAAAACCTAAAATACTGACCCAAATAATATGTTTGGAGAAGGTGACTGGAGTCAAAGCATTCCAAGTTTCTTGTGAAGTTTTGGAGCAATTTGTAAAGTTTGGTTGCTTTCAAGTTCTAAGTTTATGCTCATTAAAATTTCTAAAGCAAACACTAAAATATTAAAGGTATATATAGCTCTCAAATTATTAGGTGGAAAATTATAATAAAGGGAATTTAATCAATACCAGAATTCCATGTAAAAGTCAACCAAGTAGATCATAAAAAAATGGGAAAAATGTGATGAATAGAAAGTACCAATTAAAGAATACACTTAATCTGTATGAACTCAATTTTTCAGTGTAAAGACAATATGAGTTAAACTCTCAGTTTAGAAGACAGAATTAATTTTTTAAAAAGAAAAAAATTTTCAGGTTAAGACAAATGAATGCATAATAACTTAAGTCACAAGAAAGAAAAAAGATGGACCAGGCACACATTAATGAAAGAAATCTGAAATAGGTGTATTAATATAAGAAGTAAATCTGAAGCAAAAAATTAAATTTGCAGTAAAGTAGGCTAAAACATAATGATAAAAGTTTCAATTAATCAAGAGCTAAAGTCAAAGCTTTAAAACTTTAAAATACATAAAGTCAGAACTGGTAGAACAATAACAAAAATAACAAAATCTCTGCACAAATTCACAGATGAGGTAGAATTGAATTGAAGAAAACAATGTGAATAACTTCTGGAAGAGATGTACAAAGAATACCATCCCCAGTAATTAGAAGATATGTAGCAAATATATCGAATTTAATCAAGTTCTAATGTCTTAATTAGAAAAAGAGCTAAAAGTAAATACAAAGATAATAGAAGAAAGGAAATAACATACCTAAGAAGTCTAAAAAATATAATACCAAAAGAAGAAATGGGAGCAAAAAAAGAAAAAAAAAAAGAAAGAAAGAAGCATAAAATCAATCAAAGACTATTCCACCAAAAGAGCAATAAAATCAGTGATCCCATAGCAAAAATATTCAAGAAAAAAAATGAAAGAGGGCCAAAGTAAATAGGAATGATTAGGGAAAAAATTTCAACAGGGTCTAAAAAGATAAATATAGGGTATTACAAATGCCTCTATGACATCAAAGCTGAGACCACATGAAATGGTAAATTCCTAACATAAATTATCAAAACAAAATGAAAAGGAACTAGGATAATGAATGCTCTATATCACTTCAGATTTGAATGAGTATTTTTGTCTTCAAAAATCATTGTTGTCATGTAAGTTTGTTGGAATCTTCTACAAAATCAGTAAGCAACTGAAAATTCTATTCTTACACAATTTTTTCCAGATGAGAGAAAAAAGAAGTCAGCACTCCAGCTTATTTTTTGAGTCAGTAAAAATAAAGACAATTATAGAGTGACTTCACCATGTTTTTTTTTTTTTGCATTAAAATTTTTTTGTTCTTTTTATATATGACAGTAGAATGTGTTTTGACATATTATACATACATGAAGTATAAATTCCCATTTTTCGGGTTGTACTTGATGTGGGATAACATTGGTAGTGTATTCATATATTAACATAGGAAATTAGTGTTCAATTCATTCTACTATCTTACCTATTTCCATTCCCCTTCCCTTCCCTTTATTCCCCTTTGTCTAATCCAAAGTACTTCTGTTCCTCCCTACTCCCCATCCCTGATGTAATGAGTTTGCATCTCCATATCAGAGAGAACATTTGGCCTTTGCTTTTTGGGAGACTGGCTATTTCACTTAGTATGATGGTCTCCAGTTCCATCCATTTACTGGCAAATACCATAATTTCATTTCTCTTTATGTCTGAGTAATATTCCATTGTGTATACATACCACATTTTCTTTATCCATTTATCTGGTAAAGGGCACCTAGGCTGGTTCCATAGTTTAGCTATTGTGAATTGAGCTGCTCTAAACATTGATGTGACTGCATCAGTGTAGTATGCTGATTTTTAAGTCCTTTGGATATATACCAAGGAGTCAGATAACTGGGTCAAATGGTGGTTTCAGCCCAAGTTTTCTGAGGAATCTCCATACTGTTTTCCAGAGTGGTTGCCACAATTTTTAGTCCCACCAGCAGTGTATGAGTATACCTTTCCCCCCACATCCTCACCAACATTTATTGTTACTTGTATTATTGATAATTGCCATTCTGACTGGAGTGAGATGAAATCTCAGGGTAGTTTTAGTTTGCATTTATCTAACTGCTATAGACGGTGAACATTTTTTCATATATTTGTTGACTGTGAAGTGCCTGTTCAGTTCCTTTGCCCATTTATTCATTGGGTTATTTTTTTGTGTGTGTAAATTTTTTTAGTTCTTTATACATCCTGGAGATTAATGCTTTATCTGAGGTATAGGTGGCAAAGATTTTCTCCCATTCTGTAGGCTCTCCACATTTTTTTCTTTCTTTCTTCACTGTGAAGAGATTTATAGTTTGATATTACCCCCTTGGTTGATTCTTGATTTTACTTCTTGCACTTTAGGAGTCTTGTTAAGGAAGTCAGTTCCTAAGTCAATATGATGTAGATTTGTGCCTGCTTTTTCTTGTATTAGGTGCTAGGTCTCTTGTCTAATGCCTAGGTCCTTGATCCACTTTGAGTGGAATTTTGTGCAGGGTGAGAGATAGGGGTTAAATTTCATTCTGTTACATATGAATTTCCAGTTTTCCCAGCACCATTTGATGAAGAGGTTATCTATTCTCCAATGTATGTTTTTGGCACCTTTGTCTAGTATGAGATAACTGTATTTATGTGAGTTGGTCTCTGTGTCTTCTATTCTGCACCGTTGGTCATCAAGTCTGTTTTGGTGCCAGTACTATGCCATTTTTGTTACTATAGCTCTGTAATATAATTTAAGATCTGGTATTGAGGTATTTTCTTGCTAAGGATTATTTTGGCTAATTTGGGTCTCTTATTTTTTCCACCATGTTTTTAGATTTAAAAATCTAAAGTGTTAGGAGAGTGCATCTAGCAATTTACAAATACTGTGTGAAAAAGAAGTATGTTTTTTAATAGGAATGAATCTGAAAAATTTTAATCAGATAAAGGACTTCTAAAGGAAATATAATAGATCATCACATTTAATGGTGAAGTATTGAAAGCTTTATCTTTCGTCTACTGTCTTAGTCCTTTTTCTGTTGCTATAACAGTACTTAGACTAGATAATTTATAAAGAAAAGAGGTTCATTTTGGCTTACAGTTCTGAAAACTGTCAATTTAAGGTGGAGTGACCATGTCAGTTGATGGCCTCACGACAGGTCGTCAGGTGGTGGATGGTGCTACATGGCAGGAGTGTACATGTGAATTATGAATGGGCCCATGTGGAAGAATGGAGGGGACAAATACATATTTATATGCAAAACACAAATAATGCCAAAGAAAAGATGGACTCTTTGAACTTCACATTGAAGGATGCATGATTAGCAAGCAAAGAATTTTTACTTCATTAGCAATCAGGAAAATGCAAATTGAGACAGTGAGAAACCGTTTATAGTTACCAGATTAATAGAAGTTAGAAGTCTACAGTGTGTTGGCAGTTTGGAGTGTGGGGGAATGGGAGCTCATTCAATGTATGTGAAAATGAAAATAGAACCACTGTAGAAATAAATCACTATTATGTAATAAAGTAAAGCATGTGAATTCCCTATAATCCAGCAATATATACTCAAGAGAAATGCTGTATGCATGTACCCTGAGACGTGTACAAGAATATGCATAAGTATATTGTTTATAATAGCAAGAAAAGTGGAGACATCTCGAATATCTGTTATCAGTAGAACGGAAAAATGAATTTTGATAGATTCATGAAATGCAATATTATACAGCAGTGCAAGTGGATAGAATTCAACTACGTACATCATCACAATTAAATCTTAAAAGCATAATATTGAGTGAACAAACCAAGGCATAGATTATGACAAATGTAATTCCATTTATAAAACAAAACATAACATGCAAAATAAAACAACATCTAACAATATAAACTATAAATGAGGTAGAGGAATGCTGTGAACTAAATTCAGGATGGTGTTTACCTCTGAATGTGCAGTACTGATGATGTCAACAGGGAGGTGGCTTCAAAAATAGCTATAGTATTATTTTTATGCTGGCTGGTGACTGTAGCTATTTGTTTTATTGTTATTTTCATTCATATGTTATTTACATGTCATCTTCTTCAATGTATTCCTATTTCAAAAAAGGAAGAAAAATATCTTCTTCGTTGGTGTTAGAAGAATTTTTTGATAACTCCAGGTACAGTTTATCCTGCCATACATGAGCTTCTGTGATCTCAGTTAGCTCTTAGGCAATTTGTAACCATGGGAGTGATCCCTGTTTGGGATGGAAATCACATGGGTCCATACTCAACATATAGTTTGTACTAGCAAGTAGCAATGCTTTGATTCAAAATAAACCCAATACAGCAGAGCATGCACGACATAGGGGAATGATTGCTGGTTGCAGGTTCTTCCACTGGCCCAGCTGAGCCCTATGCTCCATGCTGGGAGAGCTAATTGAGCAATATCCCCCTGTGCCTTTTGTTCTTTTGGATGTAGTCAGCAGCCTCAACCTCTCCCATCAAACTATTTTTACCCATCAATGTTTAAAGTGAGGTTATTTACTGTACTATGTCCTTATTAGGCACTTTAACAGCTTTTAATCTGTGCACATATTTTTAAAATTAAAATTAGTTTATTATTATTCTAGACTCTAGTTATACATTTTCATGAGTTACAATTTTAGTGACCCAATACCTCTTTCCTTTAAAATTATAAATTTCTCCCTCCATATATGTTTTTATGTTTAGTGTCTGATGCTATAAATCATGAGAGGTCCCCTAGAAAGGCATATTTTCTCTCAGAAATTCATGTGTCTTTGTTGGTTTTGGTTAGATTTAGTCCTAGACATAATTATCTTTTAAAAAAATGTACTGTCTACCATATGTGCAATGCAGTGATCCAGGGCTAGATACTGAGAGAAATACAAATGGACAACTAACATAATAAGTTCTATAAAACCTGCCCACAAAATAAAGATTAAATGATTAGCCATCGAGGACTAGAGAATCTTGACCTAATGCACCTTTTCAGCCTCCCCTTCTGTGTCTGTCTTCCAGCTGCCCTCCCCTTTCAGCCACGATGACTTATGGCCTGTTCTTCACACATACCAGGAGGCTTAGAAGAGATAAGCAACAGGAGCTTTCACCTTAACAATCACTTCTTCATCCTACTGACAGTGTTAATTTCCTGCAGTATTAATCATGGCATACAAAATTCACCTCTCGCATTTAAAACCACTAAGTTTTCTACATAGCCTATGAAATTATGTACATAGTCACTGCATAGTGCCCATGGGCCCTTCAGTACACTGTCCTGACTGCCATTTAACCTACTCTCCTTGGGGACCCTATGCTTTAGTTGCCCATCGGAGCTGTAATTCCCTAAAGGTACCAAATTCGTTCATGGTTTCACATTTTGTCTTAGTTTGCAACATCGAAACTGCTTTACCTCCATATGTTCCCTTTCTGTATTTATTTCAATGTTTACTCAATTATCAAGGTCTAGATAGAGGGCCACATATTTCATGTGGCCCATCTTGTAAACAAGTAAACATTTATAGAATAAATGAGCTTTGTATATATGTTATTTATCATTTAATCTTATGTGTGTGTTTATAGTTTGGTTAGTATTTTTTTTTAAATCACAACTTAAGCATTCAGTCTTAGTTTTATTACTTATTTGCTATTCTTAGGAAAATAACTTAATTTCTTTGAAACAAGTCCCTCCTCTGTAAAAATAAGGGACAACAGTATGACCTAACTTGAAGGGATTAGTGACAAAATAAGTACTTACTTTATTACCAGGTGCTGTGTAATGCCAGATGTAGCTACTACAGATAATCAAAATCTCAATAAATGTTGAAATTGAAATCCTGTTTAAAGATTTCTGATCAATTTATCAACTCCTTGTCTTCTATAAATAACTTGCAAATAAATTGCCCCTTTTTTTTGCTATGAATTTTCCATTAATTTTAATATTTATTCCGTGTAATTAGAGTGTATCTTCATGAGGAAAGTTTCACTCACTGTTAACATCTCATCATCTAGGAGGTATTGTCAAATGAGTGATTAAATGAGTGACTATTGATATCCACTGTAACAACTTGTTTAGGAGTTGGCAGGAGGTTAAATAGCTTGAATACATTTATTGAGTTGTTGACCTTTTCATTATTTATTTAAAAAATCTTCTCACACCCAAACATTTAATGGGGCAAGCATGTTCTGTGTTAACCTTGCTATCTTTGGCAATGGCTATTAGATCTCACTATAGCTGGTTGCATTTAATAAACTCATACACAGTAAAACATTATCAAGAATTACATTAGTTGTCCCTGTTTAAGTCACCACTAGTCAGAAAAATAGGCATATTGCACATACCCTTACCTATAAAGTGGATAAGTTATTCTCTCTGTTTTTCATATTGTATCTAAGTTACTGAAATCCAGATCCCAAACAACCAAAAATCAGAACAAGGACAGATGAGTAAGATTCCCTCAGTTCAATTCTGATTCAACCTGCATTCTACTCTTCTACCCTTTTGTGGCTCAGTCCTCATCTATAAAATAAGGATAAAATAGACCCTTACTCATTGGATTGTTTGATAATTAACACTGCAATAAATATCAAACTTTGTCATAGTTTGTGGCTTGTTGCAAGTACTCGCATACTGTTAGGTGAGGTTGTTTGTTGCTGCTGTTTTTATTAAAATCATCTTCATACTCCTTCTGACACTTTAAGGAAACACCAATGTACTTATATATAGAGGAAATTTTCTGAGATTTACTTCTTGCTATGACATCTCCCTCTGAGACTGTTGCCTCTGAAGACATGAATCTATCAAAAGCAGGGCAGCTTTATCACCTCTAGAACTTCCACAGTGGTTGGAAACTGTGGGATCAGGCACAAGGGACAAGAAGAAAGCAGGAAAGGAGGAGAAAGTTGGTTTTCCACAAGTAGATCTATCAAGGCACTTCGGAAAGATTAGCCTGGATCCTGCATTAGAAGTTGAACCAATAAATAACAGGCTGTACCAGTATGTTAACTGCTTGGCTTTATAAGAACCTGTCATTTGAGTGGAATTATTTTAATTAAAAAAATGAGAGATTTTATTCTTTCTAAATCATAATTTTTATTTTGTACCTTCTGACTATTTTTCTTTTTTCTTTTAGATCTGCTTGGCTTTATTAAAATGGACTTGCTGATAACACATTCATTTGTGGAAATCAAGAATCTTCAATGGTAACTCTATTTGTTTTTTGGGGTCTTGTAGAAAACTGATTGGCTAAGAATTAATAGTTGTATCTCCTTAATACTGAAATGATCTGTGCTGTTAACTGGCATAGCCACAAATTTCTATGAAGTGAGAACCTATACACAATGCTAGTCATATTCCTCTGTTTCAGTTGTTCTAATTTCTCATTTAGATTTAGTAAAATATATGAGATATCTATATTATTTCAACTGTTATCAGAGGATTTTTAAAAATAGTAACTCACTCTAATTTTAATATTCCCTAGATAATATTGAAACAAACCAGTTTTATATAATTTAGCCTTAGATAAAAGCATCCGTATGTTTGAAACATAAACCTAATTCTCTTTTGTTGAGCTGCCCAATTTTGTAAAAGCATTTTAATGGTACTTCTTAAATGTAGTATGACTTAGAATACTGGAAGCTACCCAGAATGTATACAAAGAATAATTTATATTTAATTGGTCTAAACCTACCTTTCCTAGGTCAATAAGAAAAGAAACCAGCAGCATTAATCAAGATAAAATTATCAGCTGATTAATCAGTGTTCTAATTACTGCATAGCTCTTTACCTTTTCAGTTTTAATTACTAAACCTCATTGTCTTTTCCATATGGCTAACAAGTGTACTTTTTCTCCTAGCACAATCGTTAGGATAAAAATATACATTCTAGACATTAAAATATCGAATGTAAGAAATTGTTAGTGCCTCTTAAGCATTTCCCCAAAAGGCATGAATAAGTTACTGGATTATATGGAAAAGGAATGATAGCTTCATAGATGTCTGAGCAAATGCCGCCAGTGAGTGATGCAACTGTGATTATGAAACTAAACTTTGTGGAACTGTAGGTCTCAATCCAATTGGAGCTAAATAGAAATTAGGAAAATACATAGGAGTCTTTCAAAATTATTTGTGAAGGCCTGAATATTTCTTTGTGCATATACTTACTAGAAATATATTGACTTCCCTCCAGGGTTTCTCACCTCACCACTATTAATTTTTGGGCCCAATAGTTCTTTGCTGCAGGAGCCTCTCCTGTGCATTCTAGAATGTTTAGCAGCATCCCTGGGCTCTACCCACAAGATGACAGTTCGCAACACCTCCTGAACCCCTAAGCCTTCCTTGTTCCAGACATTGACAAATGCTCCCGAAGGGCAAACTCCTCCCCTCATTGAGAACCCAGACTTCAGTGACCACAATTTGAAAGACTTATTTTAAAACAGATGTGTTGTGTGATATGGCACCCTTGTCAGATGAACTTTTTAATAGGACACACATTTTTATGGAAAACTTTTGATGTACAAATTCCCAGTCACTTTTGATGATATCGTGGTGATGTTGATCAAGATGATAGCAATAACTAATTTCCCCTGAGCACATCCTTGTCATTCACTGTATGAATGTTTTAACAAGCGTTACCAAAATATATTTAGCAGATCTATGGGCTAAACCCAGTTGTTATCCCCCTTCTTGCAGAGTTCAGAAAGTTTAGATAATGTCCAAGCTCAAATAAAGACTAAGCTAAGCCTTCCTCAGTCTGTTTAATAGGCTATGAGCCAAATCAACCTTGAGGGAGATTTTGCACTTCTATATAGGTGATAACTTTTGCCTTCTTTTTTGAAATAGTTTAGAATGTTGCTTATGTTATTCAGTGATGTGAATTTATAAATGATTAAGGAAGTTAATGTGAAATATTTGGGTTTTAAGCACTACAAAAAATTATCTTAAAATTCCAATGGACACTTGTTTGGAGTTTTAAAAGATAGTTATAGGACTGATTATAGTTAAATGAGCACTGCAATTAATTACAATTGGAAAATACTTTTCTCTGAAGTGAAAAATATTTTCTTATCAAGTTTTCCTCCTTCAATTCCTCTCTCTCTTCATCCATTCTTACCTTCCTTTATTCTACCTTTTCCTACCTTTTCCATTCTTTTAAGTATTATCTCCATTATATATTATGTATGCTAGAAATTGGAAAACCATTGAGCTAAGCTACCATGTAACTAAATGACTTGAGCATTATTAACTCTGTTTTCATGATCCTGATGCACACATGTGAATATTGGTGTGGTGAAGACCTAATTCTAATTTTCATTTAATTCTGCATATTTTATTTTGTCACCTATATTGACTTACCATTCAATCTTTACTACTAAATATCATTTTCTTAAATTTTAGATTTGGGATTAAATCACATAAAGTCTAACATGTCAGTTACAGATTTTCAATTATCTGTAACTCCTTTCAGAGAACAATATTCATAATGTTGTACTGAATGTGCATGACTACTTCTATGTATATTTATTCTAGCATAAATATATACATATATGAATGAAACCAAAAAAAGATCAAAACAAAAACAAAAACAAATACAGCAATAACAACCGGAAATGGTTAGAGAACAAAACTGATAGTTCACAAAAGAATATACATTTTAATTTAAGGAAAACATGGTTAATTCTATTGTTGGGCAAAGCATTGAAAACCACAACATATATTTCTCATTCTTGGCTAGCAAATTGACAGAAATGTTTAAACAATGATAATGTCCACATTGGGATGCAAGTTAGTATAACTTTCCTAGAGGACAGTTGGGCAATATGTATGATAATGTAAATTTGCCAGTGTAAATTTACTTTGATTCAGATATTTAATTCTTAAGAAATTTTTCTAAAAATTAGCATATGCACATAAATGTGCATACATATTTAACTCTAAGAATTTCTCAATTTTAGTGTCATGTTAGTAAAATTATTACATCACCATTGTGCAGTATAAATTGATAAATTGATGGATCTAGGCATTAATCATCAATGGCTCCTAACATCATAAACATCATCAGTGCACTATTACATACCATGTAAAAGCACTATACCATATTACCTATGAAATATTCTTGCTGAAACATGGAGCCTAAATTGGAACCAAATTCAAGTGCTAAGAACCTATTTCTAGGAATTTAGTTGATAAAGAAGTATGGTTAGGGCTGGGGATATGGCTCAGTTGGTAGAGTGCTTGCCTCACAAGCACAAGGCCCTGGGTTCAATCCTCAGCACCCCCCGCCCCCCCCCAAAAAAAAATGTTTGGTCAATGCTGGAAGATGATGCAAACAGCAAAATCCAGAACAAGGGAAATGGAATAGACTCATTGACCTTTGTGTGTTTGTTTGTTTTTACTGTTTTTCTTCAACAAATAAACCGTAAGGGAAATGGGAGGAAAAGATAGATGGAGAAGAACGTATTAACCACTGACAATGTATGGATATGATTTAGATGTTGATTTTTACGATCTGGAGAGGAAGTTGGAGAAAGAAGGTGGGAGAAAGAGAGGAAGGGAAAGGGAAGCAGAAGAGGAGATGGATCTTTAAATATTGCTTAGATAGTAGATGATGTGAAAGAATGATTGTTAATGTTTCAAAGTGTGTTTAATGTGTTGTGGTTGTATTAAAAAGTTTTTTATCTTTTAAGGATATGCAGTGAAATATGTACAGATGAAATAATAAGTGAATTTGCTTTAAGATAACCTGAGAGTCATGTGGAGAATAAGTTAGGGTAGAGATGAAAGATGACTGACCACAAATTGATAATGGCTGAAGTTGGGTCAGAGCTTCATGGTAGTTCAATATGTTATTCTTGCTTAAGAACGACAATCCCAAATGTTTAACAATGTGACTGTCATAAAGTAATTTATGGTTTATGCATGAGATAAAATAATATGTAGTTATGAACATTATCTTTATATCATATATTATATAGAATGCTTAAGAATATTCAGGCATTCAAAATATTCAAAAAATATTAAGAAATGTTAAAAAATTCCAAGACAGGATATAGACAGTAATTCAATTTGAATCCCTAGAATGGAAATAAAGACCCTTAAATTAGTGATAATTATTTCTGCGTTAGAGGAGTTTGGTGATTTTGATATTCTTAGTGCTATTTGGTATATTTTTAAAGTATTTATAAAATATGCATATATTTGGTTATCAAATTTATACTATCATTAAAAATGATGGAAAGAACAAATGTGAGAGAAATTTTATTCATAAGTGATGAAAGCAAAATTTTTGTATATTCTATACAAGTATTTAAAATGTGAATAAAGCACACACTATGGCTATATTATAAAATATTACTATAATTTGATAGATGTTAAGAAAATTGATTTTGTATTTGCATCTTATTTAAGAAGGCAGCAGAGTATATGACATGTTTTGTTTGCTTTTAATGAGAGAAGGTCAAGGAGAAGGAGTCTACATTTGTGGAATACCTGGATGAAGCTATGTCCCTCACCGGTGCAATTCCCAGCACCACCTGTTTTGGTCTACTTATGTGTCTGTTTTTCTAGGTGAGGAAACAGAGACTTAACGTTTAGCATTATGTAGCTGCCAGAGCCAAGACTGAAGCTATGGGTATTGTGGCTTCCATTAGACCTCTGGGCAGTGATAGAAATCTGCTCTTCAATAAGTGTTTATCTCCTCAGGGTCAAAGTGTATTGGTATACATTTTAGAATTACCATGTTCTGAAAACTGAAAATGACATAATCTATTCTTTCAATTTCTTATTACCCATTTCCAAAGTATTCTCATCAAAGAGATTAAAGTTTGAAACTTAAAACTTCTTTTAGAAGGAGGAAATGATCAGAAATATCTAAGTCTGCAGGGTTGCCAGATAATGTGAAGACCTGCCTTTATCTTAAGTCTCCTGGGCAGGTGCATCTTTTGTGAGGTAGAGCACATTGAGAAGGCATCCCAACTGGCAAAGGGTCACCTTGCTATTTTCTTATCCTAGCTGAATGCCACAGATCATTTGAGACCACTGTTAAGGTCACTCTTGTTTACTAGATATGGGTTTTTGTTTTCTTCTTTTCTTTTCTCTCTCTTTAACGTCAAGGAATACCTGTTCAGGAATGTGTGGTAAAGTAGAGTAGAAGCCACTAATATAAAGGGTTAATTAGTTGTCAAATAGAGGATCTGGAAAGGAGAAACGCAACTAAAAAGGGGCATCCTCATGATGGAAATGACATTCTTCTGTTGACTCTTGCATTTGTTTGTTCTATAAGCTTTTGTTGAGTACCTATGATGTGCCAGGTTACTCGTTTGGTAAACAGCATTAGAATAAATCTTTTAAGATTTAATAAATCTTTTAATATTTAATAAATCTTTTAATAAATCTTTTTCAAATAAGATAGACTTTAAAACATTTTCTGTGGATATAGACACAACATTAAATTCAGCCAAGTTTAGTTATTGGTGCATTGGGCCAGTCCAAAGTTAAATGGGACTAGTCTCTATTCATCTGTGAATTGAAAAGAGTAAGAAATGAAAATATATGTTCAAAACAAGCTATTCCATGGTGGTGGGATGAAGTATAGCCCTTCCCCTCAAACCCATGGAAATAGCCATCACACACATGCACATATATGTCGCAGTAATCTTATAAAATATTAACATATTTTAATATGGACTATTTTAGGATACATTAAACATAGAAATTTCTGCACTTGATACCAATGTGTTTCTGAGACAAAGAACCAGAGTATTCATGTAAGAGTGTGTAATAGGAAATTGACAGTGCTGTGGTTTTTATCTTCAAAATTTATTAACCAAGATTTTATCTTGATTATCATGACTCTTAACATAGATTTCTCTTTGTACTTTATTATTCCAATGTGAGAGTAACCTCTTGACCAATCAATTCATTTGTTCCTAATCTAATAATTCTAATAAAAATGTAGTGAAAAATGGTCAGCTCACTTTATGTTTTAAAAAATCATGATCAATTGTTCTTAATATTATGGAGAAATTTATATTTCTTACAATTTGAAATTTCAAGTAGAAGCCTTCATTTGAGAAACTCAAGTGGCAAATCTATTGTGTGTTTTTGCATTTTTCTGACATTTACATGTTCTGTGGCTACTCTTAAGATACTTTCCTTTTCTCTTTCTAATTATATCCATTATCATAGTTTCCCCAATACAGAAGAGACTGAATTTTTCTATATTCATTATAGAATATGTAAGATTAGTGGGCAATTAATCTTATTTATCAATGGACAGTTGGGTCACATGAAGTTGTCTTTACTATATCTGATCTTTGGACAATTCTGTTACCTTTGTGTTTTTATTTCTACCCTAGTTTAAACCTTAACTCTAAAAAATAACTTCCTTCTTATTTTGCACCCAAAATAGGAAATCTATGCAAACTAGAGAGTGTTTTATTTTATTTGTTTATTTTTTTGTGGTACTGTGGATTGAAACCAGGACCAAACACACATGCTAGGTAAGAGCTATGCCACTGAGCTACATCCCCCACCCCATCTGAATGTTTTTAAAATGCTCTGAACCTTGATAAAATTGGCAGTAGTTTCTTAGCATTGACATTAATTATATGCACTGTGTTAGTCTTTCTTGGGTATTTGGTATAAACTCTTCCTGTGTGTCCATTAACTATCAGCATATAGGTTTTATATACTGGGGAAAAGCAGAGCTGAGTCTGAATTGAACTGACGTTTGGGCTTGTTGGATTTGAAGTTACAGTTCATTTTTCTGGCATGTATTAAATGTGTAGTGTTCCATTTATTGCAATTGAGGGTCTTATTCTGTGATCATCTTTCTGACCACTTGAGGAAGAACTGGAGTAGTTATAAGTACTGCAAACACACTGGTCATTGAACACACCAAGGAGGAGAAGGTGAGTGGGTTGCTGATAAATGAGAAAGAAGTACCTTTGTTTCAATATTTATTGAGGATTGTTTTTAATGAAGTGTTCTATCCAGAGTGGAAATGCTGCTCTTTCTCTCCCTCTTCACAGACTCTTTAGTGGGTCAAGTTTCAATCTGTGGCATTATCTTCATTGTTAGAGATCTTGGAAGAGGGTGGGGTCCTGACCTTACGTATTAATTAAGTATTGTATTGATGTTTTCCATGATGTGACAGAGTAGAAATCCACTCTTAGAAAGAGTAGAAAGAGGAGGAAATGTCTGCTTGCTGCACCTGTTCCTGGCTTTGTAAAAGTCTTAATATTTCTGATAAAAATCTGGAGAATGTGCATGCATGATGGGATTTGGAAAATGCAATCTTGTCATTCTGTGCCCTTATTTTCATTTTGGAATTAAGAACATTGCAGCACACCAAGGGTGCAAATGCTCTTCCTTTTCCTACAGGAGTCCTATCAGCATGTGATCAGGTTTGGACAGCTGAACCTCAGAATGGTCATCCCAGCCTGATCCTGGGAGATGGGAAGTTTGATATTGGCCCTTCTAGTTTCTGCAGATTATGCCAACTTAAGAAAAACCAAAGCTAAGTCACATTTAAGTCTTTACCAATGAAAGCAACATTAATTTAATCATAGTGGTATATTTCCATCATTCCAAATCAATTTTCAAAGTGACTTTACATCATTATCTCATGTTATCTTCCCAACAAAGAAGGGCCCAGATTTTGTTTTGGATTCCTCTTCTCTTACATTCTTCATCATTCTTTCTGTATCGTCTCCTTTTACCCATTTCATATCTATACAAATATATTTAACTCATGTTTTGACAAACAAAACCATCATTCCATCTTCAGCAATATCTTTCTTTGTGATCCTAATGTTCCCAACATTTACACTGCTCTGTTTCTCCTTTGCCCTTGATGGCCAAGTGTCCAGATAGGGTCCTCCCTCAACTATCTGAAGATCCTTCTTTCATGTCTTCTTCCTTGAATTCCTCAGTCTCATTGTGAATTCTCTTCAGTATGTGGCATGGAGACCCATTTCTTCCTTACGACTCTCTCCTTTCTTCTACACTTCATCTTACTTTCTCAGACAGCTCCTATGCAATCTAATTTGAGAGTTCTTCCAAAACTATATTTCTGTTCTGGCCTCTCTTATACGTATATACAATCTCTCTCTCTCTCTCTCTCTCTCTCTCTCTCTCTCTCTGTCTCTTTTCATACACACACACACAAAATGAATCAAATTTCAATGCTTTCAAGTCTGTTTTTGAAAATCTGTGTCCCACCTTGCCTAATGACACAAGGGTCAGCCTCTTTGCTCAGGTCAGTATTCTGGGTCAAGTCTGGGATTCTTGTCAGTTTTACCCATGTTTCTTTCTTCAACAACATATATTTTGTTATCTCCATGTTCTTAATAGTCTGTGGATCATCATTTATTGTTTTTTTTTTTTTTTTTTTTTTTCAACTCAGCTGCATGTCCTCCTTTCATCCCCACTGGCTCAAGTTAAAGAGCCTCACCTTGGTTGTGTCATTGTAGTAATAGTCCACCTGATGTCACTGCCTCGAATTTCACCTTCTTCTAAATCTCTATCCTAATGTCAGGATGGTGCTGGTGATTTTAACATTTTCTTGCTTAAACCCATCTACTTTTTGTTTCACCCACCTCTTGTGTTAGTTTGTGACTAAAAGGTTTATTTTGGCTCATGGTTTCAGAGGTTCAGTCCATGCTCAGCAGGCTGTAAGGCAAAACATCATGACGGAAGGGTAGGGCAGAGGAGGAAAGCCACTCAGCTCATGGCATCTGGGAAGCAGAGAGGGAGAGACAGGAAGGGACCAGGACAGATACAGTGCCTAAGACCATGCCCCCAGAGACCTACTTCCTCTAGCCCCACCCCTCTCACCTACAGTTGCCACCCAGTAATCCATTCAAACCATTAACCATCAGTGGATGAACCCATTGATGTGGTTGCCACCCTCACGATCCAGTCATTTCCCAAAGCCCCATCTCTGATGCTTCATCACCTTACATGTGAGCTTTGGTTGACATTCCAGAATTAACCATAATCCCCTTCATCAGTATAAAATCCCAAGAGCTGAATATCTCATATGAGGTCCTTTTTAGTGGGTTATTAGCTTTTCTTCCTGACTTTATCTTTCTCCATAGCCCCTTGCAGAATACCTTGTGAGGGTAGGGAACTGCCTGAAGTTCTTAGGATGCTCTGTGTTCTCCAGCATCTTTATCTGAAATGCCTCTGAACTGGGTTGAATAGTTCTCTCTAAAATTTAAGTTCACCAGGCACCTCAGAATATTTCCTTATTAGGAAATAAGTGAGTTTAAAAATAGTGTATATTTAAGGTATATAACATGCCATTTTGACATATATAGCAAGATGATTACTACAGTCAAATAAATTTACATACCCATCACCTCATGTGGTTACTTTTTTTGTGCACAGGTGGTAAGAGGAAAGCAAGTCTACTCTCTTAGCCAGTGTTCAGTATGCCGTTACAATATTTTTCATTATAGTCCTCATGCTGTGTGTTAGATCTCTAACTTGTTTGTTCTACATAATGCTACTTTGTACCCTTTGACTTCCTTTTTAAAAACTTCTCCCTAGTTTGTCCCCTCCTTATCTCTCTAACCACCTGTACTACTGTATGTATTTCACTTTATTTTTCAGATTTTACTGCAGATGTGAGATCACTCACTGTTTGTCTTTCTATATGTGGATTATTGGATTATTTCACATAATGCCATGTCCTCCAGCCTCATTCATGCTTTTGCAAATGGTAGCATCTTCTTTTTAGGGCTGAATAATATTCCTCCATATGTGTACATGTGTGTGTGTGTTGTCTGTGTTATGTACTATGTACATCACAATTTCTTTATGCATTTATCCATTGATGAACACTTTGCATGTATAATTAGTTAAAATGAAATCATGCTAGATTAGGGTAAGCCCTAAATTCAATATGACTTGTTTCTTAGGAGAAAAGGAAAGGACATACAGAGAGACCCATACAGATGGGGGGAAGAGTACATGATGACAGAGGCAGAGATTGTAGTGATTTACCTGCAAGTTGAGGAATGCCAAACATTGCTGGCAGCCACCAGAAACTAGGAGAGAGGCATGGAATGAATTCTCCCTCCGAGTCTATGGAAAAACCAACTCTGCCACCACACAGATTTTAGACTTCTAATTTCCTCCCAGAAATAATTTCTGTTGTTGAAAGCCAGTGTGTGATCATTTTTATGGCAGTCCTAGAAAACTAAGTCATCATTCCTTATTCACTGCAGATTGAAATAGCCATCAGGACCTCCTAGGTCTGAGTAAAGAACCAGTTTCTGGGAACCATATGCCTCTCTATTCTATTGCTGTCTTAGAACCAAGAGCAAGTGAACTTTTGGAAGGCAGCCCATGAACTGCTGTCCTCTTTCTGCAGGGCCCAGAACAGTGCCTGGCATATAATAGGATTTATATGTGTGTGTGTGTGTGTGTGTGTGTGTGTGTGTTTGGGAGGGGGTAATTACATTACTAAAATGACAGATATCTGATGTGGGTCATCAGACATTCCTTTAAATCTTTGTATTTTGGTTTCCTACCTTTTGTTTCTGATGGTTGACCTAACCAAGGTATCCAGTTGCATTCCTAATTTTAAATTTTCTTTTGAAAGGCCCAAATGAATAGCTGATTGTTCTTTAGGAGCAAAGTGTTGCAGTAAACTGAAAATTCAGTGTAGTTGTTGGTTATGTTTCAAGTGGAAGATTTGGCTTCTTTAGATACAGTGAGGAGCTATGTGGTAGTGGGAGGAAAGAGTTTTGGATGTAGAGAGTGGACAGGGTCTCTGGGTGATGGAGCAGTGGTAGGAGTAAGAACATTGGGAATAAAAATGAGGACGTCAGGGCTTTGTGTTCTGCGTGATTGAATGAGATTGGTAGTCACCGTATTATTTAGCTTTTCATTTTGTGACAAAATACTTGGGAAAATCAGGTTAGAGGAGGAAAGATTTATTTTGGCTCCTGGTTTCAGTCTATGGTTGGCTGGCTCCATTGCTTCTGTGCAGGACATCATGGTAGAACAGTGTGGAGGAGCAAACCTGTTCACCTCAGGGTGGCCAGCAGTAGGGAACTAACAAGGAAGGGGCCTGGGTTAAGATGCCCTTCCAGGGCACACCCCCAGTGACCTACTACCTCCTACTTCCTATAGTTTCCATTACCTCCTAATAGTTCATTCAATTATGAACCCATCACTGGATTTAGGCCTTGATGAGGTCAGAGCCCTCACGATCCAATCATTTCCCCAAAGCCCTACCTTGGAACATCGCTGCACTGGGGACCAGGCCTTCAACACCTGAAACTCTGGGGGATATTTCAGATCCCAACTATAACGATTATATTCATGGGTGAGGTTCCTTTAACAAAGGACTAATTAGTGAGAGAATAACATAAGACTTTTATTTAATATATTTTTTTTGTGACATTGGAGCTTTTTTAAGGAAATGAATATATGAAGAGACAGATACACTTGTGTATTTTTATGGCTAATTTGATGCATTGTGGAAAAGTATCATTGGAAAAAGGAAGCACAATTTAATAGCAATAAACTGGGAAGAATCTAGTGAGGACTGTTTTAATTCTGTCCTGTGCCCCTATGTCTCCAGAGAGAAGAATGTTCTTTTCCTCCAGGTATAGGGACAGCACCTCTTCAGTGAGTCATGTGAATTGCTTCAGGGGAGAAGGGTAAGGGAAAGGAGTGTGTGACCTTGTCACTTCTGTGGCTTTCTCAGGCACCTGGGGTCATATTTGGGGGTAGCACAGCCTGAACCCTGTCACCCTGATTACCTGCAGGAAGTTCTTGGGTGACTTTTCACTTTTAGTGGCTCCTTTTCTAAGCCCACCTTCCACTCCCAAGCACTCCCTTTCCCCTGCTTTTTACCCTCTATCTACAGACAGAAAGTTAAATTTTATCTGCTTCTTCTGAATGTTCCTCGAATATCCCAATTTTCTTTCCCGTAATTGACCAATCTTTGCTGAGTGTCATTTCATTCTTCTCTTATAGGTGTCTCAAAGTAAAAGATAAGAAATGAGAATTATTTTTGCTCTATTACCAAGTCTATTCCATTTTGATTCATCAGAAGGAAAAAAAAATTAATCACAAAAATCCTGAATTTAATAGTTCCATTGCACGTCTAGAAAAATTTATCTTGCAAAAAAGAATGTAATTATTTGGTTAACTGGATGAGAAACTATAGGCCAAGTTTGGAAATTGTTCAAGTTTTCTATGAATATTCATAAATCATTAACTTACATCTCCATTTAGAACCTAACAACAGTTCATTTCATTTTTTTTTTTAAATCTGTGTTAATTATATACTGAGGTCTAGCTGCTGGTCTTCTCTCCTAGTGGTGGCTGAGTACTGCAATGGATGATGATAACCCTGTGTTTTGTGTGGCTTTCACCACATTGCTGTGTAGTTGGAGGAAGACACAGAATCTTTCTTTGACAGATAGAAGCTTCCTAAGGTGGACTTACTCCCCTTCTGTACTCTCAATCTTGTCTTTTGGGGATAAATTCCTTTCTTCCACACATTTTACTGAAACTGTAAGAAGAGTGTGCATGAGGAGAGGCAAGGAGAAAGGAACATGCCCCAAAGTAAATGCTGAAAAACTAGATTGTTACAGCCTCTTGAGGTTTTTCAGCCCCTTGAGCAGCCCTCTGCTTAGCCCTGTGAGGGATACAGAGATTGCCAACCCCTGAGGGTAAAAGGAAAATAATAATAATAATAATACCAGGAAGAAGTCTGTCTAACTGAGAGAAAGGACCCTGTACTTTGTGCATCAAGGCTGCATAGAATAACCGGAGCCAAGGGCAGTGGAGGGAAGGAGGTTATTTGGGGACAGTCCCTTTTGTCTCCTCGCCTTGTACAGGCTGGAGGATAGAAAACTTGTGGACAAAGGGCCTAAGGAGGGCCGAGGGTAGGGTATGAACTCTTCAGGCAGCTGCTCTCAGCTTTATTTACCATCCCATCTTTCTGCCCAAGTCTCCAGTCCAGTCCGGAGCCTGGTCCGGGCGCTGACTGCGGGGTAACACTGCCATCTAGCGGCTGCCTCGACCGGTGAGCCGGCTCTCTGTGCCCTCCGGCTGGCGCGGTAGCTCCCTCTCTTCCTCTCTTTCTCTCCCTTGCTTTCTCTTCTATGCCTCTCCTCTCTGTCTCTCTCTTTTTAAAAAAAGGATTTTTTTTTTTATCCCGTCAAGGAAAAAAAAAAAAAAAAAAAAAACTGACTCTTGGAAAACAACCAACTCTGTTGGAACTCAGAGATAATAATCAGTTTCTCTGGGCTTGTGAAATTGGCTCATTAAGCGTGCTTTTTAACAGAAAATATTGGAAGCGATTAAGTCTGCTTTACTGAGTGGGCATGAAATGGCCAACCTTCGGCCACCCACAGCTCCTAGGTGCCTGGCGCCGTTTTATGCATGCAGCGTAATGTCTTTACTTGAAGTGCTGTTTATTCATCACCTGCTTATTTATCTCTTTGCATTTGGCAGGCACATCGATCAATGTTAAACTGTCACACAAGGTTATTTTTCTTTTACATAACAGTATAGGCCTAAGGTAGTGGCATATTAAAAGTAATAACTTTCTAACTTGTAGCTCAAGATGACAGCCCCATTTTTACCCGAATATATTACAGCAAGGAGTTCCTCATTCCGTTCCCCACCTCCCGCCTCCCCCTTAGTACTCAGCTCTTCCAAGGTCAAAGGCTTCATTCCGCCTAGCTGCCCTCCCACTTTGCATACCACTCAGTTTCCCCTTCACCTCCGGTTATCTCCAGCTTTTAGGCTGATAAGCCCACAGTGAACATTCTGTCCACCTGGTGTACACATCTTACTTGTCCCTCTTTATGATGACATTAGCCCCTTTGCATAAAGATGCGGTGGCCGGGACAGCACCGGAGAGAAGCTGCAGAGTGTCTTCCTATGAAGACCTGAGGTTGCAATGGCCTAATTTCCATCGCCTCAGCCGTCTCTGTCAATGTGGTACAGTGTTGCAGCTTTTTACTGTGCTGGAGACTTATAATAGGCAACAACAACACCAATTGCAGATCTATGGAAAAAAAAAAAACAGAATAAAAAACATCTGAAAGCAATGAGCCTTGCTTTGAAGCAACTGGTGTTGGTCTGGGGCTTTTAAGTTGAGTTGTCTCCCCCCTCTGTTCTTTGGCTTTAGGTTGGTTTGTGTTACTGTCAGACTCCTCCCAGTTTGTGATGCCTCCTTTCTTGGCAATAGGCCAAGCAAGCCTTCTTTGCACAAACAGGTTTTCTTTTTTTTTCTTTCCTTTTTTTTTTTTTTCCTCCAGTCCAGCCTGAAAATTCCTACAGATAGAATATCAGATCTTTTTAGTATCGAATTTCAAAGTGGCCCTTAGAATTCTTTCCTGCCCTTGATCTCTCCTTTTGGGTTTCAGCTCAGACTCTGGACTCTTTTGCTAAATCTGTCTCGGACAGTAGCTTTCTGATACAATGCTTTGATAATCTTGGATACATAGGAATTAAGTGTCACAGCGTAGTGGACATTGTTGTTGCACAACTGTTCTTGTGACATAAGGTACCATACTTCCTCTGCTAATCTATTTCTGTGTGTGTCAAAATAGCTCAGCTAGGAAGGATGAGGAGTATACTGTATGTGGTTAAGAAAATGTGGTTCAATCGACTACTGAAGTACCCACTTTAGAGACGCACGGGCTTGGCATTGAATCTTGTCCACCTTTTGGATTTGCTTATGCATTCTTGGGCATAGGAAGATGGTGGAATGATGATCTATGATGATCTATTTTATCATGGGTAACACAGCCCCAGGGAAAAAAGAAAAAAAAGAAAAAAAAGCATGTCCATTAAAAAAAAAAAAAAAAATGCAGCCCAGTCTGTGTCTATGCTCCTGCGATCAATATTTGCATTAAAGTGGTTTAAATGCATGTGGCTCGGAGGCTGTCCATTCTTTCAACCTGACCTGCTGCATTGATTAGGGCTAGTGATAGAGGGGGAAAGAGCAAATCAGGCGAGGAAAAGAATTAAAAGGAAAAATAGAAGAAAATGAGAGCCGTTGCTATGAGTCCTGTGGGAGACACACTTGAAACCATTTGTGGATGCCATATTTACTCAACTTACTCTGCAGAATAATATACCCTCTTCATCCCTCTCATAGGCTATCTAGTGTTTCAAAAACTAACAAGAGGATATTTGGTTGCTCTTAAGACTGGGCAACTCAGTGACTTAGGATTAACAGTCGAATGTGTCCAGGTCACTCCTTGGATTTAGCTACCTTAAAAATATTTTTTCTTGCCAGGCACAGTGGCACACACCTGTAATCCCAGCAGCTTGGGAGGCTGAGGCAGGAGGATCTCGAGTTTAAAGCCAGCCTCAGCAACAGTGAGAAACTAAGAAACTCAGTGAGACTCTGTCTCTAAGTAAAATAAATAGGGCTGGGGATGTGGCTTAGTTGTTGAGTGCCCCTATGTTCAATCCCCAGTATTTAAAAAAAAAAAAAAAAAATTCTTTCTTTGTGACTTTACAGTGCTTACTTGTGAGGTGTTTCGTTGAAGTTTTATAAATAACAATTATAACCTTATTTAAGAATATCAGATATTAAGAGCTTTGCAGGTATTCTTTAAATTAATTCTTTAAAAAACAGCCTATGCAATGGTAATTCTGATCCCACTTTCACAGTTGGCACCCAAGGATGGATTGTAATTAGTCTAAGTAATACCAGTAGTAAAATCCAGATCTTTAAATCCAGGTCTCTAAAGTAAAGCCCAAAATCTTAACCATCATTCTTGGTAGTGCTGAGTTGGATATTATTTCTCTCTTTTGGGGTATTTTATGAAAGTAAATATCCACATAACGCTGGTCCATGTATGAAGAGATATGATGGTATGGTGCCCACTTTATGACATTTTTACCCATTTCTGGTGACAGACAACTTTCAGTTATTTGGCGCATAAAATATTTTCTATGGGAACATGGATGAAATTACTCTCAGGCAACCACAAGAGCAGAGTGAACACTGAGGCAAAGAAAATGCCCATAGACTTCTTGTTGTGTGAATCAATTTCAAGGAAGTAGAAATTTCTGAGGTGAACCAATCAGGGAGCTCATTTGGGGTCAATTAGATTATAGTATGAATATGTATCTCAACATAGAGCAGGCACTAAATAAATACTCGTTCATATAATATTCAAGAAAATATGTATTGGGTAACCGCTGTTGAAACCTATGCTTATAAAATATTATATTTAATATTTAAAAACTTCTTCTGCTGTTAATGATAAAGAAGACATAAAAAATAGTTAAATTACTTCCCAAGACAGTTACATGATCTTATGCCATAATGAGCCACATAGAAGGTAAATGTAGGGCAAATGTAGAAAATGGGGAGTATTGGAGGGTGAAGTATTTGGGGAACTTTGTAGAGATGGATTTAGATGGGAAGTTAGGATAGAAATAGATACAATTAGAATGGAGAAATATAGGTATGGTTTGGGATTTTGGAATGAACCACCCTGCTCAAGCTAATGTTTGTTTGTCATGGGGTATTGGAATGGGTTGGGCTGGATCATAAAGACCTGAAGGTCAAGATTGGACAGTTGAAACTTTTGTATTAAGTATCCTCTTCTTATTGTCTTGGGGAATCAGGCAGATTTGTCTGCCGAAATTACCGCTTGAAAATTTGACCTACTTAGGGCATTGATTGGAGCATTGGAGTTTCAAACAAGCTCTTCACTCTAAGGCAAGAATCTCTTGATACTTTCATTTTCTCAAGGATGAAAAGAAATTAAAAGTAACACATGTGAAAATTTTACTTACGAAGCTAACTTAATGTAGGAGAATTACCTCAAGAGAGAAATAAAAAGGTGAAAGCAATTTTCCAAATCCAAAATCTTTAGAGTAATGTGTTGACAAGTTTGCTTTTCAACCAAAACTGGTGCATGAAAATTCAGCTTATCCAAGAGATAAATTCCTGTGTAATAGTCATTCATGTGAGAAAAGGATTTTCTGTAAGATGTCTTTAAATAGAAGTCCTTTTGTATATTTTAAATGTGCTTCAATATACTAACCTAAACATAATATAAAAAAAATTTTAAAAACAAAACAAAAAATCTGAGTTATAAATTATTTCTAAGGAAATCATACCTTAACAACCAGTTCATTGAGCCAAGTATTACTTGTAGATCCATCCACAGTGCAGACTGAGGTGGGTAATAAAACCTATCCTTTATGAAACCTCAGATTAAGTTCTGATTTTAGAAGGAATCCACATGCTTAGAAAAACAGGTTCCAGGGGAATTTAGTTACACATGTAAAAAAAACCAGGCTCGAAATAACAGATAATTCCCAGCCGAGTACTTTAGGATTAGCCCTTATATCAATAGGTCCATTTATGGAACCAGCATTAGCTCAGTTTATCTCATTTTGTGGCCCACCTTTTAATTCTCAGATTTTCTGACTCTTCATTAAAGCAAGTGTCTTATATCCCAATCAATGGTTCTCAAAGAGCAGTTCCTGGAAAACCAGCATCAGCATCATATGAGAACCTGCTAGGCATGCCAGTTTTTGGACCAAACCCCTGAATTTCTAAATCAGAATCCTGGGATGGCCCAGCTGGCTGTGTCAACAGCCCTGTCGGTGATTCCGATGCTCAATTGAGAACCACTATCTTGACTGCTTTCCTAAAATACATCTTCTTATGTTAGCACTTAAAATTTTATAATACTTTTGATTTAAATTTAAAGAACAACTTACTTATATACAAGTAATTTTAAAGTACTTACCCTTTTTGTGCGTGGTATTGGGGATTGAACACAGGGGCAATTTACCTCTGAACTACATCCTTGGTTCCGAATATTAACATTTTTTTTTGTTGTTGTTGTTGTTTTGTTTTGAGGCAAGTCCTCACTAAGCTGAGAGTCTGACCTCGAACTTGTATCCTCCTCCTGCCTCAGCCTCTTGAGTAGCTAGCTGAAGTACTTAGCTTTGATAGTTTTGTCAGCTTTTCCTGGTTTCTTGTCTTTTCCTACTAGTAGCAACCTATGTCTTATTGCTCTCCTCTGACTTTATTTTACCCCCAGGCATATGAGATACTTCTTGTTGCCTGAACAGAGCATGAATGACTATAAAGATTTTCTTTTTTTCTCTATTAGTATTTTTTAATTGCAGTTTGCCTTTCATGGATTAAAAACTTTTTTTAAAAATCGAATTTCTGTATTTGAATTAGTGTTCTAGGTAAGTCTGAGTGCTTGAAATTTGATCATCAGATAAGTTAAGAATATTTCCAAATTACTTGAAATAAAAATTCTTTTCAAGTAGATAAAGACTGGTAAGTCTCAAAATAGTCTTTCTTAGAGATTATATAACTTCAGTTGGCTTAGGATGCTATTTGTATTAAGCTAATAGGATACTGATTTAACATAGGTTTATAGTTATTTAAAGTCATTTTCATTCATTAAGAAAAATATCTGTCTAGATTAGATTATCATAAGAGTGTGAATAGCAGTAGGGATCCTTTAGCTAGGCCTGAGGATTTTCCAGATAAGGTCACACCCTGTTTCATTACCCTATTAGAAGTATGGAATTTTTTTTCCCCTTAAACTATAGAGCAGGACACTGACAATATGGACAGGAAAAAACAATGAGGAAAAGAAAATAAAGGCCACACACTTCTACACTGAATTCACATATTGGATTTGTAATATATTACAGTACATATAATCATTTCTATATCCTGATTTATAATTTATAGAACATTTTAGATATATCTACTGGCAAATATTTTACTTTTGACTTGAATTTAAAAAAAAAAATATTGTTGAGTTTAGTGAGATTTTTGCAGCTTGGCTGCATCCAATCTGGAAAAGTGCCTGGGGAGAAAACCATGTATCCCTATTTAATTTCTCAAAGGCATGAATTGCTGAGGATCTTAGAAAATTATTTAATTTCTTTTGAAGAAGAAAGAAAGAGACTTTCTTTGCAGTGTGTAGAACATCCCTCAACTGTTTTGTGTGTTCTGGAAACCAGGGTACCTTGCCACCCCAGATGTCACTTAAAAGCATTTGGAGAATGTCTTTCCTTCCTTCCCTCCCAGGTATTTCTTCTCCCCACTACTGTGTCTTCAAGTTTCCTTGGTTTCTTTGACTTTGTTTCTCAGGGCTATCTAAATAATTTGGAGAAAAAGTGGCCTTTTGGTTACTTGGACGCTACTCATCCAAGTTTGGCTTTGGAATGCTGTACCCCTGGCCACTTGGACAGTAGTCTTGCTAAACTCCTATTTACATAGATTCCAATCAGCTCAGTCTTTAGGATAAAGGAGGAAAATGAAAAGCCCAAGAAAATGTGGTGCATCAGGGCCAACTATGCATCATGGATACATTTCCATGCATTGGGGCTACTGAAAATTTGTAAATCATTCAGAAGAAAAGGTTGGGATATTATAAATGCATATTGGTATTTTTGTGATAAAAGCCATTTATGATTAATTGTAAAGCTTTAATCATATAGCAACTTTGGTCACAGATTTCACTTGTTAAATTGGTTTCAAACAATCTTTCTTGCTTTATATTTCAAAGAACTCTAAACACTGTAACAGAAATGCTTGAGTTGGTTGGACTCCATAAGCACCTCTTTCTGGAACTGGCAATGCCCAAGTGGAGAAAATTCTTGATTTATCCTGAGGTTGGGAGGTAGAAGTTCAGAGTTAAAATCTGCTTGTGGATATTGTATTACTGTTCTTTTCCACTTGTGACACTCTAAGTTTTATGTAATATAAATCTATTTCTGAAACTCAGCAAAGTGTCACTAAGATATGATACTTTTAGCAACCTTCATGACAGTTGAAGGCAGAGCAGTATATTCCCTTAAGGAAAAGAAAGCATCTCTGAGTGGGTTGCTGGCTTCTTTGGAAATGTGTATTGCAAGTTTCCAGAGAATTCAGGGACAAAATAATGGGTAAAATCAATTTCCACTGGAGGTCATGGAAGACAAGCAAATTCTACAGGTAGTACATTGAGACATTCCAGTTAGGTTCAGAGTTTAACTTTTATGCAAACCTTGATTTTATCAGCTTAATTCCTACAGTACCAGTTGAATGCTTGAGTAATTTGCGCTGTGAGAAAAAAGTTTAAAAACTACTGTGTACTAGTACAACTGTTATTTGGTGATTTTAATTCCTAAAACTATATTGAGCTAGAAAATCTTAAGAGATCAGGTAGGATGCTGCCTTAACTCCTAAGACAAGGAAGAATGGTAGCAAGCACAATGACAGAACTAGGTTCAAAAGCAATATTTTCTAATATTGTCATTAAGATTGGATTTAACTTGTACATATGTCTGATTTTTGTATACTCATAGAATAGGGACTGGCTAAGTATGCCCTGGACCAATCCAGTTCTTCTGTTTTTGCCAATAAAATTCCAATTTTATTGGAATTCTGTCATGTTTATTTGAGCACATATTATATATGGAGCACTGAATAGCTGTGAGAGACCACATGGTCTATAAAATTCAAAGTATCTGGGTATCTGGTCCTTCACAAAATAGTTTGCCAACCCCTAGCAACAATTGGATTTTATTGATCTTATGATTTCACTGTCTGCTTTTCTTGAATGAGATAGGTTTCTGGAGATCAGAGAAAATGTAGTCACACCTGGTAGAGAGAAAATTGTACCTTGATAGTTGAAACCTAAATTCTCAGCATTTCTACCATCTCTCTCTGCCCACCTGAGAGTTACTTCCTGTCCTGGCTCTTGAGGTTCTCATCTGTAGTAGGAGAAGTTTGGTTTGTGTGATTTCTAAAGTAACTTCCTCTATTGCTGCCTGTTCCACTCCCTGAATACAGCTCTCCCTGACCACTCCTGCCCCACTTACCCTCTCATTCCTCAGAACCCCTTAAAGTTGGAATGTAATCATATACGCGGTGATTGTTTTATTCATGTACGTTGTTATTCGATCTTGTTTATCGTTTTAAAAAATAATAAAGCATAGGAACTACATATTCTTTTCCATGTCCTAACATGGTTGTGTTTGAAGAAGACACTACTAAGTAACTACCTTTGATGGTTTTTGTTATTGTAGAACTCGCAGGGTTTATAGACAATTTGTCTACACATCCTAAAAAGATGTGGACCAATGTTATGTACATTATTTAAGAATGTGAAAAGAGCTGTGCATTATTAGGAAAAATCACTATAGTTGAGAGAGATTTACATGCATAGAGGCAGGAAATAGACCCACTTAGATTTAGTCCTAAGAGAAAGAATTAGAGAGTGTAGTGAATTGGTTTTCCTGCCTGAGCAGGGGGAAGTACAGAAATAGAAGTAAGAGATAATAGATCTGTATTGGAGATCTAACATTTATATTCCTAATCCAAACAAAAATGTGTATTTATTAAATGGGAGAAAGTTAAAAACTACTAACTAATGCTTTGTATGCTATCATGTAAAAGAAGCCCACTGATTTATAATGGGCCTATTTGCTGTTGTTAATATTTATCATTCCCTGCAATGTACTTTAGAGGTTACTAGAAAAACACAGATGATGGCCCTTTCTTTCATCCCACTGGATAAGTCAACATACACAGTTATCCCTTCTACTTCCCTCCATGGTTATTTAGTTTTTAATAATATAACATTGGAAGAGTATTTGAATAAGGTGTATCCACACAATTACTGCTATTGACAATTTCTCTTTGATATTCAAAATAAGGGACATCATTTTATTGCTACAGCAGTGCCTTTGTTCTCTGATTTAGAGATTTTGACAGTTTATATGACTGTTATAAAAAAGTATACCTTGCTAAGCAAAGGACTGGCTAAAGCATTGGCTGGCAAAAATAGTAGTTATCTGAACAAGATCCAATGTCAAAAGGTAAGCTTTTTTAAATGGGACGGTTTGGACACAGACTTCCCTCCTTTTGGTTGGTTTGTAGCACTTGCATTAGTATAACAGGAACTATGCATTACACATTCCGCTTGAGGAGCCGTGCATCTATATGACATATGGTTTTTATTACATTTGGTTAAAAAAAGGGGGAAGAGGCACTTCAGACCAATGAGTCATTTCTAAATGGAATCTTCAACTTGTTTTGAAAATATAGAAGACTACATAAAACCTTTTACTGATTTCTGGAACACAAAGCATTGGCAGCGATTTGTGAACCTTTCTGTTTTACAAATGATAACACATGATTTAAGAGAAAAAGGAATTCGTGATCACAACAGAATTGTCTTTTCTGATTGAACAATGTCTTGAATTCCCTATCCATAAGAAGTGAAGACTGCATTCATTAATTCTTTTGCTGGATTCACATGAAGTACTGGGTATTGTCTAGAGCACCTAGAGGAAATTGTCACAGGTTCCAAGAATCTGGATTTATCTCTTGATCCATGAAGATAACTGAAGATAACACGCAAGACCTGCCACCATACCTACTCTCACCTAGTTTGAATTTTGTCCAAGAGATCTCTGTGTGGAGTGTGTTTAGTTTAGCAATACTTTTCAAGTCTTTCACTAAAACCACCTCTTCACAATGGAAGAACTTCTGACTGTCTTTAAAACATTTCCCAAATGTCCAAATTAAGTTTCTATCTACCTGTCTTTTAAGTGTGAAAGAATGATAGAATTCTCAGTCCAGAAATATGAAGGTTAAGGGCAATGCATCATTTCTTTTGGTTTAGAAAATCGAAGATAATATGGAGTGAAATAAACTTGTTTCACTTATATAGTGGATAAAAATATTTGTCTAGAACTTAAGGATCCTAGGGGTAATTGTCTAGAATTTAGGGAAGCTAGGGGTAATTGAATTAATTGAACATTCAATTAAAAATCTCATGCCAGTTAGAAAATGTCTTAGCAATTATTCAAATAAGAATCCAAACCAGTTAATATGACATGACTGTGGTTGAACAGGACAAAGAAAAAGTACTAGGAAAACAACATCTTATGACATAATGGTTACACATATACCAACATGCTGAATTAATATTCCATTTGACTTCTGAATGTAAGAATGGCAATTAGAATAGCAAAGTAAATAAATAAATGCATCCTTTATGAATAAAATGATTGAGTTAGTTGAATTCAGGAACTCTTGAGTAACCTTTCATGATACAGATAGAAATTCTCTTTTTTCCATGAGATATGAAAGAGAAAAATGGTGAGCTTTCTTTGTTGGAATCACCTGGATGATTATTCACCCTAGACTCAGAGGTCAAATTCTAGGCTATGAAAGGCCAAATCAAAAGGACACACTTCCTTTGCTTTCTCCTTTTCTCATTTGACTCTGATTTTTCTCTTTATCATTCAGATCACTGTAACAGCCAGGAAGACTGAGAAACGCCTGGAGGAAGGAGTCTGGTTCACTCATCCTGTTCCATAGTCACTGCCATCCTAGATATGGTGAATGACATGACTTTGTGTGTCTTCCAACCTTTAGGAGAACTGCCTGGGCCTTGTCTATCACACCAGTGAAACTCAGTTTTCCGCCATCCGTTCTTCGGTTGATGGAAGTACAAAATCATTGAGTCATAAAACTCATCTGGATTTCAAATCCATCTTTGAGAAAAAGTAAACTGTTGTTCTTGGATGAGCCCCAGGGACTGCTGCTTAATTTCTCAGTTCATTTTTCCCTCTTGGCTTATGTATGTATACGGGTCCCTCCATAGTTCCTTTATGAAAATGTGCATTTTTAATACTACAAAAGCAGAGAAAAAAAATCATTTTTGGTAAATATTCTTTCAGTAGAATTGCAATCAATGTAGTCAGAGCTAACAACCAGATGGATGTATTTGAATGCCATTATCTTGTGTACAATGATATTATCTGTTTCATGAAAAATTCAGCAGTTTGGGCTGCTTTAGTGAAGGGAAGATGGAAGTAAAAAAAATAGCAAGAAAAACATGATCAGACTCCGAATCCCTGAGGGGGTCCCATTGCATCATTTAGCAGGAGAATGAGCAATGCAGGAGAAGCAGTGACGGTAGAGTCACTGTCTGTGCTCCTTATGGCATTCTTGGCTGCAGGTCCCACACAAGCCCCACAGCTGTAGGTGGGAGCTCCTGGGCCTGCGAAAGCATCACACCGTGACATTTTTATCATCCGTCTAAGAGAAGAAAATAAATTTGCTAACAGAATAGAGTTGGCAGGCTTATACTACCTTGTCACATTCCAGACATCTCCTGGTCTGGCCTGAGCCAGAAAACTGAAGTGTGGGCCAGAGAGTATGTGATGGACATGCAGTAGACTTAAATAGTCTGGGAGAAGAACATGGGCTTCTGAGAGAGGAATAGGGACCTTATTTTTTTTTTTTTTAAATTGGAGATTTGAGAAATGAAAACACTTGGGTTGCAGGGAGGATGTGACCTCAGTTTTATTCTCCATAGGCCAAGAATATATTGACATGGGTAAATGAGTTTAAAGTTGTGCTGATTTTGTAGGAGAGATAGTATACATTGTGAGAGAAAAGAATGCAAACAGGCCTTGTCTGAAAGATTTTTTGTTGCTGTTGTTGTTTTTTCAAAATTTATTATTGCCTGATGATTAAAACACAAACTCCTCAGAAACCTCATACAAGGTAACACCTACCAATTTCTTCAAATTGACTAATTTATTTTTCTTCTCTGAATATATTTTGTCTTAACTTGTACCTTTATTCTTGGCCTGGAAATTTTTGTCTCTATGCTAGAATCTGGGATGTCCTATCCTTCTATAAAAACTTTTTCAGGTTCCAGTATTTGAGTGAGGGGTTCCTGGGTCACTGCTGAGTGTCCGTCACATATGGTTTGTACTATGCGCTTCTCACAGAGCAAGCCCGGTCTCCTATTATTACTCCTGACATTTTTCATCTTCCCAATCAGGCTCTGAGTCATTCCAGGTTAATCTTAGTGATTTTGGCACCTAATAAGCTGTCTTAAACACAATAGACACCTGGAAAGTGCAAGTTATGGGTAATACTGATGAAGAATGACATAATTCATGTTTCTAAAATTAAATTGTGTGAACAATGTCATGCATGATTGTAGGCAATACAAAGTATTAATATCACTAGGTTTCTTATAAATAGTTCCCCTTATCTTGATAAGAACTTTAAAAAAAATTTTTTTTTCTCTCTCTGAGTTGCCTCAGTGAAGTGTGAACTGAGTGGTTGTGTTTTTGTGTTTTTTTTTTTTTTTTGAAAACAATAGTTGACTAACAGTTGATGGAAATACTCTCAGATAAAATTTTAAAGAAGCAGAGAGTGTGTAGATATGTCATGCACACAGTCACACATAACACAACTATCGTCTAGCATGTGATAATAACAAGAGCAGAGTTTAAATCCATTACTTGACCTGTAGTGGTATTGGGGACATTGTATGTTAAGACTTGCTCTGGGGAAATGACTTCGCTGACTCTTGGAGGACTGTTCAGGTATGATCCTGGGCATGGGGAACATTCCTGAACTTTTCCAGCAGTAGATATTTCCAAATATAGATTCCATAGTCTTACCTTCTCCTTGACCCCTTCTATGTCCTCCTCTCCCTGTGTGTTTTCTTTCCTTCCTGATATTGAAGCTTTTCTTACCTTGGTCCATCTCATCCCATCTCCTTCTCTTCATTTTCTCCGTTTTTCTCTTGGTCAGTGATGACCATAAGGTTTCATTGGACATGATTATTTAATATTTTTTGAAAATAAAAAGTGATTTAAAAATCACTGCTGATCCTATATCATTTCCTTTTAATCTGATACATTAACTTGACAGTATATGCATGATATATATTTTATTAGTAATAATATGAACATGTATATCTTTTCTTCTAATATCTATAGTTTGAATAAAGCATGTTTTAATTTTTTACCTCTAAATGATGTTTCAGGAGAAATGATCAAAGAAAAGATTTTTCTTCATGATGAAATATGTTATTTCTCTTTTAAATAATCGCTTTTTGCTATCAGGAAAAATGAGCCTGGAATTTAGATATTTCATAGAAATGTATATTATAATTTTTAGGTAGTTAGATGAGAATGCATTTTTAAATTCACGTAAAATATGATAGAAATTAACTAGAAAGCAAAATAACTAAAAACAGATCTTTTGTTTTGCAGAATACTGTGCATGGAATTTACATAAAATTCTATCAAATGGAAAACACCAGAAAATGAACAATTATGAAATCACTTTAAACTATGGTAAGTCAATGCATTGTTCTATTTAAAAAAAACATATTTCTTACATTTATTGAGTATAGATAATTTAAATATAGTAACAAATATCAGAGAACAAATGTGGAAAATAAAGTATTTAATATTCCTCTTCCAATTTACTGACATATAAATATGTTAAGGAGTATGCCTTTAAACTTGGCCTGGTGCATCAGATAGGATGTAGAGTACAAATGTTCATAGAATATTCTTAACCAGACGTGGAAAAGCCTCCAGATTTAAGAAGATTTATATTAAGAACACTGGTCAGTTGTTGCAATGACAATAGATGACACCCATGTATAAGATCTACAAAAACATGTCATCACATATCTTGATGCAAATTTTAAAGAAATGTGCCTCCTGGTTAGCATGACTGTTGGTAAGACTAAGATGCTTATTGTTCTGGCTGAGAAGGCAGGTCTGTGTTACATATCTTATTGTATCCATGGCTCCTAATAATGGCTAGGGCTTTACTAAATACCCTTTTTGGGATACTGACTTCAAAAATAGAGATAAACTGCTTGCTTCCCCTCCTGTGAAATATTAACTGCACTCTAAAATAGCACAGAGTATCTTTAGACCTCAAATCAAAAATCAAAAATGTAAGTATGTTGTTTAAAATTTTCTATTCCTATAAAATAGATTGAGAAAATTACACTGGCACTAACTTGCCATTCATTTAGCTCTCAAAGTGACAGCTTTCACTCCAAAAACTTACAAGCATTGTTATCCTGGCTATCCCCATCATTATGAATAAATTAAAATTCAAGATCTAAATATCATTATCAGTTGAGAAAGCTGCCAGCACTTTAAGAAGAATCTATCTTTCATGATAAAGTCAGGTTGTATTCTTTGGAGTAAAAAATAAATAAATCAACTGAAATGCAGCTATATATTTCTGATTTGGGCCAATTTCACTATTTTCCAGCGGCTCAAGGAAGGTTAGAAAGGAAGTTATGGGATTAAAAAAAATATTTAATCTAAGTTGTAAAGGAGCTTGGAACCACACCACAAGCATCATAATTAACTTTAATAATTATAAATGTAAATGCAGACAAGCCACAAGGTTTTAATGGTGTGCCACATGCTTCTGCTAATTATTTTAGAGTTTGGACACATTCAGTGCCAGCTAATTATAAACCCTGCTATGGAAATCATCTGTTTATATTAGACTTATTGATCTCTAGTGTTTAAGCAATATGAAAAGGGAAATCTACAATGCTGGACCATCTGCTTTGTATTCCTAATTGCTTTTAAGGAATAAAATATATAAATAGTCAGCTTTTTATATATTGGGCTTCAAACTCTTTCAAGAAACATATTGTGCAAACCCAAGTGAATCTAAAAAAGCCCATTTAGAATGTTGCTTCACTAGCTTCTCTCAAAGACCCTGCACCTCTCACCCACATCACGACCTTCTCTGACCTCTGTAGATCTCCAAAGAACTTTCTTTTCTCACAAAACTTTCAGGCCTCTCAAATTGGTTAAGGTAACTGAGACTTTACCTTTGAATTTTGCCTTTTCTCTCCCTAAGAAAAAGTCTTCTACCCCAACCCAGCCCCTGATAGCCATGAATATTTATTGCTATTTCATACTATGGGCACAGAGGAGGGTGCCAAGGAATCAGTGTCAAGGTGAATGGTTCCCTCTTCGGGAAATATTAGACTTAATGACAAATTGAACCTCTTCAAAGGTAGGGTGGACGCCTGGTGGGATGGGTGCTACTTCTCATTATTAATAGGCCTGGTGGGCAAGCTTCTCTTAGGCGAGCCTTGTGATTGTACAGGGGATTGAGCTTAAGTAGAGTGTTAGTGTCTTAGAATGAAGTTCGGTTCATCCATTTTTGCCTAAATAGTTATTTTTTTGGAGACTTCTACTCACTGTCTAAAAATATCCCCAAAAGATTTCTTACAAAAATACTTATTCTTTCAAGACATTCACATGGAATTATAAAACTTTCATCTTAAAGTAACTCCTCCATAATGTTCTACCACTCGCATGATTCCCCCATCAGCATTTTTTACAATATATATGTAATATATATTACAACATTATATATGAGATATAACATGTAATAATTATTACAAAATCCCCTTTTATTAGCTTTTAGGGATATTGTTAAGTTAGAATTAATTTATATTTCCAGAGAAACATATGGTGTAGACGTGACATAAAAATTTTAGTGTAAGTAAATATTTTTAGTGAAGTAAAAGTTGTGATTTTTGTATTAAAGTATCTATAAAAGTTATCAGTCTGCCACTTGTTCCCATATTACATATTTAACTACCAACAGATGACATTATATATAAACATTTGAAGAAAAAGACACAGTGGTGGGAGTCAGTCACCTTCATTCTAAGGATCCAAAACAAAGAAAAACAAAGCAAGCATCCTTACTGGATTTTGGTTTGTTTCATCATAGTCTAAATTACAGACTTAATTAAAAAGATACCTGCTGGCATCAGTGAAGTGCCATCATACATCTTGGGCAAGATTCATAAGGTGGGGACACACACACACACACACACACGCACACACACACACACATACACACACAGAGTTCATTAAAATAGCTACTTCTGTTAAAATGATTATGACTTTTCTTTTGTGGTTGTGAGGTCTCTGTTAGAAATCTGCTCCTCTGAAGTACTTTACCTCTCAAAAAGGCTACCCATTCTGCTTTTCTGTGAAGTTCAAATGGAAGTTCTAATACCCGTCACTGCCTTGTGCTGTTGGTTACTGGTGTCTCAGAGTTTCAGTTGTGACACCTGTATAATTGTTGGACAGGGTTTCTGCATAATCTGACTTCATTCTAATCAGAGTTACAAGTTTCATTCAGCTCTACAGTGGAAAGGAGAATACTCAAAGTCAGAAAGATATTAGGAGCTTTCTTAAAAGGTGCTTTAAACAGCTCCTGTTCCCCAAGCCCTCAAAGAAAGTTAGAAATCAAGAGAACACAATTAGCAGCTACATTATCAAAGACCTTCTGATAATGCTACCATTTAAATTGAATCATATTATTTAATGGGCTTTTAAAAAGCAGCCATCCTTTGGATCTGACACTTCAGCATGATTATCTTTCAGTCCCATTTCAGGGTACAACAATCCAGTGATAATTATAACTTCCATTCGTATGTTTCCATTCAGAGTTCAGGGGATTCATACATGTGAGTGTGGAGAGAAAGTTGTGATCTTTGGTTTGTGATGTGGACATCAATCAGAAACTTGAGTCCCTTGCCAATTTCAGTTTTGCATATGTAGCCCAGATGCAATAACTTCTCCCCAGGTCAATTTTGCTCTTAGCATATTGAGGCTGTTTTCAACATGAATTGTCTTCATGACATTTTTACAGATACAAAAAGATAAAATAAAAGTAGAAAAATTATTATCACCCAAATTTTATTTTCTGTCAACTGAACTAATTTTAAAGATACTGTTTGCCCATTTTCTGTCAGTGGTCATCTGACAACTTCAGATATCTTCACATTAAACTCATTTCCTAATATCTCTTAATTTGCCCCTAAGAAGAAAGCATTCTTATTACTAATTGCTTTAAAAAAAAAATCTAGGACCAAATACATTGCTTGAAATGTAGTAGGGCTTAAAAATTTTAAAGTGTTGGATGGATAATTTTAACAAATATTTAAATGTCTCATCAGAGATGTAATTTAAGTCAACTGTTAAAAATTGGAGAATTATTAGGTATAGCCGTATGAAATTGTATTTTTGTCAGTAAAAGATAGTCAAGTATCAGTGATTTTGTGTGGTTCAACTTTCTTCCACTTGGTGCTGGGGACTGAACCCAGGGCCTTGGAGTTGATAGACAAGTGCTGAGCTTTGCCTATCCAGTCATCCTGTGATTCCACTATATATTTTCTAATATAATATCTTCTCCCTTGTGGATCCTCTTGGTAAATGAGAATGTTTTTGTTTCATAAAAATGGATTTAAGTCATTTTTCTTTTGCCTTAATCATAACAATGCAATAAACAAGCCAAAAGTGATGGGACAACTCCAACTGAAAAATATGACTTTTATTGATTCTTTTTTTTTTAAATCAGTCATAAAATGGAAAATTGTATATGTTTTCACACAGTTTTTACTTTGACAACTACTGACTTAAATAATTACAGATTCTTTATTACATATTTTAGATAAGAATTTGGTATCAAAGCCACCCCCCTTTTTTTTTCTCCTGTTCAGACTTTTCACAGAGACACATGGGATTTCCCCTCTACCAGGAAAACCCATCTCAAGGGTTGGGTTGGATTGTGCTGGTAGACCTGTGGAGTCTCAATCCTTTAGGATTGTTACCTTCTGTCTTAGGGAGTTTTTTGCATTTCTCTCTTGAGTTTACTGAAAAGATTAGCAGGTTAATAGTGAGATCTGTCCCCTTTCCTAGATACAAGGTGTTTAGATAGGAGGAATACTTAGGGTGATGTAATTGGCAGTAATAGTTGAATTTTCTTGTGTTGTATTCCTGAATTTTATAGTTATGAATGTATGTTGATTAATATAAGACATTTGAAAATGTGCTTTAAATTGTGTTACATACTTTCTACCTGAGCTTCAAGATGAACTGGTTATAACTATGTATTCTTGGGGATTTGAACTTATTAGCCTTCTACCATAACACTTCTCATGAACTCACATACTGAAATTAATATGCCTATTGCTTTCTTGTGCATTCTAGGTTTTGGATAACTGTCATCTGCATACTAGTCACTTGAAAAAGGGCTAAATATTATCATAATATTAAATTTAAAATTCATTTCATGCTCATCTCATATTTTTTCTTTATAAATCACATACATTGGTCTTTTGTTCTTTATTTCTATAGCCAAATATTTTCAGCTTTTCATCTGATTAGCAATAATAATGTTGCTAACTTCAGGTTTTAGTATGAAAACCATTGGGAGAAAATGGAAACTCAGTAAATTTCCTCAATGAGGACTGAATATCCTTAGTGTGAGAATCCAATCATCCCTTAGTGAGGCTGTGAAGTCCTTCAAATATACAAAACATAGCATGAGATAATTGAATTTGGTCTCTGGGGTTCCAGGAATAGCACAACCTGGGAATGCATGGTGTCCTCTGAAGATCAGGACAAAATTGCCACTCTTATAATTCATATAATCCTTGTTTTAAAAATCCTATCTAAACTTTTGCATTAGAGTCTCAGAAACAGTGCTTTTCTGGTAGTGGAACACATAAACCTCCTTCTTTATTTTAAATTTTTTTAAAAAGAAGCTACAATAAAGAAGGGATGGTCATACCATTTTACATTATTTCTTTTATATTACAATGGAAGCTCCCAAACTAAATTTTGAGTTTCAAGCAAACACATTGTGAAATAGCCAAGGTATTAAACTCCCCAAGGTTAAGAGGAACTTGGATTGGCCTCCAACTGTAGTAGGTCTTCTGAGGAGCCGTAATTAGGGTTCATGAGATGAAATCAAGCAATCCCTGTTCACATTTGGCTCATTGCAGGAGTCTTAGTGGGGGGAACAAATGGGAATATTTTAAGAGTCATAAAGTAAACGTTAGAAACTAAACTTTCATCCTCTTTGATTACATGTTGGAAAGGGTTAAAATTCTCTATGTAGATCACTGAAGTTTTATTATATAAGATGACCTTAGGAACTGTCATCTCCCTTGAATTTATACAAAGAATTCAAAGTAAAGGTTTTCTAGGTTACACTTCTTTTTTCAACCCTTTGTCCTGTCAGCTCAGTCCTTGATATCTTCATCTGCCGACATGCCCAGATGTGCAGTGAATGTTGATTTGAGCTGGCCCCTCAACCCCTCCCTGCTGGTGTCATTAAAACCAGGGAGGCAGCGGCTCCCCTGGCATCTTTGGCACGGCTTGGCTTTACACTGCGGACTAAATTATTGATGAAGAGCACTTCTGTCGCAGTGTGTTTTACCCACCTTTAAATGAAACAGTGCGGATTGAGCTGTCACTGCCTCCTCACTCCCTGCAACTTCTACATGACATTTATGATGTGGTTCAGATTGCACCGAAGCAATTAATTTCCAGTAGAGTCTGCACTCAGAATGAAGATCCCTGACAATTACCGAGGGCTGGTTTCTCAATGAGCACACGACACACTCATCAATACTGTACACAAAAGGAAAACATCAAAATATATGTAAAGGGGTCTCTGGGATTTGTGATCCTTTCCTCCTCTTCAAATTGAGTTCTGGATTCTGAGACTTTGTCTCTGTATTGTGCATTTGTTCCATTCTGTATTTTTCTGAAAAGACGGTGGGTTTACCCTCCCCAAAACTGTTTTTATAGTTGCTTACCAGGATTTTTATAAAATTTTATTGGCAACAATATGGGCTTCTTCAAGTTGAAGCTCTTTTCTGTTTGTTGTTGCCAGAAAAGTATTCTTAGGTATTTACATTCAGTTTCTCAGGTGATTCTGCAACCCTGATTTATTTTTAAATTCATCCAAAGAATAAAATAAGCAAAACGTGTATGCAGATATGTGTCTACATACATGTATATGTGTTCTTGAGTTTGTGTGTGTATACAAATGCATAGTTTTTCAAAGGATACAATGAATATTTCCAGATATGTGAAATTTACTATTTGATCAATCATTATAACATTATTGTTTCTGTTTCTTTTAAAAAATTATATAACTTCAATTTAATTTGCAGAACCATCTTCATTGTATAATAATTTAGAAAACATGCAGCTTTAGTATTTTTAGAATTTGAGGTAATACCAACCTAGGTTATTGATATCATTTTAAAAGTTCTTCAAAAGATTTTAGTGAATAGAGTTTTAAATGTTTGAATTTTAGTCTACCTATTTTTCTGAAGACTTGAATATCAATTATTCTCTTGAATAAATATTTCCAGTGACCTCCTATTTGTAATATTAATTTCTGTAGTCAATTTATCTTTCATAGGTAGATCACTCTTCTGTCTGGCCTCATACTCAGCCAGAGTATATTTTGAATTAGTGAGTATTTAATTTTTGTTTTTGTTCTCATTTAAGTATCATTGCTTCAGAGCCAGTAACCTTAGTGTTTCATGCAGTGTGGGGTCTTTTATGACAAGGTGCGTCTGGGAAGCAGGGACATGGTGTCTTTCCTGCAGAGGTGCCAAGTAACTAGGCTTTAAGGAGTGGAGAATCCCAGTGCTAACTTTCAGATGGGATCTGGAAAATAGCTTGTGTACAAGGAGATTGTAGTTTAACAGGATTTGAAATGTATCAGTAAGATAACTGGGGAATTTGGATGATCCCAAGAAGCATCCCCACAACCTTATGAAAATCCAATGATAGTTAAAAGGCACTGTATATGCCATTGTATCCTCTGTGCCTCCTGTCTTCAGTATATATGTATTTCCAACATTTGGTGGCCAAAGGATGGGAGAATACTTGCTCTATTTGCTCATCCAAAATTTGGTATTTTCCAGCCTTGTTGAAAGCAAGATAGAGAATGAAATTTCTTTCCTTCGTATTTGGAATTTTACTTAATTCTTCTTTATCTTTAAGGTTATTTATAGTACTGAATCATTCTTTATGTACTCAGAGAGATGATGGTTCAAAAAGATAGATTTCAGGAAAAAACATCCATCTAATTAACCTGCTCTTGCCTCAAATAATATGTATGTTTTAGAAAAGAATTTAGTCTATTTTTGGGTCATCATTCTCTCCAAAGACAACCCCCTATTCTGCTATCCCCCCAATAAGCCACATTGTTTTTACAAAGATGTTTTGGTCACACATGTGCTCTTGCATACACATACACAGAGGAGTTGATTATGGCAATGTTATTAGTAAATTAGTATCATTGAGTAAATTATAGTCTTAGTGACTTAAGAAGTATATTGAGGAGACTTGGGTACAGTGGAAAATGAAATTCTACTTGTGATGTACCGAGACAACTAAAATGATGAGTACTCACCTCAGTTAATACTCACCATGCATTCTGTCCTTGACTACTCACTGTGAGTTTTTGAGACACTCTTATTCTTATTTGACAGGTGAGAAAGCAAAACTTAGAGAGTTGATATGATTTGACCAAGATCACAGAGCCACTTGGTGGCAAAATCACGACTTGATTCTAGGTCTTCTTGAGCCCAGATCTAAGCACTTAGTTATTTAATGTACTAGATTATTTTTGCGATTCTTTAAGATTCACTGAAACATACAATTATGGAGGGAATAACTTACTCTTAATTTTATGTGATTCTTAATAGCTAAAATTATCAATTTTTACTCATGAAAAAATGGTTAAGCTGGTTCAATTCAATCACTGTTTATGTCTTTATAGTTTGAATCTTAGTCACCTCTTTGCTTTTCTCTTATGTAACACAGACTATGGAGACCATTTGCCTCCTACCAATGGATAAAGGGTCATATGACTGTTTCTTATAAAACTACACAATTTATGCTTTAAGAATTTGTTAGAGTTTGATTATGTGGAGAAAGCAAAGTTGTAAGCTTATGCTATGTAGTTAACTATACAAATAATTTATACTAAAATTCCATGATTATTTAATATTCAATAAATATCTTTTCCTCCCTTTAATTAGTACCTGTATCTGCAATAAGTCATAGATCTTAAGAGTTTCCTTTTCCCCTCTCATTTAATGATCCTCTCTACTCATGTTGTATCTCTCTGACAGACTTCTTTTAGCTCACCAAATAAGATAACTATTCCTGGGGTCTTCTAAAATGAACTTGGCAAAAATTTCGGAACACCCTGTAAATCACCTAACTACTGTTGACTTTCTCACTGGTCCATGGAGTTGCAAAAGAACTCTTTTCTTATTAGATTGAAATTGTTAATGCAAAGAATAATTTAATACATTTCATTGTTACTTGCTGAAATCACGGCTACAAGAAATGTGGTATCAAAGGGGGGGCATCTCTCAGATAAAGTGGTATGATGTAGAAGACAGAAATAGAATCTGAGTTTAAAGACCTAGCAGCCACATAAAGATTTGTACTTACTTGCTTAATAATTCTGAACAAGTCAGTTAACATCTGAAACTATTTCACCATCTGTAAATAGGGAGAAGTGTTCCCCGAGGACATATGCTAATGGCTTGGTCACCACCCGTGGAGCTGCTGGGAGGTGGTAGACCCTTCAAGGGGTGGGGCCTAATGGGAGGATGTTAGAACATTGGGGCTATGCCGTTGAAGGAGATAATAGGACCTGGCTCCTTTCTCACTCATTTTTCTTTTCATTCACCTTGAGGTAAGCACCACATGCAACCCACCACAATGTTCTGCCTGACCACAGGCCTAAAAGAGATGAGACCATGTGACTATGGGCTGAAACTTCTGAAACCTAGAGCCCAAATAAACCTTTCTCCTTTAAGTTGATTTATTTCAAGTATTTTGTCACAGTGCCATAAAAATGACTAATGTACCTTACATCTGTACTCTAGGCAGATAGGAGGGAGAGGGGGAAATGGCCAAAAAGGACAAAAAAGTGGACTGGGGGAAAAGCAAAAAAAGAGTAAACACTATGTAAAGAATTTTCCTACAACGCCATCTAATGATTGCCGCCTATAATTCATTGTGATTCTGAGGAATATTTTCTTCTAGCCAACCACATTACTGGAATTCTCTAGGTATAAGAAGATCATAGGTATCATGTGGGAAACCAGCGCACTATGTCATGGGACTGTATGTCATTAGATTCTCTCCATGATAGCATATGTGAACTATACTTAAAGGACTCTAGTTATTTAAAATAAAGGTGGTGATTAAAAAAATTTGTCTATGTTATTCTATTTCCGAACTGGGATTTTTTTCAACTAATTATAAATTTACTAAGAATGATTTCTTTAGAAAAATTATATATATGGTGTTATTTGGGTTACATTACAATCATGTTTGAGTTAGAGAAACAAACATGCACCATGAAATAAGAATTACCCCTTCTTTAGCTTTTCAGAAAATGATATAAATTTTTAATAATAAAACTTAGCATGAGATATTGGGCAGTTCTAGTATTTAAGGAGGCTTACTGTTATAAGTAACTTTACCTGAAGAATGATTTTTAGAAACCTTTAGGAACTCTACTAAATAAAGCAAGTTAAAACAGGTAAATGAGCTAATGGATATGGAAAAAAGTAGTTTCTCCATAGCAGGCTCTTTATGTCGAATTAATGTTAAAATGGCTTACATTAAAAAGTAAGATAATTTTTTTTTAAAGAAGGTTAAAGATGGAGAGAAGTATTCTCCTTCCAGTCCTCATAGAATAGAAAAGTACCAATAGATCTACACATAATCTGACAATTGAAATTTCAAACAGGACAATGGTTCAGCACATTTCTCTCTGTCCCGATTTCCAAATTTTCAAAATTAAATGTGCTTATTGCATTGAGATATGATTATGTGACATGTGGAGTGGAACTCCTTGTAGCATGCATAGTGGATATTCACCATGCAGTTTACTGGTCTAACATGTGGAGCCTACATTAGGGAATGAGTCCTTTGGTTCTTGGCAGGCAGATAATATTTCCCACTAACTACACTTTAAGATTCCATATCTCCCCATTTGCAGTGAATGAAGGTGTGAACACATGACTAACGTTTTATCTTTGGATACTCCCTCCTGGGATTTTGGATCTGGGTAATGATACAAAGATGCTGGGCTTATGGAGGGACTGACGAGGGAGCTGGAGTGGAGTAAAATCCCTGTTGTGTGACATGGTGGTCGTCTGCTGCCTACCCATCCCTGTGATTCCTATGTACTTTCCCAGTTGATCCTCCATTTGACTCCTCAATTCCAAGAGGCTCCACATATGCTATATCCTTCCAATAAATTCATTTTCTATTTCAGTAGTCAAAAGCTGGCTTCTGTTACTTGCAACAAGGAAGCTTGATTAGCTCAACGTGCAACAAACAACTGGAAAAAAAAATTGGAAATATATGAAACCTAAGAAATGAGAGCCATTTTTTGTGTGGACATTATAGTTCAGTGATGTTAGAATTTATTCGATTATAATTCAGGGACGTGTTAGAAGTTACAAAACTGTGTGTACTACTTTTCTTTATTTTTTCTGATTTTGCTTTTAGAAAATATGAATGGAACCCATAATTTGAAAGTCACTTTTTACTGAACCACGTAACATGTTAAATATATTGATTTTTTCCTGGTATAGTCAAGTAAACCCATAAGATATATACTTGTTTTTATAAATATTAGTGAGTAAAAGTGCCAAATAAACTTTTCCTCTTAATTCTACTGGTAATATTGCTATTGTTTATAATGTAGTTCTCTGTTTTCTCGTGAGAAAGAGAAATGAGCTTTGGATTTGAATGTTGAACCTTCTTTTAATGACAGATTTTTCTAGTCAGAATGGGAGCAACTGTTCTCTGTTATCCAGCTGTTTTTTCAGTTTTGCTGGCTTTCTACAAGGCAGCAGAGAGGGAGACTTCTATGGAACTAATTAATGTCCAACAGAAAGATTGAACCAAATACCCAAAGAATTCAGAGGACTGTTTATTTATCCCTTGAAAACATAACCAGTCTAGAAACACGTAGATAAGACTATAGTGCTAACAAACACCTCAGGGAATTTTCTTGCTTATGTGGTCCAAATTAGTCTATTTAGGACAATTAGTGTTCAACTACCCTTTCAGAATATGCCTCAGTTACATTTATGTCTTGGTAGATGCAAAGAAGTACAGTAAAACATTACTTGGGAGGGAAGCACTTGCTTTCATAGACCTCTGTCGTCTCTGAATAAGAAACCAAAGGAGAGAAATAGGATCATGTGTCATATATACATAACTGAAGTATAGAAGATTTATGGACTATATACTATATAGATATGGTAGTGTTCTTGCCCAAGCTGGTAAGCTGTCCTTGAATGTGTCTGAGGTTTCATATTTTAGAAAAAACAGAAAGTAAAAGAATAATTTCCAAGAAAGAGAAAAACAATTGTACACATGCTGTCTCTGAATTCACAAAAATAATGACTGATCATCTTAATCTCTTGGGAGAAGGAGGTGGGAATGCTCACATTTTGCTTTCAAGGTATTTTCAAAGTCATTTATTGCCATAAATTCATGTACCATTGGATTAAGAAGCATATGATTCTAACGTCAGGAAGAGCCTATGTAGTGGATTTGCTGTTTTAAGGGAAAGAAGAAAATAGAGAAAAAAGGAAAGAACTTCGGGCCTCATTTGAAATTATTCTTTGTACTACAAAGTGCAGGATGACAGGACAGAGCATCTATTTTGCTGCCTCCTTTGCCAGTAAGATAAATAATATATCTTACGCTGATTGGCTGATGTGCTTGTTGTCACTTCAGGTTTCTCTGTGCCTTTATGCTGTTCTTGGGTCTTTCCTGATGAGAATCAAGACAAAGATGTCTTGGCATTTCTTAAGAAGGTAATTGATCCTGAAGAGTTAATAGCTGATAACCCAAGGAATATTTTGTTGAGAAATGAATGCTATACAATGTCTTGGAAAGAATTACTGTTTTTTTTTTTTTTTTCATTTTAAAATCCAACCCCTCTTATTCATTGGTACCTATGATGCAGTAATTTTATTTCCCAACTCTGGCATTCTGCTAGTTATGGTATTTATAGTATAATACAACTATGCCAGTATTTTCCCTCCTCTTGTTTCTTATGATATTTTAAGGAAGCTCACATTCTGAATCAGTCTGTTGATTTTACCCTTTGTAGATTTTTAAACTGTGTAGCTGTTGCCACTCACCTTGGCCATTATAGACCTAGATTCAAAAAAGGGAATTTTCTCAAGTGTGCATCAACTTCCAAATCATTCTGCACCATTCTTATATTGCTATTCTTGGAGACTCAGCCATGTTCCAAATTCTTGGCAGGATAGGAAAAAACGCTGAAAACCTTTGGAGCAATTCCTGGTTCTCCCTGATCATCCTCATTTCCAGTCATTCACTTTCTTCTCTTGATTTTGCCTCACACATCCCAAGGATGGTTTCCATTTGGACATTGCTTCCAGTGAAGTTTCATTAAAGAGTACTGCCATAGGCTCTTAACTGATTTCTCTAAATCTTTCCCCACCGATTCCAAAGTTTATTAATGCTAGATGGGCCTTCTTCAGACATAGATCCAAATTTACTCACTGACTTATGGATTAATTCACCTTTTATTATATAGTTCTAGACAGTTCAGGCTTATCCCAGTTCCTCCCCTCCTGCCTTTACCCTTGAGCTAGGTTGGGATAGATGCTTCAGTCTGAACATTTCCCATGGTCTCTCATTCCTTTAGGCATGTTGTTTGTCTCAAAGTCCAGTGTTCTTTCTCCTAGCTGCCATTTCCATGAAAATTGTAACATTTTTGATGAAAACTTCCTGAAGACCATCCTGTATGCTTCCATGACCTCCTTCAGATCCCCATGGATTCATTAATCTGTTTTCTCTTTTAGGAATCTGTGTACTTTCACTCTTCTTTCCCTATCATGAGCTCTTCAAAGGCAAGAACTCTTTGTTCTTGTATTTGTCTCTCCTACATTTTCTATCTTGATGTGCTTCATATTGTAGCAGCTCAGATATTCATTAAATAGAATTCTTGATGATCTGGGAGAAAATAATATTCTCTTAAAATCACCTGACCTGATGTTAGCACAAAACTCTGTGACAGTTTTACTTATATTATAAGAATATCTTTTCTGTGAGGCCCAAAAGTCAAAAATATATGAAACAAAATTATTAAACTACAGACATTATTGTGAATTCAGTTATTTTCCTTGCATTTACCTATATGTACCTTACATTACATTTATATGTGACCCACAAACCAGAAGATGTCATGGTCCTTATAATAATTTTGATGATTTTGGTAGCAGAAACTTTGTTAGGGAACTTTGCAAAGCAAAAGTATTTTCTCACTTGTTACCCACATTTTCTTTCTGCCTTTTGGAGGAAGAGTTTGTTTCTATGTCTTTCCACAATTGACGCCACCATCTGTACATTTTTAAAAACCAAATTTCTTTCTGTCATTTTTGGGATTTAATACCATATAGTCCCTCTTCTCTCACATCTTTAAGTTATTTTGCTTTCTACTGCTTTCTTTCTTCTAATCAAAAAAAAAATGTGCTCAAGTCTTCATTAACTTTAACCATTTCTAGGTTCTGCATTTGTTGGGTATTGTTGGGTTTTATATTATCTCCCCACTGATACTGCTTTTAGAATTCTCTCTCACTTTTTATATCTAGGCATCTCTTTTCAGTTCCAACTCACTTTGTGTTATTTTAAGAAAGTCGAACACATCTTTCTTGAAACTTCTCCTTTTTCATATACTACTTTCTTGTGATACTTCCCTGATTTTTTAAAAAAACATTTATACAACATTTACTAATTGCGTTGTATTAGACAAAATAGAGATATGAAAAATATACTATCCTTGTGCTAAAACAGGAATGGACAAGATATGTATCATGCATAAACATTCCATGAGAAAATTTCACAGTTCCAGAAATTCTCATTTCAAATGGATCAAATATTTTAAATATAAGTATCTTAACTAACACTACTTTATTCTGAGACTCTGACTTCAAATTCATACTTCTTAATGCAATGAGTGGAATTTTTCTAAAATACCACTGTGAACATGATGATCTCTTAGAAATATTGTCAACAGTTCTCTAGTAGCTTCATAAAGTCAGACATCAGCACTATCAGAGCTCTCTATATTCAGGAAACTGGTCCAGTCACTCTGGATTGCTCACCACTGTCAAATGTCCACGAAACATTTTATCCCTGGTCCTTTCAATAAATTGTCACAAATACAGTAAAAGTTGGTCTCTGAGAAGGGTACTGAGACCCCTTCTTCCTAGCCAACTAGCTAATAATAGTGGTTGTGTGTGTGTGTGTGTATGCTGGGACTAGAACCCAGGGTCCTGTGCATGCTAGGCAAGTACCCCACCACTGAGCTATACCTCCAGTCCCCTTACCTCCTACTATTCACTCCCTACGTAATCCCCTCAACTTGAATTTGGGCTGGATTTAGTGACTTGATTATAATGAATAGAATATGGCATAAATAACGTGATATCAATTCTGAGATTAGGTTATAAAGACAGAGTGTCTCTGTCTGTCTCACTCTCTCTTATTACTTTACTGTTGCTGATTTCTCACCCCGAGGAAGCCAGCTACCTTGTCATAAGGCATCCCCTGTGGCAAGATCCCCATGGCAAGGGAAAGAGGCCAGTCAGGTGCATGATCTTGGGAATGTAGCCTGTAGATGCTGCTGCAGCCACAGCAAATAGCTTGATGCAAAGCCAATGAAAGACCTGAGCCGGAGCCACTGAAGTAAACTACAGCTAGATTCACAGCCCTTTGGAAACAATGAGATAATAAATTAAGTATTTGTTACTTTATGCCATGCCGGGATAATCTGTTACACAGCAATGGCTAACTAATACATCTACTTAAAATAAGCTTCCACCAATTTTGTCTATCAGTAACATACTGGTTCCAACACTAAGTCCTTCTTGTTTGTTTCCCACTTGCTGGCAATGATTCCTTCTTCATCTATACTTCTATAATATTTAGTTTGTGGCCTTCATTGCCATGTATCATTTTCTTCCTTATTTATTTTCTTAAAACGAAAAATATCTTTGATGATAGCAACCATCTCATATGTTCCCATAGCACTACAAAACTTAGAACAATGTCCCAAACATTGTAGGAGTGTAATGCATATCTCTTGAGAAAATACAACAAAGCTGCACTTGATTAATCATCAAAATAAACATGCAGGTCAATAATGATTATAGGACAAGAGATAATCACTTCCAAGTTTCCAGTACAACTTCTTTAAAAAAAGATAGAGAAGAGTGGCAGGTTGTGTTGGATGAATGAATTTGTACAAAAGTTGGAGCACACAGGAATATTGTGGGACCACATAATAACAGGTTGGTAGGAACAAGTATTGAAATGAATGTACAGCTGAACAGAGGGCTCAGGGCAGGTTAGTTTCAGATATAATGACTGGTACTTTTATGATCTCCAGGAGCAGATATGAATGGAAAAATGCAGCCAGACTTCAATTAGCATAGCAGACAGTATGCATAAACTAAATATTTGATTCCATTAAAAAAAAGGTAATGGAATAATTTTCAGGGTGTTAACAACTTGTAAACTTTGAAGTTTATATGCAACTGGAAGACTCTGATGGCATTTGAGGAAGAATATAGCAGTGTTTAAGTGATTTAGTCAGACTATTAAAGTGACAATGTACATAACCAGAGACAGTGACTCTCCGGAGTAAGGATAATTAGGAAGAAGCTAGTTGAGTCATGAACTTATGAGCTGTCCTGGTCTTCATATTTGATATCCTATTTCCCAAATATCTTCGTTAAATAATAGAATCTCTTAAATATCATTAAAATATTTAATTAAAACTTGCTTGATCCTTATAACTAAGTTTAACTTCTTGGTGTTATCCTAAGGGGACAGCTATACACTTTTACATATAGAAAGGTGATGAGTTGGTAAATTCCCATTTTTTTATTGCTGCCTAAGGAGATTTCAGATGTTGGGCACAATGTGATGTGTATATGTGAGACCAGCTAACACCTGACATAATATTTCACCCTCATGATAAGCTTTTAGAAAACTCACAGTCTCATCAGGATGTCTTGAAAGTCCACAGGTCATTAGGATTTTATATAAAGTGGGGAGGTTCAATAATCAGAAACAGAATTTTGTGTGATTATGCAGGGTATGAGGGAGAAACCATTCTAAATAGTCATAGTCTATGACTTCAAGGAGCTTGCCATCTAGTAGGAGAGGATTTGGGACAATTCATTTAATTTATCTACATCCTGATCTCAATAACTGGGAGATAAAATTGAATTAAAAGCTACCACATATCAGTTTCCATATTTCAGTGATGCTTAAGAAATGGGAATATTAAAAAGATAAATCTAGAGCTAAAAGATGAAAGAAAGAGAGTGAGGAGTAGAAGACCAGGGAGAAGAAATGAAAATGAGGAAGAGGTGATGAAAGCCTGGAGGGGAGAAGAGGAAGCGCAAGGCTGACAGGTTCGAGTGACAGGGATCAATGTGAGTCAAGGGCAAGAACAGAGGAAGAGTAGGAAATAGCACCAGTGAAGAAATTAGCTGGACACGAGGAGTAATAAATTGATCTGTGATAAAAGAAGGAAATGAAAATAGGGAGTGAAAAGAGAAAAGAATATACTCAGTATTTAAATAGTACTTTTTCATTTTCAGAAAGCTTTATAAATATTAACTAATTAACCCTCATTCCTGTCCTGGGCATAAGCATTATTATCATAGTTATTATTATTAATAAGTGAATGTAAAAGGGGTCAGAAAGGGTTAGACACACAACGCTTTAACTCTTGTACATGTATTTTATTTCTTTGACATGAAAGCAGTAGCTGGAAGGAAAGTTTTGTTTCAGATTCTTGCAAATCCATTATTGCTGAATGAGCACAGCATTCATTTTGCTTCTCTCACCTTAATGACCTTGGGCCATAGGATTTGAAGATGTAGCCTGCATCTAACTATCAATAATTCTTCACCTACAACTCAGCCTTGATGGTGGAGAAAGCAAAGAGCTGTTAATTCAGTTTCACTACTTTTGATTGACAGGATTATTGCTGTTAGTAGTAGTATTTATGGGGAAAAAAACAACTAGTGGATTGCAATATAGCAGTAGACCCCAGTTGCATTTTTTTTTTTTTTGCCATACTGGGGATCGAACCCAGGGCCTTGTGCTTGTGAGCTATCTCCCCAGCCCCATTTTTTTTTTTTTTTGTTGTTTGTTTTTGGTAATCAAACAACACTTAACTATGTTTGTTTTGGAGCCTCTCTCTTTTCTCTGATCCCATTCAGACAAGATGAGAACTCTCCCTTTATTCAGGAAGTTTAGCGTTCCAGCTTGCTAATCACACTCTTGCTTTTCTGGGGGGAAAATATTAGACAATATATTGAACAAATCTTTGAATGTACATAGTGGAATTCACTTTTTATTCCAGTTAGAATGAGCAAACAATCACAGGCCTGTAATAATGTAAATTTTGCTTTCATTATGACCCTACATCCACAAGCTAATTACACTGCAGAATCGAGGCTGGCAACTTTCCTTCTCTAGAGTGACAAAGGAGCCTGCTGGGTAAAATAGCCACTACTCATGTGTTATTTCTGGAGCTGTCCAATCTACTGCAGGATGGTCCTTGTTCTCAAAGTGGATTTTAACATGAAGTCAGGTGTACAGTGTGTGTTGGAGTTGAAGGAAGACTGTTTCATTCTCTGTATTTCAGGTTTTTTTCTTTTCTTTTCTTTCTTTCTTTTTTTTTTTTTTTGGTAAAATACATTTTATACAAGTTGAATTTCTTTTGTTTTGATATATACAGTATATGCAACCCAGTCCTTAAATAGCATTCCCTGATCCTCACAGTGTTCTTCAAAATGTTGTTATTTTAAAATTACATATATATGTATAATTATTTTATAATTCACAATGCTTAAAAGGCCATCTCTTCTCTTTCATATGCAACAAATTAATATTTTGTGTATTGAATTAGAAAAGTAAACTATGAACACACTTGCTGTTTAGGTTGAAAATATGACATATTTTTCATTATGTCTTTAAGACTGTGTAATTGAGACACTATATAATTCTTAAATTACAAAATGAACTTCCCGCTTTCACTAATATTTTAGTATATTCTTTAAAATAACACATATTTCAAGGTTAACATAATAAAACTGTAAATATCATTGATATAGTCCTTTCAAATTAATGAAATTAGTCTAAGTACAGTCATTGCTTGATAGATTCTACAATACCTAAATTTGAATGAAACACTTTGACCTTTTCTTTCCAACTGACATTTAATGAGTGATGAATCAAAAAGTTGATGTTGATTAAAAATCCTTAGATTTGAGAATCTCTGCAAAAAAGGAGGGTAGAATATGAACTGCTTATACTATTATTAATTAGGGGGACTTATTATTTTTAAAGATATTTGGTAAAATATCTTAAGAAAAATTAAGAACTCACTTCAGGATGTGGATTTGCACAAGAACTCAAGAACTTTGTGTGTGTGTGTGTGTGTGTGTGTGTGTGTGTTCATTCTAAAGAATAAAAGGGAAGATTTATCAGTGTTGATATTTCCCAAATAACCTGGGTGAAATAAAATAAATGAAGATCAGTTAATGTCTATTTAAAAAAACAGCCTATATGGCCAAGAAATCTACATTTACTTTCATTTTATCTGGAAGGGTACAGCATATTATAACACCCATCCTGAAAAAATAGGCTATACATCCTTTCTGTTATCATTTTTCATAATTCATGAATTGAGCCTTAAGGACAGAATAGCAGTGCTATATATATTCTGGAACAAATGATTTTGCTGGAATGAGGAGATAAATTTACTACTGTTTCTTTAGTCTTGAGTAGCCACCCCCAGAAAAGAAGAAACTACCATCAAGACATTTCTAGAATTAGGTCTTCTAAACTGGTATAGATGGAAATATTTTTCTCTCCTAAAAGAATGCATAAGGTGCTATTTCCCCTGGCAAAAATATGGAAACTTGAAATGCACTATTTTTTCCCAGCAAGCAACCAGGCTCCACACACATCTATCATTATTCAGCTTCAAACTAAAAAGTCTTATTCTGAATACCAATTCCTATAAACTATGTAGCTCTCAATTATGGAATCTGAAACTGCTGGTTCCATGATGATAAAGGAACATGCTGTTTGAAAGACCACAATTTGGCTGCAAGTAATCAATATACTATTTGGAAAGAAACCTAGATGTGCAGTTTGATTTACAAATGCTGAGAGCACTGTTCTGAGCCCTGCTGCACAGACTTGTTAAGTCGGGTTGTTCCTTCAGTTGGGCCCGTTTGCTCACTTTTGAAGATGTCAGAAAAATTTCTTGCCCCCTGACATTAATAGAAAAGGTCTTTTCTGGAATTTTTAGGAAAGAGGACAATCTTGTAAATAAACATATTTCCATTTTTATTTTTTTATTTTCACTTTTTTCCCTCCATGAAGCTTCTTATAATGAATAACCTGAAATCTAGAGAGAGTGAAATGAAGAATTTGAACTTCTCCTGGAGCAGAGATGTGCAAATTCTTTGGATGAAAGTGATATTTGTCAGTTCGAATTTTCAAAATTTGCATCACATTTAATTCATTGTTTCAGTCAAAAAGAAAACATCATGTTGGTGTCCAGGGTTATTGCTGAAATAGCGTTATGAAATGTGAATACCGTAAATAACATGAATTGTCTTTCATATCTGAGAATAAAAACCTCAGAGTACTTCAGTTCATACAGGAGTAAATGTATGCCTCCTATGAAAAACATTACCAGAACCAGGATTTGAACCAAAAAAATTACCAGAACCAAGATTTGAACCAAAAAAATTACCAGAACCAGGATTTGAACTAAGCTCTTTATTATTTTAAGGTCTAGAGGAGTTTCTGCCATTTGCAACCAAGACACATAAGGCCCAGTGCCTAGAATGAGCTAGCAATCCATTGCATATTCTACCTAACCTTCTCTTCTGAAGCTGATGAAATTGCCTGAAGAAGGACATTACAAGACATTTACTTCATTGTAAATTTTCAAATTATACCAATTTTGCCAAAACCACAAAGACAAGGTGAATTTAGTGACATGTTAGTTAATGTAGGTTAAAATCTGGGTATTTCTTCATGATGCTTGGCTGAACTGAGAAGAATGTATATATCATGTAGACTAAAGGAAATTAGATGAGGAAAATAGGATGAGGAAAAGGGCCCAGGCCAGGGGGAGAAGGAAACAGAGGGGAAAGGATGAACTTCCTGGGTGACCTTCTGGGGAATCATATGAACCATACAAATGATGAGAATCTGACCAAAAGGAAAAAAAAAAAAAAAAAAAAAAAAAAGAGCGTTGGACTTTTTCCCTAATGAAATTAGGGCTATTTGAATAGCTAATTGAATAATGGGGTCAGGGAGAAAAGAGCAGCAACCTTATGAAATCTTGCTTCTGTAATTTATTCCATTCATTTATGGGTTTGCAATTCTTCCAGCAGTATTGTTTACACGATCAGAGTTAGCCTCAGAAATTGCTCTACACACACACACCACACATTTTAATACGATGACTTTATTTTGGTCAGGCCAGCAGAGCCACTGCTTTGGGGCATATTGTCTAGAGTTTTCCTCAAAGCAGGTCTTAGGCTCTCCAGTCTATGGTCTTCACCTGTGTGACTTTTATTGAGACCAGGTGGGACTGCTCAGTCAGGCTGCCAATTCACTGCTATTTGGCTGTAACTTAATATTCCTAAGTGAACCTTGCTTTGGGGTTGTGAACTGTGGGAGGTATTGGTTAATCCTTCACAATTTCTACCTCAGACATTTTCAACCCTCTTTGGAATATGAAGCGTGAATAGAGTTGGTCAGGCCTGAGGCAGCCTGCTGTGTGGTGGGGCCCCACAATTTCCCTTTGCCACGGCTCAGGCTCCATTTATTCCTTTAGAGTATGCTGATAATTCCCAAGGAGTAGGAAAGGGTTTCCAGTGGAATTTAGTTTTGGGAACAGACGGGCTCTGCTGCTGGGGTTCACATCTTTTGACAGCAAAGCCAAGGTGCAGCGGGCTGAAGGGCCTGGATGATCAGTCTCTCGTGGAGCGGGAGTGCCCTCTGCTGCCCCAAAGGAGAAGTGCATGTACAGAACGGCTCTTGCCAGAGTTTTCCTGCAGGCAAAGGAAAATTTCCAAAATGCTCCTGTGGAAAACCAGATGCCTTCAGTTGATCACTCAGCATCTGGCTTCACTCAACTGTAGGGTTTTTGGCTCTTTCAAGGAAACCTCATCGAGGCTGAGCATGCAATGAGACCAAAGCCTATGTGGAGGGTAGTTTTTTCCTTGAGCATCATTCTAGCCATTTGGGTTACTTTTCACGAATTTTAGTGCTGCCATGAAATATTCTTTTATGTTTTGAGTGATCAGCCTTTTCCTATCTGGGAAACCTGAATGTTGTAATTCCATAGTTAGAACTTCGTGAATATTCCCTTTGCTTTACATTTGAAATCAATGTTGGGAAATATTTTTTTGTAGCAAATATAAGTATTCTTTTTATCTGAACATTTGTGCTTTACTTTACATTTTGTCACTTTTTTGCTGTGAAATATCTTATTTTTACATAGTCCTATAATTTACCAGCACTTTCTCTTCTCCCATTTAATCATTCATGCAACTCTGGGAGATAAAATGCACAGTTCCCACTTAATAGGCAGAAATTCAAGGCGAAAGTTGTGCCTAGTCCTACAGGTAGTGCCAGAGTTGAGAGCTGTCAGCTCTTGGGCTAAGCTCTGGGATAGGAATAACAGCAAGGGGTTATTTTATAACTACTATGTATCGGCGCCATGCTAATCATTTGTTTTATACATAGCTCATTTACTCTTCCTTTCAAGTCATAAGGCAGATATTATGATAGCTGTCAGTTTTTAGATGTGAAGCTTTAGATATTAACAAGTTAGTAGTAGTTATTAAATAGCCAGAAAGTGAAAAGGCTGATTTTTAAACATGGTCCTTCTGACTCTCAAGGTCCTGATGTGTGGACAGCTGCTTATATGTAGAGAAACAAGACATAATCCATGACCTCATGCAGTTTAGTGTTTTTAAAAATTGCAGAAAAATATACATAGCATAAAATTTACAGTTTTAACAAATTTTAGGTGTAAAGTTCACTGATACATTACTGTACATTAATGTTATTGTATAACCCTGTCCACCGTCCAGAACTACTTCATCTTTCCAAACTGAAACTATACCTATTCCTCCCTCCTACCAACTCCTGGCAGCTGCCATTCATTCTGTTACCTATTTCTATGTATTTGGCTACTCTAGGTATCTCATGTAAGTGTAATCATATAAATTTTCCCTTTCATGTCTGAAATATTTCAGTTAGCATAATGTCTTTAATATATATATATATATATTAGCATATCACCAGAATCTCACTGCTTTTTAAGACCAAATGATACTCCATTGTATCCTGATATTATATTTTGTTTCTCCATCCATCCACTGATGGGCAACAGGGTCCTACCTTTTGATTATTGCGAATGGTGCTGCTATGAATATTGGTGTACAAATACCTCTTTGAGTTCCTGCTTTCAATTCTTGTGGGCATATACACAGGGGTTAAATAATTGCATTATATGTTAATTCTAGGTTTAACTTTTTAAACTTGAAACTACCATACTATTTTCTGCAGCTCTATCCCATTTCATACCAGCAATGCACAAGGGCTCTAATTTTTCCCCACCAGTGGCAACACTTACTATTTTTTGTTTTGTTGATAATATTTATCTTAATGAGTATGAAGTGCTAAGTCATTGTGGATTTGAATTTCCCTAATTACTAATTGAACATCTTTTTATGTGGTTATTTCCTGCCAATAGATCTATGGAGAAGTTTCTATTCAAGTCTTATTTCTTTCAAATCTGCTGTTCAGTCTTATGAGTTCTTTATGTATTCTGGATATTTGTCCCTTATCAGACACATGGTTTGTATACATATCCTTCCATTCCATGAGAGTGTTGATAGTGGTTGTGATGCAGCAAATTTTTTTGCTGATTCCATGTTGATAGTGGTTGTGATGCAGCAAATTTTTTAAAATTTTGATGAAATAAAATTTATCTATGTTTTCTTTTGTTGCCTACTTTCGGCATCTTATCTAAGGAAATGTTACTAACTCCAATGTCATCAGTCTTTCTCCCTAAGGTTTTAATATGAGTTTTAAGGCTTAAGTTCTTATATTTAGGCCATTGATCTATTTAGGTTTGGTATATGGTATAAAGTAAGAATCCACCTCATTCTTTTGCAAGTTAAAATTCAGTTTTTTTCATATCACTTGTTGAAAAGGCTATCCTTTGCCCATTGAATGGTCTTGACATCTTTGTCAAAAGCCATTTAATAATATACTCAAGGATTTATTTTTGTGTTTTCAGTTTTATTCCATTGGCTTATATGTCTGTCTTTATGCTCTACTGCTCCCTTTTCGTTAGTGTAGCTTTGTAATAAGTTCTGAAATCAGGAAGTGTGAGACCACCAACTTTGTTTCAAGATTGTCTGACTGTTTGGGGTCTGTTGAGATTCCATGTGAGTTTAAGAATAAAGTTTTCTATTTCTATTTCTACAGAAAACAACTTAGTAATTTTGCTAGAGAGTACATTGAATCTTCATTGCTTTGGATAGTATTGATATATTAATAACATCATCTTCTTATTCATGATCATGTTATGTCTTTCTATTTATAAGTGTCTAATTTTGTTCAACATCATTTTGTACTTTTCATTGTATATGTCTTTCATCTCCTTGGTTAAATTTATTTCTAAATATTTCATTCTTTTAGATACTGCTGTAAACAAAATTGTTCGTTAATTATCTTTCTTGTTATCCTTTGCTAGTTTACAGAACTGTAACTGACCTTTGCAGGTAGATTTGTCTCTTAAAATTCATTTATAGTTTTATCTTGGGTCCAGATCTTTTACTGCATGTCCTATGTATGGTCTTTGTCCATTTTCACAATGGTCACCATGTGCAAAATTAACACTAATTCCTATTACACAAAAGTTTTTTTCTTACACAATGCCAATTTTTAACAAGATTTGCTTAGGCCAGAGGTTTTTTTAAAAAAATTTTAAAAAATCAAGTCCCAATTTTCTTTCATAAATTTAATTTATGAAAAAGAAAATTAATCTGGTTTTCATTTAATATGTGTTACTCATATAAGTAACAGTCTGAATGAATTAAAATTTTAACTTCAAAATCGATTAATTGTTTTGATGTAATATTAACACAGCTATGATTCTCATAGTTGTTCTAACCTATGCAAAAACTAAAATATGTGCTTTTTCATTGAATCCAATATGTCTAACAGCTGAATTCTAACTTGACAATGAAGTGAATCTAAATAATGTAGTTCATCCTGTTTGGTTTCCTGTTTGGCTAGGTAACAATGTTTCAGCTTAAAAAGTAAATTACTTAGTACTTTGATAAGTACTAAGTACCTGACAAGAATCATAAAGAAAGAAAACTATAAGTCAATTTTGGTTAAGATTTTAAATGCAAAAATGTTAAAAACATTGTTATCAAATTTCAACTTTTTAAATGAGAGTATACCAAATAAAGTTGAATCTAGAAATTTATGGATGCAATCTGTGACCCTGATTCATCTTATCATATGATCATAAGAAAAAAATTATCAGGACTCTGACAGATGTGAAAAAGGCATGCAACATATATTCATGAATCAAAAAATAATGTCAATACACTATTGTGCAGGTACCTTCTGCACAATAAAGAATTTGTGCATAAAACTGTTAGTCAATGTCCATTGAGGAGGAAAGTCAGAAGTATGTCTCCTATCACTGCTGTTGTCCATCACAATTTGGATGTTCTAATTGATGTTTTATACTGATAAGTATACCTAAATGAAAGGAGGTACACCTAGCATCTGCAATAATTTTGTTGACTTCAAAACCAGAAGATGATCAATTGAAAATTTATTAGAAAATAATACTCTATTAGGGAAAATGGGCGGTCACCAATTTAATGTAGAGAAGGTAAACATTTTCTGTAGACTACGAACATCAATTTGAAATGGATAGATGTTTAAATCCCAATTTTCATCATTTTCTTTCTGCTTCTTTGATAAACATAAGTTGCTTTTTATATCCTCTATTCTATTTCATTGATAAGTATCTATTTTGGACCACAGTGACACTACCTGAAGTATTGTAACTTTGTCATACGTCTTAATATTTGACAGAGAAAAGCTCACATTCCCATACATACGTTCCTAACTAGTCAACAACATCTTTGCTATGTTAGCCAGGAGTATTTGGTTTGTTCTTCCAGCTGAATAATAGAATCACATCATGTATTTTTAAAAATTCTCTTGGGAATTCTGATCATAATCATACAATCACAGTAATTTTTGAAGTGGAAGGATTGGAGACTTCCATCCAACTCCTCTCATTGTTGAAATGAGGGGAAGGGATCTCTTACTCCAGATGTAAAATCCTTCAGTGGCAAATGGCAGCTTTTACTACTATGTGCATATCAGAAGATTCTGCAAGAGATAGATGTGAAAATGGAGTTTGTCCTCTAAAACCAGAATAGAAACAGTCCTGATATTCAAGGAAATTGACTTTAGGAATGGTTTCCACAGTTTAACACTCGAAGGAGAGTCTTTCCAGTGTTTTATAACACCACCCAAATCAGCTGAAGCTTTGCATGATATACAAATGAAAAGTCATGAGAATTGAAAGGGTGGAAAAATTGAAAGGAGTGTGTACCGTGGCTCTCAGGCTAGGGAATATGACTTACAAGAATATTATATTTTTGGCCTCCTCTGAGGTCCTCATAGACTTTTCTTTACAAGACAAAGCAAGTATGACATTAGGAAAAAAAAAAATCATTTTACACCTGTCACTTTTGGTCCCCAGAAGATCGTTAATGGTGTGACAGGGATGTGGTAGTACAATAGTGAAGTAGCAGTAGCAGTGACAACCGCAGTGGCTCCCGTGATGTCTTCATTTCTCATCATACTTTTCTTACAAAACAGGACTCCTTGGAACTTGCTATGTAGTTTTATTTGCGCTCAGAGCATTGTTCTAGAGTGGTCAGAGGCGAATGTTGCCCCCCTTCTCACAGATGGTAAAACGTGAGTTAGTGAGAAGAGAGGGCATTTCCAAAAGTCTCAGAGGTCCCCTGGGGCAGCTTCTATGGCTGTCTTTTTTAGGCAACATCATCCTTTCAAAGATGACAGTTACTAGTGACCTTTGTCCTTCCATGCTCCTTGTAATTCAGGAAAAATTTAAAAAATGAAATCAAATTTATGTCCTTATTGGAAAAGGAGCCAATGAAGGGAAGAATATTTTTACAGGAAAAGTGAAACATCTATAACTGTTTTCCTTGTATCCATTTTTAGAATAATGTCAGGGCAGTGGAGTACCAAAGTCCCTTATGCATCTGGTGTAGTTGTAAACATCGCTCTCTGGAACACAACTCCCACAATCAAAGATCCTGATTTAAATGTAAAGGAAAGGACCCTGGTCATTTTTAAAATTAAAACATGATTTTATTGTATTATTAGAGTTTAAAAACCATGAAGAAATATTTGGTAGTAGTTTTATTATAGTTTCTAAGCACTTTGATTATGCAACAAATACCACGTCTTATGTAGTCTATTATTTTCTTCATATGAATGAAATCTCTTGATAGATATCAGTCTCTTGATAGTCTGTTATTAGTTAGATATAAAATTCTGATTATAAATATAAAATATAATGTTTCATAGATTACTTTCTAAATTCATGCCAACAGTATATTTTGTATGCTACATCCAAAGCTCAGTCACCAGAAACACACACTTTACCTAGAATACTCCATCTAAGAGGAGCAGTAGGGGCATAGTTCTAGACCTCAAGAGCAGGAGTTCTCTTCCCTGGGAAGAATGAAGCCCTAAGAAAGAAAACTTTCAGTAAACATAGTCTAAGCATTCATGAGTTCACTGGAGAGTTAATGTGCAGCTAAAGATCTGTGTTAAAGAAGAGACTATGTTTTCAAACAGAACTCTAGAAATAAACGCTAAATACTTGCTTTTATCACATCATGGTATAAAGAGGGAAATCTCCCTATTTAACTTTCTGTAATTCGTGATGTTTACATCCTGGGAATCATGAATCCATAAACCAGTAGACGTTTGGCATGCAATCTAAACCTTCTAGAAGCACAGGTGAGTAAATAGAGATTGCAAAAGCCCCCAGAACATTAGCAGTTATTTGGGATAGATTGGGATTCTGCACACCCAGTTTCTTGCCCTTTTGACTGGTCTACATGGTGTTGCAGCTGGTTCTATGAATCTGTGTCCTACCAACCATGCTGTACTTAGACGGATACTGAATGTCTTCTGCATGTTTTCTACTGGTGCCTTGCACTCCCTCCTCTCACAGTCAACATTTCTCTATCCTTAACATGGTTTTACACGTAAAGTGAATCTTCAGACAGATATCGATTTGGCCTGGGCAGGTGTAGTTGATTGACTCTCAGAATCGTAATGACCCATAATATGTACTGATGAAGGAAGGAATACTTTTGCAAGAAAAATGAGTTGTTTACAAAGAAAAGGCTAGAAGTTGTTGATGGATCTCAGAAACACTTTTGGAAGCCATAAACAGTAAAGTTGTTTCTTAAATTAAAAAACAATATATATATATATAATTTTTTAATATATGTATTTAATTATATAATTAATAATATATATTTAATTATATAATTAATTATATATTAAATATATATATATAATTATAATAGATCCCATGTCTTTCTTGAAGTTATAAAACTAAAGTATGTTGTAGAAGTGGAATAGCTCTAGGAAGGTTGTTAGATTACAGCAAACAAAGCAACAGACCTCTTACGGAAGAAAGACACCTCTTGGTTCATGTTTGCTTTTAGAAAAGTCAATGTTGATGGACCTTTTAGGAGCTAGATGCATTAGGGAATTTCTATCAGCTTAACTCTGGTAAATTTCCTATACATTCTGATTCAGTGGGTGATTCATAAATTTAGGATAAGTTTGAATTGTATTCCTAGCTGAGAGGTACAGTGACATTCTTTCAAACATGAAAAGGCTGCTTATGCTTTAACCTAACAGTTGTGTCATTTAATAGGTAATTTAAAAAAAAAATTGGATTCTAAATCAACATGTCCACGGTTTGATATACGTGCAATTTATTGTCTATTTTTCTTCTTTCTTTCAATTTATTATATTTTTCATGCTATATTTACAGGTATGCTTGTCAAGGTAGGGAGATTTAATTTGGAGCAAAATTAAATGGTTTATGCAAGCATGGAACTTGTGTGTTTTCCTTTCATAACCCATCACATTATCTGTTAATCACAGTTTACCTGAAGGTAGTAATTCATTTATACATGTATTTTATTGATAAATTGAGATAAACCCCATTTGTTTAGTCCTTTGTAAGTAATAAATGTTACTTAGGAAAATTTTCTCATTTGATCCTGAAAGACTCCTATTGAAGTGAACATTTCTTTTACAGATAAAGCAAATGAAGGCCACAAATGGCCTTACTTGTTCAAATACAAGTAGCTTGTGAATGAGACTACAGTGGTGCAAATTCAAAATTTTTGATTCCAAATCCAATGTGCTTTTTGTCACACTTAAGTTGGTAGATGCTTTGTTAGTTGGTAGATGCTTAAGTTGGAAAGTACTTGGGAGAAGATACTTTTTCTTGTGTGGTTCTGGAGGAATGAGGACTCTGAAGGGCCGACCTTCTTGGTGTTCCTTATTAACACCCCAGCTTTTCAAGCAAGGTGTGTGAGAGATGATCTTGACAGTGGCACTGTAGGGTAAGAGAAGTCAACATCAAAGGATCTGATTTTAGACCTGTTTGACAGTCACTTCACTGACTCAGGCTATGAGTAGTTGTACCACAAATTATCTAGGATCAGTGGTCAGAAAACTATAGCTTGCTGGGCCAAATCCAGCCTACATTTATAAATCAAGTTTTATTGAAACACGGTTATCTATACCCATTTGTTTATGTTATTTTCTCTCATTCTTTTTACATTATAATGGCAGAGTTGAGTACTTGCAATAGACTATGCCCTGCAAAGCCCTTTACTGAGAAAATTTGTAGTCTCCTTTTTTCCCCTATTTTATCTTATTATTTTATTTCCCTTTACCTTATTTTTGTCAGTGGTATTTTCTTAAAGAAGAATTTTTGAAGTCTATCTCTAGCTGGCGGTGGGGAGGGGCACTTGTTTTAACCAACAATGATTTGGCTGTCATTGCAGAAGCTCCCCAGAGACACCCTTTCTCATTCCAAGAACTAAGAAAGGTGTTTTCTAGGTCTATATCACATCGCCACAAATACAGATTCAATTAAAGTACCTTTCCTTTTAATTTTTCCTACTCTTTATTGTTATGCAGCCTTGGGTTGAGCCAGTGAGCTTGGTAAGATGTGCCCCCTGGAGACCTCCTGCAAATGCTATTCCACATACTGGTTTCCCAATGTGAGTCTCATACAAAACCAAACAATACAAATAATGCTTCTATTGTACCTTTCCTATGGCTGGTCTCAAGGGGATGAGACTATCATCATAAAACACAACAAAGCTGCTATAGAAATGGACAGACAGGAGAGAGTCTGAGAACCTTAACAGGAACTTCCTCTGAACTGACAGCTGAAAGCTGCAGGGTTTCTTCTTGGTTATTCGCTGAAATGTGAAGATTACTCATCTCAATGGGTAACTGCAGAAAATTTTCACTATTATCCACATGTAAATTATCAAAGAGATAATCAAAGGGATTATATTTTTAATCCTTAGCATTATAACTAAGAAGCAGCAATAATTTTTAAAAATTTTATGTTGTTAGATACCTGTTAGCAGATAACTTTAAATTGTTTCTTCCATTATCTTGCTAGATTTCTCCCAATATCTAATACTGACAAAATACTCGATGAATGTGGAGTTTGATTTATTGAAATACAGCATGGTCTAGGATCCCATGTGATTTTAAACAAGTAATAAACTTGATTTTTGTTTACTTAAGAATATTCCTTTGCTTAGTTATATCACACATTTCTCCTTCTAATGTGTTGTTAAAACTAGTTTTTCAATATTGAGAGCAAAGATGTATTTGTATAACTTGTATGGTTCATGGTATTCCTATCTCTAGAATTTGGTAGATAGACTCATATAGAGAGAAGACAGTTTGCAGGGAAAAAAATTCTTTCTACAGGTCTTACTGCATAAATTGGCAAGAAGAAAAATCTTATTTATTCATTTTTATGCCTTCAGCCCCTTATCTTTTGGTGTTCTTAGAACTCATATTTTGTAGCCTGGAGAAAAGTAAGTATCAACTAACTCAGCTCTTTGTTATATAAGGTCTAGAGAACCCTAAGTATTGATTGGTAGATTCAAAAGATGAATATGATATTTTCAGGAGAACCCTGTGGCATTGTGGAAGTCTGTAAATATTCTTTGCTTTTTACACAGAAGGTAAAGCAGAGTGATTTTGGTTGGAAGGAAGATATAGGCTTGGCATAAACTGTTCAGAGGCTATTATGTTAATTATTCAGTAATTTAAGAATGTTCATGATTGGTGGTGGAGCAGGGACGGGGGGAGGGACACTATCTCTGTACTGGATTCTGATCTATGGGCCAAGAGAAGTTTTCCCCTCTGTAAAAACCGAGTCCTATGCTGGATGTTGAGACCATGTCTGATCTCTGCCTTGTTGATCCCCCAGACAATCTATCACGTGGAAACAAAGCTGTCAGACAGCAGTGTCTTGGTTTGCTGCCCTCTCAAATGTATTCCCTGGTTGACTGACATCATGCCAGCTAGTAAAAATCCCACACTTGAGTGGTGCTCTCTGTCAGGGCTTTGGAAGAGGTAAACATGCTAGGCAGATATCCTGTACTCATTCCCATGTCAGAGGGTTTATAGAAGCAGTCAGATAAGTGGCTTGTTTCAGAATATTTTATTAAACATTTATTCCAGTCCCAGATAGGAGTTCCTATGGCCATAACACTGTTAGCTCCCATGGTTGCATATATAGCCCAAGACATCCATATAACTCATGCAGGTCATAGAAACTGTATTGCGTTCTTCCAACATTAGAATAATAGTCTAAAATCCCAAGGATAAGTTTCCATCAAACTAACTCATGAGTTCTTTCTTTATTTTTTTTACTGAAGAATAATATCAGAAATTAAACCTTATATGTATCCAAAAGCAATTACAAAATGAGGAAATTATGGTAGTAATATTGTAAATGGGAACTCAAATGCCAGAGCACTTGCCATAAAGTGACAATAATGATGCTAAACACAATAGATAGAGTTTTCAAATATTAATTCCTCTGCTTTTTTCTCTATTAGACATGATGAGGTTCAAACAACCATCACTAAACTGATTATAGAAATAATATCACCATCCTGTGCGGGTGAAATACAAATGGCTCTGTCACTCTGTCCTACTGGCACTTTCTAATGTAACAACAATTAGACATAAATCCCTGGAGGTAAACCAACAGGGCATTAGGAGGTGCAGAGCTCAGAGCATAATTGTAAACCTGCATGCTAATAAACCCGACTTTTAAAGATACCAATCATAGCAAAAATGGCAATACATAGAGAATTAATTTCCAGGCTGTTGCTATTTGCCAGTCGTAAGAGGTTTTAGCTTTAGAACATTTGTTGCTGTAGTTTGCTAAATTGCCTGCTTGCTGATCAACTCAAACTAGTTTCTTGAGCACAAGCAACACCACTGCCTCTTCTTTCCTTATTCATGAACACTATTCAAGTTTTGGCTGTGTGCAAGCATTGCGCTAAGCAGTAAGGCGGAGGCTAATGAAGTGTGTGACATGGGTGTAGTCCTGCAGCAGCTTATAGTCTGGTTGAGAAGAAGGAAGACAGGCATATACACCAACTAGAAAAACCTCAAGCCAACAAAACCAAAAATACTTAGGGTCTTCATCAATTTTGCCAAAGTTGATATTATACAGGTCAAAATCTGCAGATGACAAAAACATGTGAGCTAAGTGCAGAGGCTTCTAAGCCAGGTGGGCAAAAGGAAAGAATTACTGGAACTTCAACTTCATGCCAGACCTTGGCCCAGGTGCCTTTCCTTAAGTTTTCACAAAATAACCCCTTTGCAGCTATTTTAAGAGAAACTCATATTCCTTATTTTATACAAGATGAAAATGAAGATTTTTGAGGCTTCTATTCACTTTTCAAATCTCAGCCAAATTGTCCACTCTCCTGGAAGAAGAGTTTTTCGGGTGTGTTTTTGCTTCCCTCTGGTGCCACTTGCATATCTGTACTGTAAGGGTGAACAGCACCCTGGTGCACCATGTCCTCCTTTCCTAAGACAGGAATTGCCTTTGAACCTTTCAGTCTCCAGGACTTGGCCCAACACTTTTTGTATAACAGGTGTAGAACATGTTTGCTAAATGAATGAACAACAACAAACTTCGAATATGGAGCAACAGGGATTAATATTCAGGAGGTTTTTAAAAAATTCCATTACTAATGTGCTTTCCGTTATCCCATGTTGACCATGAGAGTGAAAACTTTTTCAGAAAAAGAAACAAGAATTTAAATTTCATTTTGTCTTTCTGTACTTTCGTGAGGAGAGGTCATGTTTTGGGAAACTAATGGGGTCCCTGGATGAGCCCACTGGGGAGCTAGTCACTAAGCAGGTATGGAGAAGAGTCAAGAGCATTGTTCAGGCCCTTCCACAAAATGACACTGAAATTTCTTTAAATGAAAGACTTTTCTTGCTTTTCCTTGAAACATCAAGATTTGGGGTCAAAGTTTTCTGTATAATTACTCTGGCCTTTACTCAAGCCAACAAAACCAGGACATTTTAATTTCATTTCACTGGCTGTGTAATTGATCTTGATTTTATGTCTGGAAATTTGAAGAAGGAATTATAGAATTGGACTGAATGGTCTTTACACGTCATGCTTAGGAAGCTTCAGAGGGGTCAAGGGCTGCCTGGTGAATATTTGTGGTCATTCACTAATCTCAGATTTTTAATGTTCAAGAGGGAGTTTCAAAGTGGCTCCAGCAGCAGGTAATTTTGTTCTGAGACATACTACAAAAGGAAGCACAGCAATAGAAATGTTTAATTTTGGTGGGAAAGAACTTTATTGTTCTGCTAAAAATCTGATACTAAGAGCATTTCTAATGGTCAAAGAAGAGCCTTGGAGTAATGAAGCCTGAGGTGAAGTTGGGGGCTGCTTTTCTGTAAGTTGGTGCATATGTTCTGGGTAGGAAACGTCTAGACAGCAATCAAGAAACTTTATCTTTCAGGTATCTTATAAGTGAAGGGTTTGAATAGATTTGGGGCAAAAAAGAGAAACTATTTCAAAACTGTGAAAAATGATTTTGAATTATAATCAGGCAGCCCTGCCCATTTCAATATTGTAATAAATATTGATGAGCAGAAAACATAAGAAAAATAAGTTAAAATTTACTGACTAACTAGATATATATACATGTCAGAAAAAATGTATGTGAATGTTGTACTTTCTTCTAAGCCCTACCATTACCTCATCCCCTAGTTAAATCTGTCACCTATCTTCTTTCCTTCCTCCCTCTTTCCTCTACTTTCTCTTCTTCCTTCCTCCTTCTTTCCCTCTTTCTCTTTCTTCCTCTATCCCTCCTTTTCTTCCTTCTTTCCTTCCACCTAGGAGGCGATTAATGTGAGTGATGGGTAGAGGTCTCAGTTCCTCTGACTTTGGTTACTGGAGAGGATTTAGTCATTTATTTGATTAGTTGGCTAGGCCATCCTATCTGGTGATTTGGTAGTTATGTCACATTTGTGTGAAGGGCAGATTATCCGGATGGTAAAGAAAAGGTGGAGAACTGTCCCATACGCACACTGAAGTAGGAGGCACACATGTCCCTCTCTTTGCTCTTTTGTAAATCTTCCCCTTTTTTTCCTTCTTTGATTTCCTTTATCAGTTGCACAGAGCTTTAATTTCAAAGTCAAGTCTATCACTAGTACTTGAAATCAACATGTCTCTTTCAAGAGATCTCCCCTTGGGGCTGGAGCTGTGGCTCAGTGGTAGAGCACTAGCATGTGTGAGGCACTGGGTTCAATCCTCAGCACCACAAATAAATAAATAAATATATATATAAATAAAATAAAAGTATTGTGTTCATCTACAACTAAAAAAAAATTTAAAAAGAGATCTCTGCTCGTGTCATCTTTAATCAGCCTACACTATTCTGTCAACACTATACTGTTGGTTGTAAACCAGTCTTCTCTCTCGAAAGCTCCTCATGCCTTAGCACTAATTTCTCCTGCTGCCTGTTCATTTCTTTTCTTCCCCTTCTCAGATTTCAGGCCTCATGATGCCATTACTAAACTACTGCAAATAGCCTTTTATTGGGTATTCTAATAAATTCTGTCTTATAAAACACAACAGATTATTGATCACCTACCAGATTTTAGGTTCTTTAGGCACAACTCTGGTCATTCACTATAAAGCCTGAAAAATTTCACTCTCAAGCTGGTATCTCTGAAATGGAGTTGAAAGTTGATCTTGGCACTCAAAGTGGTTCTGAGGATTTAGAATATATGTAGTAAAAATGAGTAGGTGAGTGCAAAGCAGAGAGAAATGGAAATAATAATACTTTCACATCAGGGTTGTTTGGAAGATGGTAAAAGATACTTAGGGCATAGTGCAATAGTGCTGACAGCATTATGGTATAGAGCATAATAGGGTTCATCTAAATGGAGCTAAAAGTGTTATTATTGCCTTCCTCTATTTGGGGATTGTTGGAGTAATGAAGCAAAGAGTTTGGGTCTCCCTCTCTACTCTGGCTAGATTTCATAGAAAATTATGATAATCTTTGAAATATAATGAATGTTAAGTCACTTTTATCAGCACATAGAATTAAAACCCTGCTTCGCCATTTGTCTATTAATCATTTTCTTGTGCAATTTATTTCAGAGGCATTATAAAAACAAAAATTAAACAAATCCTTGCTGCACAAACCCACATTAGAGCCTCACCAATGGAGCTATATTCTGTAATTTAAACTGGGCATTTTAAATGCAGTTTAAATATTACATGGCTGTATTATTCAAATGAGAAAAGTAGTTGATGTGCATTCAGATTAGTTCCTTTAATAATGCTTTTTAAAAACTCTATGGCTATTACTGACTCACTAGTACAATGATAATTTGCAATGCCCCATTGACTTCAATAAAAGGGCAAAGAAAATGGTTCAAGTTATCTTAGAGAGGCTAATATGAGGCAGTATAAAAAGTAAGGGATTTTTTTTTTTTTTTAACTCAGAAAATAGAAGGCACAAAGTGGAATATATATGTTCTACACACTTACATTCCCAAAGGAGGCTCCAGCTTTCTGGGTGCTGGTGTGAACTGAATTCATAATTGAATTCAAGTTCCTCTCCACTCTTCAACCATGAGTAGGGTAAGATGTGGGCAGGAAAGTTCTGGAGCTCCAAATGAAGGCACATAGTCAGAAGGTTCAAGCCCTAAGAGATTGTTAGAAAAAAGAGAATCCCTACCTTAGAATGGAATGTTAATGAATCAGTTCATCTAGAAATTATCTGACCCAAGGAGCTAGATATTTGGATCTAGTTTCCTGTTCAAGGAAAATAACCCACTCAAAATAAAAACTGCTAATATAAGGATGAATAAGATTAGGCTACTTTTAAAATAATATGACCTGTTTTCAAATTCCATTCACTTTGGGAAATAGAGTGGGGCCCCACAATGGCATTGGTGGCTTTGCAAGAGAAGTTAGGCAGCTTACTCTGTCTTGCCATCTCCTACTTTTCCCGCTTCCTGACCCAGCAACATGGCCCTTACCAGATGTCCAGCGGATGCTGATGACATGTTCTTAGACTTCCAAAACTATAAGGTGCACACGCATCTTTTGTTTATAAGTTACCCAATCCATGGTATTCCCTTATGGCAACAGAAAATGCACTAGGACAAGTTCCTACTTGCTGCTCTCCAAACCTTGTCTGAGAGTTACTTGTTGATACTCACTGAGCTCTGTGACATGGTGATCACACATCTCATTTCCCATTTTGCTCCTGGCAAGAAGTCGATCTAGAGATAGTTTTCCTGATTTTTGCTCTGTTATTTTTTTCTCGGAAGGGGAAATGACATGTCCTTTGGTATCTACTCCTTGGCCTGGTTGATGCTGACAGTTGTGCTGTCTGGCTCCTGCTCTTTTATTTAGAATTGTACTTGTTTGGATTTTATTTGATTTTTCTATAAAAAAATATTCAATAGTTGCTCTTCTGTGTGCATGGTCTACAAATGGGAACTTGTTATTAACACAGAGTAGATAAAAGTCAACATGTACAATTAGACTCATACCATGACTCAAACATTCTGTAGTGTATATGTCGGCAGAAAGGGTAGGTTCTCAAAATGCTTGACATCGAATTACGCAGTTTATTTTGCTGGAAATCATACCTTGGAAAAATTGAATGTAAGTAACAATATCTATCCTGAATGAGGTTTTGATGCTTAGCAGAATTTTAAAGCTAGGTCCAAGTCAATTATCTCTAATTTCAGATGTCCAAAATATGTTCTGATATGTGTCTTAATACTCCCTTACTTAGAGAAACATAAAGTATACTCCATATTCTATTTATTTCATTAGCTTATATTTTCTCTCTGTAATTGATAGGATTTTCATAAACAGAGGCAAAATAATGGATTTAATCCTTAGAGGTTTTTTTGTTTGTTTGTTTTATTTTTGTACTGGGGATTTAACCCAGGGGTACTTAACCACTGAGCCACATCCCCACAAATATCCAGCAATTTTTATATTATTTTGAGATAGGGTCTCAAAATAATTTTGCTTAGGGTCTTAGTAAGTTGCTGAGGCTGGCTTTGAACTTGCAGTCCTCCTGCCTTAGCCTTCCAAGTTGCAGGGATTATAGGCATGTGCCACCACACCAGACTGGAGATTTTATATACAAAAGCATATCTCACATACTTTAGATAACACAATTTTGGCTCAGTTTGCTACTTTGGGGAATACTGAAATGGCTTACATAGTAAACATAGTGGTTAAAACACTGGCTAAATCTGCAGCTATCTGGATTTGAATCCCAGTTCTACCTCTTATTGGTCTTGTGAGCCTTGGCAAGGTATTTGCTTCAGATATCATATTTGCTAAATGAGGATAATACTACTATTCACCCCATTTTGAGATTTAAATGAGTTAATAGGTATTAAGCGCTTAAAATATTTCTTGGCATAGTCTAAAATCTCAATAAGTGTAATTTCCATGCAAGCTTTTGCATGTTGTCAAAGTTCATAAGAGCCAAATTGCAAAATTCACAGATACAGTTGAATTAGAACACATCTGAGTTACATCCCCTTTAATCACAGCACATTTAGCCACATTCCTGGAGAAGAACTGACAGAAGACCCTTTTGCTGTCTAAGCCCAGAGTGTTTTTTGACTGAGGGAGAAAAGAAGCTGAGAGTTCGCAATTACTTATGGAAAAATCTTTACCTTTTTATGTAGATTCAAACATGCCGGGTTACAAACTGGATTTTGCATGGTATAGTATTTATAATTATTATATTGTTGTCTAAACAACCAAATTACCAATAATTATCTTTTTCTTAATTTATTAGGACCTATCAAGGTAAGACAGCTCCTAAAAGGAAGGATAATAAGTCTTTTGATTCCTGTGTCATTGCTTTTTTCCCATTACCTTTAATTTTTAAAAATATTGAAACAAAAGGATAATATAAAACTTTCAAAAGCATACGGAATTATACCATGAGTAGTGTATGATAGATTAAACAGCTGCACCATTTATTCTTACTTTTGAGATGCGGACTCTTTTAAATTGGGCCACTTATCAGTGACTTGTTTGGCCAGTTGACTGCGGTAGAAGTAATGTTTTAGAATTTCAAGGCTATGTCAGCCTGCTCTTAGCAGTTTTGTTCTTAGGGGAAACCAACCTCTATGTAAGAAATTCCGTAAACTTGAGATTGCTGTGCTGTGGGAAAGAACGAACTAGCAATGTAGGCAGGCCCCCTGGAGAAAGAGATGTACAGATATCCCCAGCTTTTCCAGCAACACAGCCTAGGTGTCAGAGCTGTGTAAAGAGCCATCTTAGACATTTCTGTGCTAGCTAGGAGACATGAGGTATTAAGGAACTGAGGAAGGTCCCCAACATGCTGAACCAGGATCCCAAACATATGACGCATTTGGCCATCCCAACCATCTCCACCCACCCAGGCCATCTTGGCTGAGACTCTAGATACTGAGCAGTAAAAACAAACATTTCGCTGTGCCTTATTTAAATTCCTGACCCACAAAATTGAACATAATAAACTGTTTTTTTTTCTTAATTTTGGTATCAGTTCCTTTTAGTTATACATGACATTAAAATTCATTCTGATAAAATTGTACAAGCATGGAATATATCTTATTCTACTTAGGACCCCATTCTTATGGTTGGATATGATGATATACACAGGAAAATTATTTTGGATTAATTCTACTTTCTTTCCTTTTCCTATGCCTCTTCTCTTCCCTTCATTCCCCTTTGCCCAATCTACTGAATATCTATTCTTCTCCTCTACCTCCTTATCGTGGGTTAATTTCCACATCTTAGTGAAACATTTGACCTTTGGTTTTGCGGGGACTGGCTTATTTCACTCAGCATGATAGTCACCACGTCTATTTATTTGCAAATGTCATAGTCATTCTTCTTTATGACTAAGTAACACTCCATTGTGTATATAAAAACACAATTTCTTTATCCATTCATCTGTTGAAGGGCATCTAGGTTGGTTTTGTAGATTAGCTATTATGAATTGAGCTGCTATAAACATTGATGTAGCTGTGTAATGGATTTTAAATCTTTTGTATATAAACTGAGGAGAGAGATAGTTGAGTCAAATGGTGGTTCCATTCCTAGTATTTTGAGGAATCTCTATACCTGCTTTCCAGAGTAGTTGTACCAATTTGCAGTCCCACCAACAATGTAGGAGTATACATTTCCCCACACATCCTTGCCAACATTTATTGTTACTTGTATTCTTAATAATTGCTATTCTGACTGGAATGAGATGAAATCTCAGTGAAGTTTTAATTTGCATTTCTCTAGTTGTTAGACATGTTGAACATTTTTTCATATATTTGTTCACCATTCATATTTCTTCTGAGAAGTGTCTGTTTAGTTCCTTTGCCCATTAGTTGATTGGTTATTATTATTATTTTTGGTGTTAAGTTTTTGAGTTCTTTATATATCCTGGAAATTAATGCTCTGTCTAAGGTGCAGGCGGCAAAGATTTTCTCCCATTCTGTAGGCTTTCTCTTCATATTCTTGATTGTTTGCTGTGAAGAAGGTTTTTAGTTTGGTACCATCACATTTATTAATTCTTGATTTCACTTCTTGCACTTGTCTGTTAAGGAAGTGAGTTCCTGAACCAATATGTTGTAGTTTTGGTCCTATGTTGTCTTCTAGTATATGTAAGTTTTCTGGTCTAATTTCTAGGTCTTTGATCCACTTTGAGTTGAGTTTTATGCAGGGTGAGAGTGTTGTTTTATATCACTAAATTTTTGAGTGGTTGGTATTATGGATTAGATATGATGTGTCCCCCCAAAAGTCATGTGTGAGACAATGCAGGAAGGTTCAGAGGAGAAATGATTGCGTTATAATAGTCTTAACGAAATCAGTGATTTAATCCCCTGATAGAGATTAACTGAGTGGTAACTAAAGTGGTAGGGTGTGGCTAAGGAGGTGGGAATTGGGGCAAGGCTTTGGGTGTATATTTGTATCTTGTGAGTGGAGTCTCTGCTTCCTGATGATGTGAGTTGCTTCCCTCTGCCACACTCATCTGCCATGATGTTTGGCCTCACCTGGAGCCTAAAGGAATGGGACCACCTTTTGTGAACTAAGACCTCTGAAACTGTGAGCCCTCAAATAAACTTTTCCTCCTTTAAAATTGTTCTGGTCAGTTTTTTTTTAGTCACAGCAGTGAAAAAGCTGACTAAAACAGTTGGTATGTAGCAAAACATTTGTAACAGGGGAAAACAGTGTTATGTGATGGAGGGTCCATGGTCTCAGTCTAAAATTTAAGATTTGGTCTTTTTCTTATTTTATTCTTCTTTCTCCATAGCTTCTTACTGAAAAAAAAAAAAAAAAAAAAAAGAACAATGAAAATCCACCGGCTATTGGTTTTCAACCTTTTAAATACTTTTGTTATTCTATAGCTGAACTGCCCATGAGTCACCAAAATCTGTAGGACTTCTCCTTGAAACACATGTAGATTTTGCTTAAGTGAAAAAATAGGGTTTGTAGAAGAAGTCAGCAATGTTAAACTTTGGTTTTACTATTAGAAGTCCTACTTTCACTAGTCCTGTAAGCAGGAAAACAAAGAAGCTACTATTATGAGCATTGTGCTCAGTGTTTTTAATTTTCAGTGATGAATTTATAGCTGAAGCACATGCCAAGGGAGGAAACAGGGGGAGGTACATGGCCTCTGAGAGTCTGCTGAGTACGTGCTGACAACACTTGCCCATGCTCTTGCAGGAATGGGTCTGGTAGAACTTCAACAATGGCATTTTCTGTTTCCAATTAAATGGTGGTTCATTTAGGAGGTATCCCAGAGGAACCATCATGTTTGAAACCCTAAAAATCTCTGAACAGTATATTTTAACTCCATCAACTTTCATTGCCTTCTGTAAAACATTACGCAGTCTCAATTTAGAATTTATTTTATGAAGAAGGAACATTTTGTTTTGTTGTATTTTCCTACAAGGAGAGAAAGTGTAAACACACGTGGTCTTAAACGGTGTTGAACTGTTTAAAACTCTCACTTAGGACTAGTGGAGAAATATAGTTTCCTACAACCATAAAGCTTTGACTGTTAGGTCTTTCCTCAGAGAACACACTTCTCTCCTTCACCATTTCCTCCTCTTTTCTTTTGACTGATGGGTAAGAATGGTACTTGATTTGAATTCCCTAATTACTTAAAAATAAGACACTTCCACATTTTAAAAATTATACTCATTCATTAAGTGGGATTCACATTATTTACTTTGACATTCACTTGAGATCCCTTGAAAACACTAAGGAGCTTCCCCATCAGGACTGATATGTTTTTATGTGCTTTGTCCCTTCTTCTCTTGGTAAGGGAGAGAGAAAACAAGTAGGAATGATCTGATACTCTGAAAACTGTAAAATATGCTGGAGTCACAAGTATTTGCCATTGCTCATCATCAGCCTATCTAAAAAAAAAAAAAAAAAAAAAAATCATCATTTCATTGTCTGTCCTTCCTCTTTCTGCCCTGCCTTCCTTCTATCTGTGTAATGATCACATATGAAGCAACTAGTTTACTAGTGTGAAAAGTGTTGAGGACACTAAGATCCACTAAGGCAAGGACCTATCTCTTCAGCAACAAAGAGGAGCATAATCTAGCCAACTTAAAGTAAATATTGAAACTTTTAACTAATTCACCAATTTCACTTATAGCGCTTCTCTTTTATCCATGAAATATTCAACTTCTTAGGAAGGTTATCTTTCTCAGAAACTATTGAGTTTCCATAGTGACTTGAGTAAAATCTTTATTACCTTTGGATTTCCAGATCATTACTTTGGCAGAGAAAGATAGGGCAGGTTAAAAAAAAAAAAAAAAAAAACAGACTATGAGATAATATAACCCATTATCCAAACTATGAACTCAATTCAAAGAAAAGTTAAAATTTCAACTAAATATGATCAACTGTTAAGATCATTATGTGCTTCTTAAGATGAGTAAAATCTAAGACTACATATATTGGCACATGCTTTTAAAATACATTTTCATGTTGCATTATGGAAAGATTTGCATGGCTTAATATAACCAAGATGAGGATATCAATTTAAGTATCAGGTGAACCCTTCAACCTGTGGAGATTTTCTTCTCACAAATGAAAAGCTGACAACTTTTACTCACTCTGCTCCCAGAATAGAACCAAGGGGGACTCCAGATGAAACTGAAAAGGCATATAAATGTAAAATGGATAAAAAGAAATCCTTTCAATTTTTTTCACAGACATAGCTTATAATCAGCCTATGGATTTCATTGCTAGTGAAAGAAAATCACTGAAACAAATATACTTGTAGGGCTTCAGAAGTATGCATTCATATGAATAAGAATAGATGGATCAAAAAGTACTTGTAGGGCAGACTTCATGCTTTGGACCTGAGGTTATGCTCCATAGAGACCACTAGGAAGCAAGACTTCTGTATCCTGCCTACAGGATTTACCAATGTGGCTGCAGTGTGCTGCCCCACGTGGGCAGCCTTCTGTTTTTGTTGGGGGGACACAGCACAGAAAATATAAATGGCATTTTAGTTTTGAAAACTGGCCTATCCTTGTACTGAAACGGATCCATCTTCACTAACTCTCAGAGCCCCTTTCCTGTCCTTTCAATACCAGAGTGAAAGGTACTGACATAGCAGGAACTTTTTAGGTTAGATTTTCTTTTTGCTCTTCTTCACCTGGAATTGGACTAGCTGAACCATCAGGCACTCCTGTCTGCTCATCCTCCCCTACCTGCTCACTTGTACCCTAAGATCTATGAACTTTGCTCTTGCTGTCCTTAAGAGGGTTGTCTGGCCTTTTATGTAGGCCCGAGTGCCTGTGTACTCAAAGGAAGAGAACCATTAGTTCAGAAAGCTGTGGAGACTACAGGTGCATAATGGATAGAGTACCAAAGGGTACTTTGTTCTAGATCAAATAATGTGGGAATACTTTCCCCCCAATCTCATGGTCCCTTCATTGAATGATGGTTGCATTCATTTCAATAGTAGAGTATCTGGGTCCACATGCAAGAACAAGAGATGGGAATGCAAAACAGTGATTTAATTCCGGGAAATGTGGGATGTAGCAAAATCATCCCTTTCTCCACTTCTGTATTTTGAAAACAACTTTGATTTTGTCTTAACGATATTAATTCCCATTCATTGAGGAAAAATGAGCAAATCACCCACCATTAATATTTTGGAACATATTCATTCTCTCACTTTTGCTTTTTGTACACACACACACACACACACACACACGATTTCTGCCTTTCTATAATTTCCCTTTCTTTCATCCATCCTTCTATTTTTTATTATTATTTTTTACAGACTGTGTTTTGATTCATTGTACACAAATGGGGTACATCATTTCATTTCTATGGTTGTACACCAGGTAGATTCATACTGTTCGTGAAATCATACATGTACTTAGGGTAATGATGTTTGTCTCACTCACCATTTTTCATACCCCACTCTCTCTCATTTCCCCCTACATAATCTAAAGTTCCTCCTTTCTTTTCTCACCTCCCAACCCCCTACTCCCATTGTATATCATCATCCACTTATCAGGGAAAACATTCAGCCTCATCCTTCTATTTATCAATTGATCTATGCTCTAGAGTGAAGGACTTTAGCATTTTCTTCCAAAAACCTCTTTTCCAAAAACCCTGAGAGAGTTGCTAATGACTGTTCACAAACCAGTCTGTCATCAAAAATCACCATGATGCATCTGACTATTTTCTTGTCTCCCTTAGGTTCTGATTGGATGTCTGTATTTTAGAAATACTACTGAGGATGGCATTCCTTATGAAAGTGTCCGACTAGGCAATGAACTTTCTCTGAGTGTTTTACTCTGCTGGTAACCTAGACTAAAACCTGGCTTGTAATTATTACCTTTTCTCTTCCATGACACAGACTGAATCAAAAAGTAAATCCTGACCACTCTAATATGAGAGACCATCACCTCTAGAGTTCAACAATAGCTGCTTAGCCAGCCTTTCTCCTTCCTGCTCACTACAAAGAAGGAAGGATTTTTCTTTATAATGGGATCATGTGGCTTGATTTTTCTAGGACTAGAATGAGCTCTAAGCCATCACTCTGCCCTCCAACCTTACCTGTTTCCACTCTCTACTGGCCAAACTATACTTTTTTAGCAGGAATGTGCAAGTTAGCTTTGTATCACTGTGACCAAAATACTTGACAAGAATTGTCGGGGTCTTAAGCCCCCTTGCTCTCCTTGACCAGTGACAAGGGAAGGGGACACAACCCAACAAGGTCAGACTGGGATAGGTAGGGGCCGACTGACTGTCCGCTCCCAGCCCTCTGGGTGGAGGACAATCAGACGCGACAGGGAGACCAGTCACAGCAGGAACTTGTTTATTGAGGAAATCACACAGCTTTTATGTAGGGTGGGGGCTAGGCAGGAACCAGTCAGCTTAAAGGTCAGCAAGGCTCTGATGTTCATGCAGGTGAGAGTCCCATAGGACTATATGGCAAGCACTAGCTGATCATGTTTGCGGAACTGTTGTTAACCAATCCCTGACGGTGGTCCGATTTATCGTCATTAACCTTTGAAACCGCCTTTGAGCCTTGATCTTGCTCACTTGCCAGGGAGTAAGGAGTCAGCCTTACTGAGTTAGTTAACGTGTCATTAGTCCCAACAAAGAATAACATAAAGGAGGAAAAGTTTATTTGACTTATGCTTTCAGAGGATCAGTCCATGGTTGATCAACCCATTGCTCTGGGCCTGAGGTGAGGGAGAACATCATGGCAGAAGGATGCAGCAGAGGGAAACTGCTCAGGTAAGGGCAGCCAGGAAGGAGAGGGTTGGGGGAGGAGGAGGAGTCAAAGACAAGATATGTAATCCCCAAGGGCACAACCCTAGTAACCTAATTCCTTCAACTATGCCTCACCTGCTTATCGTTATGTGCAGTAATCCATTCAAATTATTAATTCGTCAAGAGAATTAACCACTGATCATGTTATAGCTCTCATGATCTGATCATTTAACCTTTGAATATTCCTGCATTGTCTAACATGAGTTTCCTTGAGGAGGTCACCTCACATCCAAACCATAGCAAGTATAGCAAGTATATATGTTTTTGCACAGAAGAAGCAGTGGGGCTGGAGAGGTGGTTCATTTCAGGGTCAGCCTCTGAATGTATGCAATTGCCAAAAAAGGAGCAAAATCTAAAGTAGGGTGCAGGAGATGTGATAGAATCTCAATTTTGCAAAATTTGGTCTACAAACTACTTATTACTTAACAATCTACTTTTTCTTTCTTTACAATTATTACTGATATATTAATGATAATATTGTTTTCTACAGTAACTTTGTTAGAAGCAACACAATATTTCACTTCATGATACCATAACAAAATATATTAATTCGATACTCTTTTTGGTTATCAGCCTTTAAAAATTTCTTGAAATTACAAACAAAATTACCATGAATATCTCTGAGAGTACTGTCTGGCCCAAGAGTTTTGCAACTTCTTAAAGTTGATAATCACCCTCTGGAATTATTGAAACAATGGATACCCTTAGCAGCAATGCTTGAGAAAGATCATATCTTATTACTTCCATGACACTATTTTTTTTTTCAATCTTTTTAATCTTTTAAAATGATAGGTTCCAGATGATACTTCATCTTTTTCTTCTTTTTTTTAATTTGGGGTTCTTCTATAGTTGATAAACATTAACACTTTATATTTAATAATCATTTGAATATTATCCTTTGTGAACCTGATTTATGTCTTTTTTGTTTTTTGGTATGGTATTTACTTCTACTTTTACCTTAAAATAAACATGGTCTTTATTGAGCATATTTAACACTAACAAGTAGTGAACATTTCATTCAGGATTTATGTTTGTCTTTCTGATGACCAACAGATAACTTTGTTATTAGGATTTTGGAGGAACCATGGATATGTACTGCAGATTGGCCACCTACTATGGATCATCTGTCATCTGTGAATTTTATTCAATGTTTTCTGAGGTGGGAATCTCATATCTTCCTATACTGAACACTTCCTCAACTTTTGTTAAAGGGTACATGGAACTACTTTTCTTACCCTTGAATATCTTCATAGGGTTCCATTTTCTTCTTTTAATCTGGTTGGCAGTTTTTAGCTATGACAATGTGATATCATCCAATATCTAGTATTGCTGTTCAAAGATACATTTTGAGAATACCTCAAGAAATGACTGGACTGTATGGCAGGACCAGGTTTATCCTCTCAATTCAATTTGGGATATCTCTGAAAAACCATCTCAGCTTCTTAGCTCCAAGTGGGAATTAGATATGGCTTCTGTTACAACTCCATCTCAGGTCACCTTTTTCTGCCCAGAGCCTGTAGCTCACCTTGCTTACAGGGACCTGTGACAGCACTCTCCAGTAAACTACTTGCATTAAAATCTTTACATAAGTCTCTGTTTCTCAGGGCACCTGACCTGAGACAGTTGGTTCCAAGAGTGGACTGAGAGAACAGACCCTACATTGGGATGTTAGAATGGATCAATATATAATGAGAACAACATGACTGGTGGTAGGTGGAGTACAGATAAGTTTTGGTACACCCTGGGGACACAGTTGTTAAAATTTCTAGCCATGGTAAACTGGTATGGGAAGTCAGAGAAGGAATTCATTGATAGGTGCAATGTTTCAGGAATTTGAGAGGTTCAGGAAGAAATCGTAAGTATAAGGATTATGAAATCTAGTTTTAGTCAGCCTTTTCACTGCCAGGACTGAAAGATTTGTCCAGAACAACTGTAGAGGAGTAAAAGTTTCTTTAGGGGCTCATGGTTTCAGAGGTCTCAGTCCATAGACAGCAGGCTCCATTCTTTAGGGCTCAAGGTGAAACTGAATATCAAGGCAGAAGAGGTGGCAGAGGGAAGCAACTCACATGATGATCCAGAAGCAGAGAGAAAGAGAGAGAGAGAGAGAGAGAGAGAGAGAGAGAGAGAGAGAGAGAGAGAGAGAGAGAGAGAGAGAGAGAGAGACTGCACTCAGTAGGTATAAAATATATACCCCAAGCCATGCCCCCAATGACCTACCTCCTCTAGCCACACCCTACCTGCCTCCAATTACCACTCAATCCCTTGCAATGATTAATTCACTGATTGGTTTAAGGATCTCACAACCCAATCATTTACCCTCTGAACATCTCCCATTGTCTCACATGTGAGCTTTTGGGGGACATCTAATATCAAAACCATAACTAATCCCATACTGTTAACTGTTGATGAATATAAGTTATCCTTTGGAGAAAGACAATCATATATGAAGAGTGATTAATCATTAACTTAAAATGTAAAACCCAGAAGAAGGGTTTCTTCATAGTATACAAAAACAGCTTACTTTTTATAACCAAAGAATAGTAAAAGCTGAAGATGATGCCCAAGACTCAATTAGGTAGTAAAATTCCAGAGAAGATTAAGGTCTCAATATGCTATGCTCTGACCCTGTTTGAGAATGAGAGGGATCCTAAGCTTTGGGATGGGTTATCTAGTTAACAGTATTAGAATCCAATATCCCTCTAAATACTCTGGTTCTAACAAAAGTGTCCCACTTTTCTCTATAAATGCCTTAACTCCAGTCTTATCTAAATAAAATGCAGAGAATCTGTCTTACATTGTCAAATGCATCCTTTACTCCCAGAGACCTCCTCTGGAAGGAAAGTGAAAGCATAGAACTCATATAGGAAAATTTTGAAATTTCTAGGGAACAAAAGGAGCTATATATTAAGAGATCTGTAGGACCTAACCAAGATGGGCTGAAAAAATCCAGGAAAATAGGTTTTGACTGGATCCCCTAGTGCTGGCTAAAAAGCAAAGCTGGACAAGGGAGAGCATTCTAACTTGGGAACAACTTTCCTTGATAAAGGGTTTTATACCCTGGCAAGGGCCCGGTGAAAGAGAACCTTCATACTACCGGAGAGGCACTTTGAAACTAGGAAAAACCAGTAGTGCATATGGAATAAACTAAAAATAATAGAACTGCCATGGTAGATGATGGAAGAGGAATCGAAGAGTTAGATAAATGGACATGCTAAAGTGGATATAGCACATAAATCCAAAACAACCCTGATGTCTATGTTCTTGGGAGGCCCCTCGAATAGGATAGACAATATATATAAACTTACCCTAGGACTACATTAAATCTTCTGTCCTCTGATATAGTCCAATGGTCTCATGGTAATCAATCCAGATAAGCAAAACATGGCAAATATATTCAAATCATTGGTAATATATATGTGTTACACAAAGCTAGAGAGAATTCTAGTAAGGTTCAGGGACTTATCACATTAGTGAAGATTAAAGGCAATTGAGTGATATGGAGAATGCCAGGATATCCCCTCTGAAGTAAAGTACAAATTATTAGACTTTTCAGATCCTGTTGCTAAGAAGGAAGAAAAACTCTTGGTAAACATCTTCGGGTATGGAGAAAGCTCATTCCACACTTCAGTGGAATACTTAGCTACCAAGTGATCTCTAAAACTTACTGCTTTGTGATAGCTCACAGTAGGAAAGGACCATTCATGGTCTCTGATAGAGATGAAGTGCTTGTGTGTGGGGAATTAGAATACCTTGCAGCCAGACTGACTATCATGAACTTTATTCCTTCAGACCCACTGAGTCATAAGGTAAGATGGGCTTAGTAGTAATCTATTGTAAGATGGAAATCTTGCATCCAGGTTAAAGTATAAGCAAGACCTGAAGGCACTTCATAGCACAGGGTGTTCAAGAGTAGGAATTGGTCACAATATGTACCACCTAAAAGTTATCAGCCTGAATGAACTGTGGACTGGCTCAGCTATGACAGTGTTTTCACCAGCTTAGGGATAATAACCACAAGGGTAGAATGCTATCCTCCTAGATGTAGCATATAAAACAAAAACTTTTAGGAAGTGCTACATTCCCACAGGTAGAAGACATCTGAATCCAGGAAATTGGAGTGGCCCTGCTTACCAGGAATCCTCTCGAGGAACTTGTTTCCTTTACTCTAGGCTTAACATGGTATCTGAGGTCTTTGTTCCCCTGTGTGTGTGTGTGTGTGTGTGTGTGTGTGTGTGTGTGTGTGTGCGTGCGCAATATTTCTACTTGGGATCATAGCAATAGTCCTGTCAAACCTAAGTCTGTGACTGGTCACTTTAGACTCCAGACCAAGAGACTATCAGGCAAGGAAACTTGTCTCAATTAGCAGGAGGTAGGGCATCTAATATGAAATGAGGACAGGAAAGAATATTTGTCATCTAGATGATTCACTGGGTGTCTCTTGATACTCCCCTGTACAATATTTGTGCTAAATGGGAAAGTACAGCAGCCACAGGCTAAGAAGGTCATGAAGATAGAGCTTCCTACCCCTCAGGAATGGTGGGCTCCATCAGGAAAGGTGCTAGCTTAGTATTTTAGTCAGCCTTTTTGCTGCTGAAATCAAAGGACCTAACAAGAACAATTAGAGAAGGAAACGTTTATCTGGGGGCTCACAGTTTCAGAGGTCTCAGTCTATAAATGGCCAACTCCATTGCTCTGGGCCGAAAGTGGGGCAGAACATCATGGCAGAAGAGTGGGGTGGAGGAAAGTGGCTCAAGACATGGCACCAGGAAGCAGAAAGTGAGTGAGCTCCACTCTCCAAAATATATGCCCCAAAGGTTTTCCCCAAGCTCCTCTAGCCACACCCTACTTGCCTACAGTGACCACTTAAGGTATTAATGCTCTGATTAGGTTAAGGATCTCATATCCCATATGAGCTTTTGAAGGACACTTCATATATAAACTGTAACATTGCGATTCAGGGGAATTGAGAATCTTGGTAAAGAGGAGAGTATTGAGTCTCAGTTACAGCCCCAAGAGTAATTGTTAACAGCAGAGGCTGTAGTTAGTCCTATTACTTTTCCTCTTGTAAGTTTTCCCAAGCAATGGGATCAACAGGAATTCTGAAGAAGTTGATCCCAAATGGGATAAACATTAAATCAAGCATGTGAATCTTAGTTACATGAATGTATAATATGGTAGACTTACCAGACCCCCCAGCTGCTAAGAGTATTGGATACTGACCAATTAGAGACCTGCCCTGAGAATTTGTTATAACTCTTCCTAGAGGAAACTTGTGCCTGTGACTGGGCAATGCAGGGGTACACAGGCCTTGTTTCAATTTGGGGGTCTCTGGTTAGCTCCCAATGGGGATAGCTGAAACTTCTACTATAACTGCACCTCAGTTCAGCTTCTTCCACTATGGCTTTCCTTATTCCACCACAGATGATAAACTCCCCAATAAACTTTCCAAATACAAATTTCTATTTCCATGTCTTTCTTCTGAGGAACCCAACCTAAGACACAGTACTGGACAAATAGAAAAACATTCCATATATATTTTGATGAAAGGATTCAACACTATTAATAAGTTAATCATAGTTGAGTTTCTTTTTAAGTTTAATGCTGACCCAATAAAAATTTGGACAGATTTTCTTTTAATTGGACAAAGTGATTCAAAAGTTAATGTAAACAGAAGGAACAAGAATAGCCAGGGAAATGCAAAGAGCAGGTTAGTTGATCCAGATTGTTTTACAGGTCAGAATATTTGCTTTTCTAATGACACGACTGTTAGAGAAGCAATCATTTATAGAACAGCATTTTTCTTTTTTTTTCCCCCTTTAAATTCTTTTTTTCTGGCCTTCTTATTTATTCTTTAATTATTGATAAACAATTTTCTTCATAATTTATCTGTTAATTATATTTGTCCCATACTAGGATAAAGTAGCCAGATATAACCAGACAAAATATCAGCGATAGTGAATTTTTAATAGTATAGTAAAGTTCTGAAAAAATATACCTGTCATCATAATATTTTAGATTTAACTTGGACTCTTATTGCCCAGTGTACATATTATATTCTTATAATCAAACTCATGGCAGAACATTGCTTTGTTAGTACTAATTTTTTGCTCATAGTGCTGTGTTCTATAATGTTAAAGTGGTTATCTGAGATAAACCTAATGGAACATCCATTATTAACTTTTATGGAAAGATCAAAATGGTATACATTATCAGAGGGAAAGGTTATGCATCTCAGTGAAACAGAAATTAGTCATTTTTTCTATGGTACATTTTGTTTCCTATTTCCTAATAGCAGTAATAACCTCTAAAAAGTCAGTAACTGGCTAAAAATACCTGAACTGTAAACTCAGCTAAAATTGTGTAGACTTGAACATAGTTTTGCTGTTTGATTACATCAGTGATTATTCTCTGTGTTTTTTTTTAAATTTGTATTTCATTTAATGTGTATTTTGTATTATAGCTGAAGATACAAGTAAAAATAGAAAACAAAAATGGGTAAAATAATTAAACAGTCAATAGTTATTTTAAAAAAAAAAAAACACACAACAATAGCAGCCAGAGATTCCCAAAGTGTTCTTCCAATATCTTTCAGGTAAGGCCACCTGAGATGGGGAAGTGATTGAGGCAAGCAGGGAAGTCCCGGCAGGTTTCCTGGTCCAGCTCCTCCTCTTAAACTGCCTGGCCTCAAGCATGTCACTTGGCGTGGGTAAGCCTTGGGATCCTCATAGGTAAGGAGGTCTCTAATGACTGCATGGAGTTGTACCACCAAATGACACCAGGCCTGCAGGTCATGTGGCCCAGACGCTGACACAGTGAGAGCACCATCAGTGTCAGATCTGTTGTTCTTATTGGCACCAATTTATGTATGATTTGATTTTTCTCCAGTGAGCATGCCTTGCCCATATAGGGAGAAATAGAAATAAAGTTATTTTTGACTCCTTCTTCTACCCTGAGCCATTGAAATCCACACATGGTCATCCAAGGCAGCGGGGATGGACTAGAAAGAACATGGACTTTGGGATCAGATATGGTAGATAGGATTGGATCTTGACTCTGCCATTTGCCGGCAAATGTCCTTAGATGAGACGGATATCGTTTCTAGCTTCAGTGACCATGTGGAAATTAGGAAGAGTACCAGTGGCTTCTGAAGAGTTGTGTGGTTTTTTTTTTTTTTTGACTATTTACATTCAATTTTATTTTATTTTTTTTTATTATTGTAAACAAATGGGATACATGTTGTTTCTCTGTTTGTACATGGCGTAAAGGCATACCATTTGTGTAATCATAAATTTACATAGAACAATGTTGTTTGATTCATTCTGTTGTTTTTTCCCTTCCCCCCACCCCTCCCACCCCTCTTTTCCATCTATACAGTGCTTCCTTCCTCCATACTTGCCCCCCTCCCTAACCCTAACTCTAACCCTAACACTAACCCTTCCCTCCCCCCCATTATGTGTCATCATCCACTTATTAGCGATATCATTCGTCCTTTGGCTTTTTGAGATTGGCTTATCTCACTTAGCATGATATTCTCCAATTTCATCCATTTGCCTGCAAATGCCATAATTTTATCATTCTTTATGGCTGAGTAATATTCCATTGTATATATATACCACAGTTTCTTTATCCACTCATCAATTGAAGGGCATCTAGGTTGGTTCCACAGTCTGACTATTGTGAATTGAGGAGCTATGAACATTGATGTGGCTGTATCTCTGTAGTATACTGATTTTAAGTCCTTTAGGAATAGGCCAAGGAGTGGGATAGCTGGGTCAAATGGAGGGTCCATTCCAAGTTTTCTAAGGAATCTCCACACTGCTTTCCAGAGTGGCTGCACTAATTTGCAGCCCCACCAGCAATGTATGAGTGTACCCTTCTTCCCACATCCTCGCCAACACCTGTTGTTGCTCGTATTCTCGATAATCGCCATTCTAATTGGGGTGAGATGGAATCTTAGGGTGGTTTTGATTTGCATTTCTCTTATTACTAGAGATGTTGAACATTTTTCCATATGTTTGTTGATTGCTTGTAGATCTTCTTCTGTGAAGTGTCTATTCATTTCCTTAGCCCATTTGTCGACTGGATTATTTGTATTCTTAGAGTAGAGTTTTTTGAGTTCTTTATAGATTCTGGAGATCAGCGCTCTATCTGAAGTATGATTGGCAAAGATATTCTCCCACTCTGTAGGCTCTTTCTTCGCATTGCTGATAGTTTCCTTTGCTGAGAGAAAGCTTTTTAGTTTGAATCTATCCCAGTTATTGATTCTTGCTTCTATTTCTTGTGCTATGGGAGTCCTGTTAAGGAAGTCTGGTCCTAAGCCGACATGTTGAAGATCTGGACCTACTTTTTCTTCTATAATCTGCAGGGTCTCTGGTCTGATTCCGAGGTCCTTAATCCATTTTGAGTTTAGTTTCGTGCATGGTGAGAGATATGGGTTTAGTTTCATTCTGTTGCATATGGATTTCCAATTCTCCCAGCACCATTTGTTGAAGAGCCTATCTTTTCTCCATTGCATATTTTTGGCACCTTTGTCTAGTATGAGAAAATTGTATTTATTTGCGTTTGTGTCCGTGTCCTCTATTCTGTACCATTGATCTACCTTTCTATTTTGGTACCAATACCATGCCGTTTTTGTTACTATTGCTTTGTAGTAGAGTTGAAGATCTGGTATTGTGATACCCCCTACTTCACTATTCCTGCAAAGGACTGCTTTAGCTATTCTGGGTTTCTTATTCTTCCAGATGAATTTCAAAACTGCTTGCTCTATTTCTGTAAGGTACGTCATTGAGATTTTAATTGGAATTGCATTGAATTTGTATAGCACTTTGGGTAGTATGGCCATTTTGACAATATTAATTCTTCCTATCCAAGAACATGGAAGATCTTTCCATCTTCTAAGGTGTTCTTTAATTTCTTTCTTTAGTGTTCTGTAGTTCTCATTGTAGAGGTCTTTCACCTGTTTTGTGAGATTGATTCCCAAGTATTTTATTTTTTTCGAAGCTATTGTGAATGGGGTAGTTTTCCTAATTTCTCTTTCTGAAGATTCATCACTTATGTATGAAAATGCGTTGGATTTATGGGCATTGATCTTGTAACCTGCTACTTTACTGAATTCACTTATGAGTTCTAAGAGTTTTCTGGTGGAATTTCCAGGTTCCTCTAAATATATAATCATGTCATCAGTGAACAGGGATAGTTTGAATTCTTCTTTTCCAATTCGTATCCCTTTAATTTCTTTGGTTTGTCTAATTGCTCTGACCAGAGTCTCAAGAACGATGTTGAATAGAAGTGGTGAAAGAGGGCACCCCTGCCTTGTTCCAGTTTTTAGGGGGAACGCTTTCAGTTTTTCACCATTTAGAATGATATTAGCCATGGGCTTAGCATAAATGGCCATTACAATGTTAAGGAATGTTCCCACTATCCCTATTTTTTCTAGTGTTTTGAGCATGAAGGGGTGCTGTATCTTATCAAATGCTTTTTCTGCATCGATTGAAATAATCATGTGATTCTTGACTTTAAGTCTATTGATATGGTGAATTACATTTATTGATTTCCTGATGTTGAACCAACCTTGCATCCCTGGGATGAAACCCACTTGATCATGGTGCACTATCTTTTTCATATGTTTTTGTATGCGATTTGCTAAAATTTTTTTGAGAATTTTTGCGTCGATGTTCATTAAGGATATTGGTCTGAAATTTTCTTTCCTTGATGAGTCTCTGTCTGGTTTAGGTATCAGGGTGATATTGGCTTCATAGAATGAGTTTGGGAGGGTTCCCTCCTCTTCTATTTCATGGAATACTTTGAGAAATATTGGAATGAGCTCTTCTTTAAAGGTTTTGTAGAACTCGGCTGAGAACTCATCTGGTCCCGGACTTTTCTTTGTTGGTAGGCTTTTGATGACTTCTTCTATTTCAGTACTTGAAATTGGTCTATTTAAATTGTGTATGTCCTCCTGGTTCAGTTTAGGCAATTCATATGTCTCTAGAAACCTGTTGATGTCTTCGAAATTTTCTGTTTTGTTGGAGTATAGATTTTCAAAATAGCTTCTAATTATGTTTTGTATTTCAATTGTGTCTGTTGTGATATTTCCTTGTTCATTCCAAATTTTAGTGATTTGGGTATTCTCTTGTCTTCTCTTTGTTAGTGTGGCTAAGGGTTTATCAATTTTGTTTATTTTTTCGAAGAACCAACTATTTATTTTGTCAATTTTTTTGTATTGTTTCTTTTGTTTCAATTTCATTGATTTCAGCTCTGAGTTTAACTATTTCCTGTCTTCTACTACTTTTGGTGCTGGTCTGTTCTTCTTTTTCTAGGGCTTTGAGCTATAGTGTTAGGTCGTTTATTTGTTGAGTTTTACTTCTTTTATTAAATGCGCTCCATGAAATAAATTTCCCTCTAAGTACTGCTTTCATAGTGTCCCAGAGATTTTGATATGATGTTTCTTTGTTCTCATTTACTTCTAAGAATTTTTTAATTTCCTTCCTAATATCTTCTGTTATCCATTCATCATATAATAGCATATTGTTTAATCTCCAGATGTTGGAATAGTTTCTGTGTTTTACTCTTTCATTTATATCTAACTTCAATCCATTATGATCTGATAGAATACATGGTAGTGTCTCTATCTTCTTGTATTTGCTAACATTAGCTTTGTGGCATAATATATGGTCTATTTTAGAGAAGGATCTATGTGCTGCTGAGAAGAAAGTGTATTCACTCTTGGTTGGATGGTATATTCTATAAATGTCCATTAAGTCTAAATTATTGATTGTGTTATTGAGATCTATGGTTTCTTTGTTCAATTTTTGTCTGGAAGATCTGTCCAGTGGTGAGAGCGGCGTGTTAAAATCACCTAGTATTATTGTGTTATGGTCTGTTTGGTTTCTGAAATTGAGAAGGATTTGTTTGACATACATGGATGAGCCACTGTTTGGGGCATAGATGTTTATGGTTGTTATATCTTGCTGATTTATGGTTCCCTTAAGCAGTATGAAATGACCTTCTTTATTCCTTCTGACTAACTTTGGCTTGAGGTCCACATTATCTGAAATGAGGATGGATACTCCAGCTTTTTTGCTGAGTCCATATGCATGGTATGTTTTTCCCCATCCTTTCACATTTAGTCTATGGGTATCTTTTTCTATGAGGTGAGTCTCTTGCAGGCAACATATTGTTGGATCTTTCTTTTTAATCCAATCTGCCAGTCTATGTCTTTTGATTGCTGAATTCAGGCCATTATCATTCAGGGTTATTATTGAGATATGATTTGGTTTCTCGGTCATTTGGTTCATTTTTAAAATTTTATTTATTTTTTTGTTTGACACAACTTGGTTCCTCCTTTATTTGACAATTCCTTTAGGATAATTCCTCCCTTTGCTGATTTGCTTCTTTGTTTTTCATCTCTTCCTCATGGAATATTTTGCTGATAATGTTCTGTAATGCTGGCTTTCTTTCTGTAAATTCTTTTAGCTTTTGTTTATCATGGAAGGATTTTATTTCATCGTCAAATTTGAAGGTAAGTTTTTCTGGGTATAAGATTCTTGGTTGGCATCCATTTTCTTTTAGGGCTTGAAAAATGTTGTTCCAGGCCCTTCTAGCTTTTAGGGTCTGGATTGAAAAATCTGCTGATATCCGTATTGGTTTCCCCCTGAATGTAATTTGGTTCTTTTCTCTCACAGCCTTTAAAATTCTGTCTTTATTTTGTATTTAGGTATTTTCATTATAATGTGCCTTGGTGTGGGTCTGTTGTAATTTTGTGTATTTGGAGTCCTATAAGCCTATTGAACTTGATTTTCCATTTCATTCTTCATATTTGGGAAATTTTCTGATATTATTTCATTGAATAGATTGTTCATTCCTTTGGTTTGTTTCTCGAGGCCTTCCTCAATCCCAATAATTCTTAAATTTGGCCTTTTCATGATATCCCATAGTTCTTGTAGATTGTGTTCATGATTTCTTACCATCTTCTCTGTTTGTTCAACTTTGTTTTCAAGGTTAAATATTTTGTCGTCAATGTCTGAGGTTCTGTCTTCCAGGTGTTCTATCCTACTGGATATGCTTTCTATGGTTTATTGTTTCCTTAATTTGGTTTATTGTTTCCTTCATGTCAAGGATTTCTGTTTGTTTTTTTTTTTCAATATCTCTAACTCTTTATTGAAATGATCTTTTGCTTCCTGTATTTGCTCTTTTAACTGTCGATTAGTGCAATCATTCAATGCCTGCATTTGCTCTTTCATCTCATCATTTGCTTCCCTGATCATTTTAATTATGTACATTCTGAACTCCTTTTCTGTCATTTCTTCTGCCATGCTGTCATTGGGTTTTATTGATGTAACATCTAGATTTGTTTGCAGCATTTTCTTTCCTTGTTTTCTCATATTGTTCAGGTATCAGTGGACCGCTGAGATATTGCAGATTTCCTCTATTGACTTACAATGTCCCTGAAGTATTCTATATATATCCCCTCTTAGCATTCAGTAGGCTGAAGTCTTGGAGGAAGTTGATAATGCGGTGCTCCACAAGGAAGCTGCCTCTTTAGGACTGGTGGCCTTCAGGTGGGGTATATTCCCTGCTAGTGGGCAGAGGTGCCTCCACTTGTTGACCAATGATCATCCAAAGGGGAACTAGGCTGGAACTAGGCTGCGGGCTGAGGCAAGGCCTGTTTGGGCCTGTGTCTCTGGTTTTACCGTCCTTGTGGGGAAACCTCACCCAGCAGGGAAGACTCACCCGGTGGGGAGGTCTCGCTGGTCAGTTCCCTCCTAGAGGTTCCCCTCAATTTACAGCTACCGCCTGGGCTGGGCTGCCTTCCTCTGCAACGTTCCCAGGGACCTGGCCCTACCTCCAGGGCCTGGGAGCCTTACCCTTTGCAGATGAGTCTCCTTAGGCTGCCTCTCCTTAGAGAATCTGCCTGCAGGCCTGGAACCTTTGCTCCGCCCTAAGTGTGTCTCTGTGCGGCTCTTCCACCAAGAAGACTCCTAGGTCCTGGGACCCTGCTCTGCACCTAATCGCCTGGCTATGCGGCCCCTCCTCTGAGCAGCCACCTGGGGCCCCGTACAATCGCTCTGAGTCCCAGAGACCCGCCACACACCTCTTCCTCCAGATAGCCGCCCAGTATTCCGGTGCGGTCACTAGGAGTCCAAGAAACTCACTGCGTGCCTCCTCCTCCCACCAACCACCTGTAGCCCTGGGCAATCAATCACTCTGAGTCGAAGTGACCCTCCCCGTTCCTCCTCCACCTCCAGGTAACCCCCCGGGTGTTCAGGAGCAGTCGCTCTGAGTGGCTCTGAATCCACATGACCTGCTGCACTCGTCCTCTGGGCAACCGCCCGGAGCTCTGGTGCGGCCACTCGAGACCAAGCGACCCACCGCGCTTCTCCTCCAGGCAGCACCCCTGTGTTCAGGAGCAGTCGCTTTAAGTCCAAACAACTCACCAGTTGCCTCCTCCTCTGAGCAGCTGCCTGGAGCTCCAATGCAGTCACTGCGAGTCCAAATGCCCCGCCCCGCTCCTCCTCCTCCTCCTCCTACTCTTCCGGGCAGGCCCCGGTGTTCAGAAGTGGTCTGAGTCCAAACAGCTCACCACGCAGCCCCTCCTCTGGCAACCGCCTGTAACTCTGGTATAGCCACTCCGAGTCCAAGCGGCCGCGCTCCTCCTCCTCTTCGTCCTCAGGGCAGGCCTCTGTGGTTTTTTTTTTTTAAACAATCAAAATGAATACTGCTATATAGTCAACCATCCACAAGTTGTATGGTGTTTCAGACTATAGCTGTGACTTATGGTGAAGATGAGATTATTTGGTAATGAGAAATGGTACTGGGGGTAAAAATACTGCTCTTTGTAATTGTTGTACCAGTTCTTTATCTTTTTAAGCAAAGACAATGTGGCTGTTTCAAGAGAATGAATTGATAATATGGGGGAAGTAAAAATGACTTCTACTTTATTAGGAAACTAGCACTTATTACTTTTACTCTACCTTCACTAATAGGGCATTTTGGAAAAAGATTGGGATATACTGGCAAAAAAAAATAGCTGCCCCAACTGCCAAATAGCTACCTACATAGGCATTCTTGTGGGTAAAATTTTATTTAATAATAAATTTATTTTCTAGGATGACTACTCTGTCACTTAGATGATGATTTTCTAATACAAATGTGGTATACTTTGTGTTAGTCTGGTGTTTTCTAGCTCTCTGTAGCCTTCTGGTTGCTTTTCTAATACTCCTTCTCCAAGACTCCAGACAAACCATTTGGTAGGCTCCCGTCCACACTTAATGTTGATTCCTGCTTCAATGGCTTTGCAATTGTCTTTTTTTAAAATTCACATTCATCACGTTTTTCAAGAACCAGCTCACAGATTCTCCTTCCTAAAACAAGGCCTACTTTATCTTTTTCAGCTTCATGTTTTCCTTTCCTTCTTGATATTTATTCTAAAAGAACTAGTTTCCTGTTTTATCTGTCCCAGTTAAATTTAAGGAACATTAAGTGGTGTTTCCTTTCATCCACTTAAAGAGCATAGTTATTCCTGTAGTGACTTGATACTGTTTTATTTTCTTCACATTGAGCTGCAATGGATTAGATGGCATAAATAATTACAAATTTCATGTTTTCGAATAGGGGTGGTTGTAAAGAGATGATGGTTATTTCTATCCTCTCTGGTTCTGCTGTCTCATCTACCCATGGTTTCCCAAACTCTAACACCTTTTGTTTTTTTTTTTGGTACTGGGTCTTAAACCTAGGGGTGGTTAACCACTGAACCACATCTCCAGCCCTTATTATATTTTATTTAGAGACAGGGTCTCATGAAGTTTAGGGCATCCCTAAATTGCTGAGGCTGGCCTTGGACTTGCAATCCTCTTTCCTCAGCCTCCCAAGCTACCGGGATGATGGGCATGTGCCACTCCACCCACTTTCATCAGCAGTATCTGACTTGTAATAATGCACATGTTTCAAATGCTTTTCATAATCACGACAAATGACCACAAAGTAGAGTTGACCTGGTGGATATTTTTGCTACTGTGTTTCTTTAAATTAAAGTAATCGTTGAACTTAAGACAGAAGATGAGCCAAAAATAAATGAAAAGCAATGTGCTTGCAGGAGTTGTGTGGGAAGATGGCAGTGTCCATGAAGCTCGTGTAAATCAAGTCACTTGATGCTCGAACTCTTAGGAAAAGGAGACAGTGATCTGGGGGTGTGGTGTTTAAGTGCCTAAAATGTGTGAGAGGTGAAGCGTTGGAACTTTAAAGACACATTACATAGGAACTAGTATGTACTTAGAGACATTTGTTGAATAAATAATTTAATAAAAAGGAATGAATAAATTGTTTTATAGGTTTTTGTTTCCCAGAGGATCAGCCATGTCAGAAAATGAGGCAAAAGTTTCATAATAAGGCGAAATTACTGTTAACTACCACCTCTTATAACAGTGGTCAGCTTAAAGTACACTGAACAAAATTAAGAATAAATGTGCAAGTAGGATTTTTTTTGGTCACAATAAAAATCTGTGTGCAATATGTAAATATGACCATCTGCCCTCATTTTAGGGAAAAACTATTAACCATTATTTTTCTAATGTGGGAACCAGTTTTCTTCTCCAGTACTATTCTGATGACTTCTCTCCCATATTCCAAAAATATCACAAGAAATATCATTGATATGTAGGAAATTAAATTGTGATTATTGAAGAAAAGCCTGCACTCCCAAGTTTGGTGTTGCATTATTTGCAAAAGGCAAGATAGGAAATCAATTGTCCATCAATGGGTGAATGGAAAAATATGGTACCTATGTACAATGGAATATCATTCATCCTTAAAAAAGAAACTTCTGTTATTTGCAACAATATGAATGAATCTGGAAGACATTTTGTTAAATGAAATAAGCCAAGCACAGAAATGCCACATTTATATGTGTAATTTAAAAATGTTGAACTCACAAGCAGAGTAGAGAGATGCTGATTAAAGGATGTAAAATTGTTGTTCAAAAGATATCTATTGTTTTAGAATGAATGGTGGCTATAGTTAATAATGTATTATATTTTTGAAAATTTCTAAGAGAATAGATTTGAAGTGTTCTCATCACTAAAAATAAATATGTGAAGTTGACACGTTAACTAGCTCAATTTCATCAGTTTACAATGTAGGTGTATTTCAAAACTTCATGTTGTACACAAAAATAATTTATAGTTAAGAAACATCATATCAAAATCTCTGGGACACTCTGAAAGCAGTACTTAGAGGAAAATTTATTTCATGGAGCGCATTCAATAAAAGAAGTAAAAATCAACAAATAAATGACCTAACACTACAGCTCAAAGCCCTAGAAAAAGAAGAGCAGACCAACACCAAAAGTAGTAGAAGACAGGAAATAAACTCAGAGCTGAAATCAACGAAATTGAAACAGAAGAAACAATACAAAAAATTGACAAAATAAATAGTTGGTTCTTTGAGAAAATAAACAAAAGTGATAAACCCTTAGCCACTCTAACAAAGAGAAGACGAGAGAAAACCCAAATCACTAAAATTTGGAATGAACAAGGAAATATCACAACAGACACAATTGAAATACAAAACATAATTAGAAGCTATTTTGAAAATCTATACTCCAACAAAATAGAAAATTTCGAAGACATCAACAGGTTTCTAGAGACATATGAATTACCGAAACTGAACGAGGAGGACATATGCAATTTAAATAGACCAATTTCAAGTACTGAAATAGAAGAAGTCATCAAAAGCCTACCAACAAAGAAAAGTCCGGGACCAGATGGGTTCTCAGCCGAGTTCTACAAAACCTTTAAAGAAGAGCTCATTCCAATACTTCTCAAAATATTCCATGAAAGAGAAGAGGAGGGAACCCTCCCAAACTCATTCTATGAAGCCAATATCACCCTGATACCCAAACCAGACAGAGACACATCAAGGAAAGAAAATTTCAGACCAATATCCTTAATGAACATTGACACAAAAATTCTCAACAAAATTTTAGCAAATCGCATACAAAAACATATTAAAAAGATAGTGCACCATGATCAAGTGGGTTTCATCCCAGGGATGCAAGGCTGGTTCAACATCAGGAAATCAATAAATGTAATTCACCATATCAATAGACTTAAAGTCAAGAATCACATGATTATTTCAATCGATGCAGAAAAAGCATTTGATAAAACACAACACACCTTCATGCTCAAAACACTAGGAAAAATAGGGATAGTGGGAACATTCCTTAACATTGTAAAGGCCATCTATGCTAAGCCCATGGCCAATATCATTCTAAATGGTGAAAAACTGAAAGCATTCCCCCTAAAAACTGGTACAAGGCAGGGTTGCCCCCTTTCACCACTTCTATTCAACATCGTCCTTGAAATGCTAGCCAGAGCAATTAGCCAGACCAAAGAAATTAAAGGGATACGAATAGGAAAAGAAGAACTCAAACAATCCCTATTTGCTGATGATATGATTATATATTTAGAGGAACCAGGAAATTCCACCAGAAAACTTTTAGAATTCATAAGTGAATTCAGTAAAGTAGCAGGTTACAAGATCAATGCTCATAAATCCAATGCATTTTTATACATAAGTGATGAATCTTCAGAAAGAGAAATTAGGAAAAATACCCCATTCACAATAGCATCAAAAAAATAAAATAAAATACTTGGGAATCAATCTCACAAAAGAGGTGAAAGACCTCTACAATGAGAATTACAGAACACTGAAGAAAGGAATTAAAGAAAACCTTAGAAGATGGAAAGATCTCCCATGTTCTTGGCTAGACAGAATTAATATTGTCAAAATGGCCATACTACCAAAATTGCTATACAGATTCAATGCAATTCCAATTAAAATCCCAATGATGTACCTTAAAGAAATAGAGCAAGCAGTCATGAAATTCATCTGGAAGAATAAGAAACCCAGAATAGCTAAAGCAATCCTTCGCAGGGAAAATGAAGCTGGGGGTATCGCAATACCCGAACTTCAACTTTACTACAAAGCAATAGTAACAAAGACGGCAAGGTATTGGTACCAAAATAGACAGGTAGATCAATGGTACAGAATAGAGGGCATGGACACAAACCCAAATAAATACAATTTTCTCATACTAGACAAAGGTGCCAAAAATATGCAATGGAGAAAAGATAGCCTCTTCAACAAATGGTGCTGGGAAAATTGGAAATCCGTATGCAACAGAATGAAACTAAACCCATATCTCTCACCCTGCACAAAACTCAACTCAAAATAGATTAAGGACCTTGGAATCAGACCAGAGACCCTGCAGATTATAGAAGAAAAAGTAGGTCCAGATCTTCAACATGTCGGCCTAGGACCAAACTTCCTCCACAGGACTCCCATAGCACAAGAAATAGAAGCAAGAATCAATAACTGGGATAGATTCAAACTAAAAAGCTTTCTCTCAGCAAAGGAAACTATCAGCAATGCGAAGAAAGAGCCTACAGAGTGGGAGAAAATCTTTGCCAATCATACTTCAGATAGAGCACTAATCTCCAGAATCTATAAAGAACTCAAAAAACTCTACACCAAGAATACAAATAATCCAATCAACAAATGGGCTAAGGAAATGAATAGACACTTCACAGAAGAAGATCTACAAGCAATCAACAAACATATGAAAAAATGTTCAACATCTCTAGTATAAGAGAAATGCAAATCAAAACCACCCTAAGTGTTCATAGCTGCTCAATTCACAATAGCCAGACTGTGGAACCAACCTAGATGCCCTTCAATTGATGAGTGGATAAAGAAACTGTGGTATATATATACAATGGAATATTACTCAGCCATAAAGAATGATAAAATTATGGCATTTGCAGGCAAATGGATGAAATTGGAGAATATCATGCTAAGTGAGATAAGCCAATCTCAAAAAGCCAAAGGACGAATGATATCGCTAATAAGTGGAGGATGACACGTAATGGGGGGGAGGGAAGGGTTAGTGTTAGGGTTAGAGTTAGGGTTAGGGAGGGGGGCAAGTATGGAGGAAGGAAGTACTGTATAGAGGGTAAAGAGGGGTGGGAGGGGTGGGGGGAAGGGAAAAAATAACAGAATGAATCAAACAACATTACTCTATGTAAATTTATGATTACACAAATGGTATGCCTTTACGCCATGTACAAACAGAGAAACAACATGTATCCCATTTGTTTACAATAAAAAAAAAAAAAACCACCCTACGATTCTATCTCACCCCAATTAGAATGGCGATTATCAAAAATACAAGCAACAACAGGTGTTGGCGAGGATATGGGGAGAAAGGTACACTCATACATTGCTGGTGGGGCTGCAAATTAGTGCAGCCACTCTGGAAAGCAGTGTGGAGATTCCTTAGAAAACTTGGAATGGAACCACCATTTGACCCAGCTATCCCACTCTTTGGCCTATACCCAAAGGACTTAAAATCAGCATACTACAGAGATACAGCCACATCAATGTTCATAGCTGCTCAATTCACCATAGCCATTGTGGAACAACCTAGATGTCCTTCAGTTGATGAGTGGATAAAGAAACTGTGGTATATGCATACAATGGAATATTACTCTGCCATAAAGAATGATAAAATTATGGCATTTGCAGGCAAATGGATGAAATTGGAGAATATCATGCTAAGTGAGAAAAGCCAGTCTCATAAAACTAAAGGACGAATGATCTCGCTGATAAGTGGATGGTGACACATAAGGGGGGTTTGGGAGTGGTTAGTGTTAGGGTTAGGGTTAGGGAGGGCAGCAAGAATGGAGGAAGGAAGGACTGTATAGAGGGAAAAGAGGGGTGGGAGGGATGGGGGGAAGGGAAAAAATAATAGAATGAATCAAACAACATTACCATATGTAAATTTATGATTATACAAATGGTATGCCTTTAACCCATGTACAAACAAACAACATGTATCCCATTTGTTTACAATAAAAAAAAGATTAAAAAAATTTATAGTTGTCAAATACAATAAATTCAATAAATTAATTACAGAAGATCATTGATATATTGATGACAATCAAAGCATACAGGTAAATGGATCTTTATTTGAAAGTCTTCTTTAGCTTAGAACTAAACAATGATTCATTTCACATCAAGCTGATTTAGAAAGTAGAAGAATATGGTTTACTAATTTATAATGTTTTCAGACATTGCATATTTCTTGAGGACTAATGAGTAAGTTCTACCAGATACTATGGATTGATTTGAAAAAGAATGTGTTGAAGTACCTGTCTTCCAAGAAAATAGGACGCAAGAGAATGAAAGCGAAATTTGGAAAGACAGAGTATGTATGTAAATCAAGATCACAAAGACATACAGGCACACACACAGATACGCACATGCTTATGTACGTGTATATATATATATTATGATCAAAGATATGATAGAAGCAGGTAAATAAATTTAATGTAAGTGACACAAATAATAGAAAAACACCATTGCAGCTGAGTTGTGAGAGCGATGACATTTTGTAGGCATCTCAGAGAAGGCTTGTGCCTTCAGAGTAAAAATAGCTCCCTGAAAACAAGAACTGTAAGTCAGCCTCCTTAAAACACCATTTTGGCATGTGAATGATAATAATGTCAGCTGCAGTTTCTCTGAATAAGAAGAGGGGTTATATATGAGGCATATAAGGGCAATAGAATGATGGCAAAAATAATCATTCCACTGACAAGCCATGAAGTCCACACTTGGCCAGAAGCACAAATGTCAATGTAATTTTTATGTGGAACAAGCACAACTCAGGCAATGTAACCATAAAACAACTTTATATTAGTTTTCTCTCTCTCCATTTAAATTTGTCTCTGGACTGCTTCATTCTCTGTCCTTACAGGCCTAGTGACATTTCTCCTATAAATAATAAAACATCTTATTGTTAAGTTAAATCACCAAACAACAGGCTCAGTTAAGTAATTAGCATGATCAATACCAAATAATATTTAGAACCCCAAATTTATTTAAAATTTGGACTCCTTTCCACCCCCTGTAGCAAGAGGGCATCTTCAATCTGGGTAGGAGAGTTGACTGCTACTCTGTCACTCCATATAAGTATTCTGTACTCCTTCCATCAGTTTGCTCACCATGGTGTTTCCTAAGCATGTGAGACTTGTACCTGGAGAGGGAAGAGATGAAAATGTTAAGAACTATCCTTTTGGGCTAATATTGGTGTGAATTGATATTGGTCCTTTCTGAACATTTTATGTGTTTTAAGCTATTGTGCTGTTTCTGTCTCTTTCCTGAGCAACTTTTTGTAGAATTTCCCTTTCATAAGTTTTTCCCTGGAAGTTCACTTGGAAAGGTCAAATGTATATTTCTTCTGGCTTCATAATTTACCTCTTCTTCTGCTCCTTGGAGTCCAGTCATACTTCTGTCTTCCCTAGTTTTCCTCACCAGGTAATCTTTTTGAATAGGATTTAAGAGGAGCCATGTGAACTTTTTTTCATACAAGGCCTACATGGTCAAAAAGAATTACTCACATGATGTATGTGGGAGAGGTTGTTATGAACTATATGTTGAACACCACTGTGTTAGTTCATTTAGGATGCTGTTACAAAACTGAGTAATATAAATGACAGAAATCTATTGCCTTCAGTTCTATGAAACCTGAGATCAAAGCACCAGCAGATTCTGTGTCTGGTGAAAGCTTGCTTCCTTCTTCAAAGATGGCACCTCTGCTACATCTTCGCATGTTGCAAATTTATTCAGGCCACTTTTTTAAGGACACCAGTTCCATCAAAGTCCCCACCTTCTAACACCATCCAGCCTTCTAATACCACTGCACTAGGGATCAAGTTTCAACATAAGAATTTTTGGACATAGTCAGCAATTCCTTTGGAAATTGTTCACTTGATATAACCCTTATTGCAGAAGGATTGTCTTTGAATGACAGCTGAAACTTAACATCTCAACACGTGTTTGTCTCAGTGTGGCAATTTAAGAGAATAAGCAATATGGCATTGATTAAATTAACTTCTAAACTTCTAGCCTTCTAGTCTATTTTTGAAATTTAATGTTAATATTTATATACAGCACTTAGTGTATGGCCTGTCACATACTAAGTGTTCAATACAGGGGGACTGTTGTTATTTATTATTTGTAGAATTGTGTTTGAGAACACAAAAAATGCACACTTATGTACTTTATCTTAAGATGCAGCATTCTAATTACCACTGTACCTGGAGATTAAAAAAAATAGAATATGTCTAGTGAATGAGTATTTGCTCAAATGTTTATTCTTTCCTGTACAAGTCTGGATGCCTTTAGTGCTTTATCCACTCTTTCAGTATATATATTTTTTCCTCTTTATCTTCTAACTGCACTGAAGAGGAAAAAGAAAGAGGTTTATTAACATGCTCTGATGTATATGTCCTTTCCTAACATTGCTTTTTACAGGAAAAATATCTTTTGGTGATAGAAACAGAGTGGTGTGAATAGGGCAACAGTAAATCTGTCCCAAAGCCACTTTCCTATTGTAAATTATCATTATGGGGGATTGGCTTTCTGTTCATGGTGACACTTTATCCAGTGAAGTGACCGGAAGGATTAGAAGTGATTTCTATACTATCAGCCTCTTTGGCATGATTCATTTCTGCTCTCATCTCAGCAAGTGGAAGGTTAGCCTCTAGTTCTGAGAATCAAAAGATGGCTGCCCTACCATAATGAGATCTCCAAACAGCATGGTGTCTCCCACACTGGAGACACTGGATAGGAAATATTTGTTCAGATTGTCTTTCATTGAGTATCTAGATATTTTACTTGACTTCATTCTGGACCAAAGTGTTGCTGTCAACGAATCTAACAATTTTATTTTCCTCATAAGACACTTGCTCCTTTTGCCTAAACATACAAAATATTCATTTTTTTTTTTTTTTATTTGAAATTTCTATTTTAAGTGAAACTTTACTAGAAGATGTCTTGACTTTGGTCATCTAAGCGTGATAGACTCACATACATTTTAAGTGAGCTCTTTCAGTATCAACTTTCAACTGGAGTTGTAAGGAATTTTTTCTTGAAATGTAGCTTTCGTTTTTTTCTTCAGGAACTCATTTTACTGTATGTTCGGTATTCTTTTTCTATCATAAATGTTTGTTGCTTTCCCTTTTCTTATTTTAAAAAGACTTTTCCTTTCATTTTCTCTCTTAAAGCATTAACTCTTGTGTTTGTTAACTCATGTCTTGTCTAATTTACCTTTCCTTTCTGATTTTTTTCCATTTCTAATCATTTCCCGAGTTGTCCTAATTTCTGAGCTTTTCTAATTATGCGTTATGTTATTCTTTCATGACTTTCATCATTTTCTGAATTACTTTCAGCTTGATTTGAATACTAGTGGTTGTAGTTTCATTGGTTTTGTGGGCATATCTTTCTGGAATTCCTGCAATGTTTTTAGGAATGCTTTTTGATCCTTATTCTTTCAGAAAAATCTTATAATAACTTTGAATACAAAAGGAGCCATATGGGCGTTTAGTTGACTTTTTCACTTTTTGAATTAGATTATATATAGAAAGCATGTCACTGGTGTCACTTTTGAATGATACCATATATTTGTAAAATAGATAAACAATGGGTTGTGTGAATGTCTTAAAATTTTGTCCCTGGTAGATGAATAAACATCGTCTTTTATGGCTTTTCCTTTGAATTTTGAGTCTAGTGTATTTGTAGAGACAGCTCCCATTTGACATTCCATAGTTTTTCAGAAAAGCCACCATCAGCTCCTATTAGTTACAGTAGGCCTGTAATGAATGCATATCTGAGACAATTGCCTTATTTTCAAAAAGTATAACAACTGTAAATGGGTTCTGATGATCCCATCTAGTGAGTACTATCTTGTAGTTGTGCCATAATAAAGGAAAAGAAATTAGAGTTTGATACCACTCTTTATCCTAAAGTATCCCCAAGTGGGTAGCATAACATTGTAAAAGAAAAAGTTCTGCTTGCAAAGCTTAGATAATGTTATCCACAGATTTTTATGATATTGTTCCAAAGAGATTCCTTTTTAAAAAGAACTGCTCCAACTTACTATTGTGTTATCCATAATGTATTGACATGCTTAGAGATTAGAGCCAGCATAGACTCATGATAACATACTCCTCTGTGTGTGTGTGTGTGTGTGTGTGTGTATGTGTGTGTGTGTGTTGATGGGAAAAAAACTATGCATTTTTTAAATATTGCCATTTCCTGAATAATTCCTAATCTCATCAATGAGATCATAATCTTTTTGATAAAGATAATTTGACAAATTTGATTACTGGCCAATTGCAGAGGACAATTTGAAAGTTGATTTCACACTTTCTTTAGGGCCATTTTTTCAAGTGTTAAAGTGTTTTATGGTTAGTTCATTGTAGATAGAACCATTTCCTGAAGAATGGGGCTGGGATATGACAAAAGAAAACCATGAGTTTTGGAATCACAAGGCTTTTAGTTCAATTCAAGCTTAAATCCTCTTTGGTCACATGCAGCAAGTTACCTTTCTTCCAGGTTCCCAGGTTCCCTGTGTATAAAATAAGCATGACAATATCATATCAACAGTGTGGTTTCTAGATTTGAGCTTTGGCATTTTATGTATTGTATAGATTTTATAAATGTGCCTTCTCTTTTCATAGCAAAAGAATATATCTGCAAATGTAAACAAAGGAAAAATAAGTGATTTGAATGTCCCTAGATGACTTCAGTATGTTTCCACTCCAATTAAAGACTTAATAACTTAAAGTTCTTGTGTAAGCTCAACCTTTTATTAGAGAAAGCAAAGATGTACAATGTCTTGAACATAAGTCTCCAAAAAACTAGGTTGAAATTAACTGTAATTAATCATTAGTACTTGAATCATTAGTATTTGAATTAACATATTAATTTATTGTGCTATATTCATTATATTTATTTAGAAAACATTATGATTCATTTAAATGTCACCAATGCTTATAAAAGTAAGCTGCATAAATCTTTTTTATAAACTAATATTTAGAAGTAATTCTTATGTGAAGAACCAGCTTATTTTATTCACTTTAAGTAAATCCTTAGCATTGGAAAGGGTAAATTTACAGAAAGTGGGATGTTTAAAAGCAAAACCTCACTAGATGGACAGACTACACTGACATTATGCTAATTAGAGATGTGAATCACTGACACCTGCATTTCGTAGTGGGACACAATACAGCATCAAGGTCTCCATCCTTTTGTTGATTTAAAATGTTATCCTTGAAATAGCAATGTTATAAATATTAATAAAAATACTAAGAGCTTGGCAAGTGGATTCCAGGAAGACTAATGACTTTGAGTTAAATATCAAGTCATTATTCTAACAGACCTTTTACTAGGCAGCAAAGATGGAACAATGTTGTAAAGGTCTTAACAACCATTCAATTGAGACAAAAAGTTACATCAACTAGTTGTTTGACCTAAATAGACTGTTTCTGAATGAATTAATCAGGTTTTGGTTATCATCTCACAACACCAAATACTTGTCTGGCTGATGTTTTGACTCCTTTAATTGGTTGTCTTCCCAGCTGGTGTGATTGTATACATGTATATTCCTCTTCAGAATTATTTGTGTAAGTCAGTAACTCATGTCAGTACACTCTCAGGTTGTCTGTGAGTATGTCAACATAGATATATCTCAAAAACACAGCATTGAACAATAATAGATGACTATAGATACACAGAATATCATTTTATTGTCTCTTTATTAGAACTATACCATATATTGTTCATGAAGGCAGATTTATATAAATGAAAGTATAGAAGGTGTATGGAAAGAGTACACAAGACTCATGCCTTAAAAACAGTGGGGGCAGGAATTGGGATGGTAACACAGGATAAAATGAAAGGAACCTGTTCTAATCAATGCTGATGGTGTGCTGTAAAATGTGTGTGTGATGATCAAAGCAATCCTATGTTAGAAAATAAAAGCTAGGATGTTTGTAGTTTTACTTTTGTGTTAGAATATGAGCATCTTTTCAAACTGACTTGAGCATGTTGAACATTTAAAATGACACAGCGGTACCATTCTGTTTCCACTGGGTCAAGTTGAATATTGAGATGGTGGGATGGAAGAAAGTGTCACACTTCTGTTGTTCCTCCAAAATTCTTTTCAAATGAACTGGCTTCCGGTTAAATTATACTTTACAGCCGAGTAGACCCAAATATCTAAATTAGTGAGAAATGTCTTCTTACTTCATAAATATTTGTGCTGTAAATACCTGCTACCACTAAAGAGTTTTGTCTAAAATTCCAGTTGGAACATCAATTTAGCTTCATTTTTTTAAATGATAGTTCATAGAACATACTTTGCCTGGCAAACAAAAAATATGAAAAAAATAGTGCCCGAATATTTTAGGAACATAATGATTATATATATATAGTGCATATCCCTCTACAGAATTATTTGGGTAATTATTTATATATAAATATGTATTTTATATATATAAATGCATTTGCATAATTATATATATCAATGTAATACACTATAAAGAGATATGTTTAATGAATGCAAAACCACATAAAACCATGCCCTTATTTGTTGCATATTCAGGAAATCACAGCAATTCTATTTGATTTTCACTGATTTTATCCATACTCACACTTTAAACCATGTAATGTTTGTATGAAGACCTTAAACTTGTTTTGTGTAGGATATACACATAATTCTCCCTGTGTGTATATGAAATATCAACTTTCAAGGGCTATTTTTTTCCTCCTCTAAGCCTGGTATTTACAAAAAGTAAAAAAAAAAATAGGATAAAACAGAAGCTTATTCATGCAGATGCATTCATATCAGAGGTCTTCCTTTGAGATTGATCAAATCAAGCAAGAAGAAATTCTCTGTAGTCAACAAAATATACGTTGTATTTCTCTGCTTCTTTTCAAGCACCTCAGATCTACATGTGAGGGTGGCCTAAAACCCTGTTAACCAACTTTAGGAAGAAAAAAAGAGCATGAGTAAAATATTGCAAATAATTGCCCATTTCTATACCAAAGTTCAAATCTCTCTTGAAATGATGAACCAACTCAAATAGCAACATTGGAAAATGTCCTTGTTTAGGGATAATTAATGACCTGGTACTTTACTCACTGTTTATGATGTATAGTCAAATAAGAAAGGAAAATGTTAAAAGCTCAAAGGTTAAAGCTATAGTGAAATTTATACAGCAGATTTATATGTGATCAGTTTTTGTTTTGAGAAAGTTACTTTTGATTTCACATGTTATTTTTGTTGTATAGAGTAAAGAAAAACACATTGCGATTCATTTTTGTTTTTAATTTTTAATATTTATTTTTCCTGAAGAAGCTTAAATCATTGTTTAAGAAAAAGCTTTAAGCTCTGTCAAATCTAATGAGGCATATTTTACTTAATATACCCAAATGACTGAGTTAGTTTTACCTTTCAAACTTTAAAGTGGATAAATGATAAAAAAAAAAACCTTTATCTCTAATGACCCAACAACAAAAAACCCCCACAATACATAGTTATACTCAAATATTCTAAACTGTTTTAGTATAAACAGTATGCTTGAAAATATTGTAGAATACAGGGAAAAGATTAACATTATTGTTACCTCAATGGTTGATGATAGCAATTGACTAGTGAAATGGTTTGCCCAAAGTGTGCTTTTCTTCATGCAATTTCAGTAATATGGAACTGTATGTTCTGAGAAATATGGGAAAATGTAGGAAATTGTTGCAAAAACTGCTTTGACTCAAGCAGACATTGTGATGAAGTATAATCTCCTCAAGTAAACAGTTATTATGTTAAGAATGAAGAAGCAATCACACAATTTAAGTGTTTTGCTTTGGCAGCTCCACTCACATTTTCCAACCCTGCCTTTTCCTGAGATGATGCATTCCTGTTGGTCCAGAGAAAACAGTAACAGGCAAGGGGCCAATGTATGTAGGAATCAGAATCTGTGTTTAAAAAAAATGGATTTTTCAGAAAACAGTTTAATGTGTCTATGTCTAATTTCTTTACCTTGACTGAAAGGACTATTAATGGACACAGACCAGATGAGACATCACAGTCAACTGAAAATAATTCTGTGCCACAGATATTAGCTCGGGACTCACCCTTTGAAACAAGCAAGAAGTGGAAAGGATTGCAGAAACTACCACTTAACTTTCTTTATAACCCTATGGATGCTTGTGAAGCAAGCTAAGTGCACTTTGCCAAACTTATTGGCCTGTGTTCTTTTTCTCAGACCTCCTGTTTTCCAGCTGTCCTTCAGTTCTACCCTGAATGGATCCCAATATTTACTTACACTGTGGTAGTCAACATATGACCAAGATAATTTCTGTTTTTTTAAAAAAATCTCATTACATAGTTTATGTATCTGAAATAATAGTTTTTTTTTTTTTCCACTTTGGTAGTCACTGATTTTTCTTAAAATATTTTGGGAATTCCACATAGGACTTGGCATAGATTCTTTTGATTATCTTTAGTGTTGGTAAAATTACATTCCTGAGAACAGAATGTGATGTAAACAAAGTCTTATAGATGGATGCTGAAGTTTAGTGATGTTCTTCTGAGTTTAGAGGGGGAAATAAGAACAATTTTTATTCTGAAGCTTAGAAACCATCACAAAGCACTAAATAATAGAAGCATTATTTTGGAATAAACCTAAGGCCTTCATGTTTGTCTGTTTGAAAACAAGAAGGTACCCTTTTCTTAGAACTCTTTGGTGATTTCAAGTATCTCTAATAGAAAATTTGCATTGTTTTTCAGGCGTTACACAGATCACCTGGAAGATAGGCTGATTCTCTGCTCATTAAACTATCATTCACAAATACCAGATAATATCAAATTACTCAGAAATCTGAAGCATGACACAGACATTGATTGAGAACAAAGAACTTCAGTCAGTAAACTATTTTTCAAGTAGTATTAATTTTTATGTTAGATGCTGTCAGTTCAACTCCTAATTTCATTATTTATTATCTATGAGATTTCTGAGAAATTTAAATTTTCTTGGGCTTATTTTATTCTCTATAAAATGGGAATAATTATTTTACCTGCCTCTGAAGTTGAGAAAAAATGAGTTAATCCCTGTGTTGACATATTCAATCTAAGCACCTGAAAAAATTTAATAAATATCAGATACATTTCTTGTTTGTGTGATGATACTTTGCAACTGCTACTATTCGAAGCATTGTTCTTCCATGTTGGTTTTTTAATTGCAACAAAAATTAGCTAAATTTTTATTAGCTTAATTTAGCTGAAAAATTAGCTAATTTTTTAGCTCAAAGTGCATTAATTTATTGCAGTCATTAAATTATTAATAAAGTATTGAAAAGCATATTTGAATCTGAGTAGCTATTTCTAAAAAATCTTTTGCTTTATATAGCTAAGCCTCATCTTTAGTGAAAGTATTTACTATAATCTTATGCTTTGATTATTGCCTATTTTGGAATATCTCATATAACTCAGGGTCACTCCTCCACATCAATATGAAGAACCCCAATTTTTGAAGCATTTTTCAGACATAGTTTTTCATATCAAGAAATAAGTATGTGTATGTATCTTAAGTGGGAACTTTTGAAGGGATTTGTTCTGTTGACAAGTTTTACTATTTTATGCCCTAATATTAATTGGAAGAATTTGAAATATACCATAAATATTTTTATTCAAAAGATAAATTTTGTAGCCATTAGATGTGATGCATACTAAATATTTTAAGTTGTCACCTGGATTTCATAATGCAATTGACAAATTAAGAAATAGCAGATAAATATCTCAACTTGTAATCTAATCAAAATGTTTTATCATTATTTAGACTTCCAGACTTGAAGATGCCCCAATTTTCTGGTGTATCTTGACTTTTACAATGTAGACACAACCCAAATAGTCTCCGAAGGAATACAGATAAATTACATGAAAAACTTATTTTCTGATTTAGAAAGTATAAGGAGTTTTTATTTCATTGATAAACAGGACTGGTTCAAAGTGTGAGAAGAGATGATTAAAATTAAAAATAAAACGATTTTGCAATGGCTAAGTCTAGAAAATTACTAGCAAAAGTAGTTTTCCCGATAGTTTCTTGACCTAGTGATATCTACAAATAATTACAAACACATAATACATGAATATATTGTCACATTTTGTGTTTCCTGGAAAGTAGAACCTTCAGCAGAGGACTTACAAGCTGCTACTTTTTGGGTAGGGTAATTCTAGGAAGCAGGAGTGAGGACTAAAGCTGTGGAAGAGGAACAGAGGGGGAGCTGACAGAATGAGGCATTTCTTATTTGGCCACCCCCAAATGTGACTGATCACTGGATCCCACAGCAGTGGCCGCCAAGAAGCCATAGGAGAAGGGTAATCATTTGTCCCCTGGTTTCCTTCTCCTTTTGGTCAAAAGTTCATCCCAAGGGTGTAATACCTTGTATTCCTGTTTCCCAGGACAGGAAATGAAAGGTTTGTGACAATACTCTAGGATAAGGCAGAGTCAGCATATGCACACATGAAATGACTGGGTCAAGAGGAAGACTCATCAGCCATGTTTGCAAACTGGAGATAGTGCCTTGTTATCTTTTAAAAATGTATTTTCTATCATTTTTTCTATGCCCAGTTTGAATTGATTTTATATAAATGTGATCACTTCTAGTCAGAATGGGGTTTGACATTTTATAATAGAAACTTTGTATAATAGAAAATATAAGAGGAAGGAGATTTACAGCAACTTTGAAAATACGTGTATGAGGATCAGACAGACAAGTCATCCATGCCACCAAAGACCCAGGCTTCTTTTACCTTCTTCTACCACACCTTACTGAGTACTGTCCTAGGCTCTTCCCCTAAGTACACTTTAGTTAGGAAAGACAGACAATAAATTGTCCACAGAGTTGTTTTAGTTTTCTACAAAACTGAGTTATACAATATAACAAAGTATCACATGAATACTATATATATATATATATATATATATATATATATAAAATTTAGAAATCAACATAAAAATAAGCACTTTTCCTGATACTGGAAATGCATCTTACTCAGGTTCAACCTTACTTAGGTTCAACTCTCAGTATCCAAATGAAAATTTTCTACAGTCTAAATCACTCTTAAATTGATTTTGCATTCAACATGTATGCTTTTCCACATCAACAGAAAAAGGAGAAAAAAAATACAACCATCTCAACATGTGCAGAAAATACATTTGTTAAAACCCATTCATATTTTTTAAAAATCTCAACAAACTAGAAATAGAAACATTTAATCTGACCAAAGATATCAGATTTTTAAGAAAAGCCTCCAGTTAACATCATACTTAGAAGTAAAATATTTAACATCTTTCTCTGATGTTTGAGAATAGGTCAAATATGTTCACTCTCATCATTTTTATTCAACATCATACATGGAAACTTAACCAGTACAGTAAGGCAAAAAAGAACTAAGAGTTACAAGAAAAGAAAGACCTAACACTGTTATTAATTTCAGCTGACATGATTATGTACATATAAAACCAGAATGATTTACAAACATTGGTGAATTTAGTAATTTTTACTGTAAGCAAGGTCAATATTTAAAAACAATGGTGGTTTTTATAGTTTATCAAAACATTACATAGTATTTTCTAAATGCCATTTACAATGACACAAAAAAATCAAACTCTAATTAATAAATATAATGAAAGATGTGAAAGACCTTTACCTCAAAAAGCCTCAAAATATTGCTGGGAGAAACTAAAGATTTAATAAATGGATACACTATGTCCTAGAATTAAAAGACTCAATATTATAATTCTCTTGTTTGCATTATATATTTGGTGCAAACTCAATCAAAATCACAGTAGGATTTTTATGGACATTGACAAGCAAATTCTGCAAATTCTGTAGAACTGCAAAGACCTGAAATAGTAAAGGCAATACTGCAGAAGAAAAACAAAGTTAGGGAATTCACACTAGTATATATTAAGACTTCCAATGGAGCCACGCTAATCAGTACCATGTGGTATTGAAATAAGAGTAGAATAATAAACTGATGGAATGGAACAAAAAGGCTATAAATAGATCCACACATGTATACATCTGTTTTACAACCAAATTGCCACTGTAATTCAATGAGGAAATGATGGTTTTTAAATAAATAATATTAGGTTGCAGTTCTACTCTTAGATATATAACCAATAGGAATAAAAACATGTTAACAAGAATAATAATACATACCATATGGCTGTGTTTATAGCAACTTTAAGAACAAGCTAAACTTTTCTATTGCTACAAGAAATCAGACAGTAATTGCATTTGATTGAGGGCAGTTGCGCTAACTAGAGAAGAGCAGGAGAGAAATTTCTGGAAATATTCTATATTTTGATTACATCCTGTTGGTTACAGAGGTATATATGTTTATCAAACGTCAATGTGCAATACAGATCTGTGGATTTTAGGATATTTAAATTTAAAAAGGCTACAGAGTAAAGCAGATATCCGTATTAAAGAAAGTAAACTACAGTGTCTACTTCACACCACACAGAAAATCAATTTGAGAAGGATCATAGAGATAAAGAGATAATAACAAAACTTCTAAAAGGAAACATGGGAACATATCTTTATGACCTTGGAATAGGCAAATTATTTCCTAAACAGGACACAAAAAGTACTATTAAGAAAGTCAAGAAGTTAGATTTCATTAAATAAAGAACTTCTGTTAATGAAAAAGATCCACCAAAAGAATGCACGAACAATGCACAAAAGGCAGAAGATATTTATAGTTCAAATATATGAAAAAAGAAAAACTCTGACCTAAGGCCAGAATATGTATTCCTATGGGTGAGAGCAAAAGAAGGTAGCCTAAAAGAAAGGGGTGAAAGCATATCCAGGTGGCTAGTAAGTGTATGATACATTGTCCAGCATCACCAATTAGCAAGGAATGTAAATATCACACATTGCAGTATGACATGACCACACTCACACCAACATGGCCAAAATTAAAAATATGGAAAGTGCAAAATTTTGGTGAAGAGGTACAGCACCTGGAACTCTCCTGTGTTAGTGAGGGACTATAAATTGGGAAACCTTCTGCAGTATCTACTTAAAACAATTATGTAAATAGCCTATCTCCCAGTGACTACATTCCTGAGTGATATCATACTATAGTGATTATCGTGGAATGAGACCATTTCAGTACTCAGAATATATTCTATATTTATTTTCTGATTATGATTTTCTGTCTTTAAATCTGTAAACTTTTATAAAAAATCTTCTGCCACTTAGATTTGAAATTTGGGTTTTCCATATCCTGAAATAATGATTTCTTTAATACAATATGTGACTACATAAAAATGAGTCAACTGTAATTTTGGTGAGGCATGATGTAAAGTGAGATACAAATTTACAATAGAACTTTCAACTATATACAACTCTAGGGAGAGTAAAGAAAAAACAAAAACAAAAACAAAACAACAACAGAAACAAAATAAAAATAAAACACTGCTCCAAAGAATTAAGGTAAAACATGTTATTTTGAAAATGATGGTAGGACATTAAGTTAACAATAACATTTTCTCCAAGTGTTTTATTTGTTCCTTGACTTTTGAAGTATCTTTTTCATAGTACATTGAAGAAAGGAAGAAAAAAGAAAACTCACTAACAAAGTCAATTAAAAGAAACTTTGATTAAAATAATGTTTTTTTAAACATTTTGTTATCAGTTCAAGTATTTTAGAATAGCAGAAGATAAAGAATTTTATTATAAATTATTTTCACCTAGAGATCATTTGTGTTGATCCCTCTAAAGATAGAAGATTATTGTTCTATGGATTTTGCTGAAAGAAGTCAAATTACAAAATGAAAAGTGTTTCTTGTTGACTGTTGAATACTGTATAGAGTCCCAGTCACAATCAAATTGCTAAAATAAGACATGATATTTCCAAGAAATAAAGAATGAATTAAGATTTTGTCCCTGACAGTTCAGAAAGTTTTCAAATAATGTATACCTTCATTTGGTTTCTTTGTAATGATTGTTTTGGAAAGGATTGAATTTCTTCCTTCTTTCCTCTCTCCCTGTTTCTCTTTCACTTCTTGTCCTTTCCATTTCTTCCTTTTTTTTTTTTTTTTAACTTCTATTAAGCAACATTTCAGCCTGAATTCATGAAAATTGTCTCGTGGAGTATTCCCTGCCATGGGAGTACACTTATGAATCTTTGATACCATCAGTAAATTCATAGCAAATTCTTGATTAAGAAATTGGTCCTATCTGAAAATTTGTTTGGAAGTCATTTATTAGGACTCTCGAGTTTTCACATAGATACGGTATTAAGAATGATAGTTTGTCTCCCAGTCCAGCCTACAAAATCATATTTAACTCATAGCATAATTTTTTGATTTCACTTTACAATAAAATTAGGAGATAGAAGTTTTCTCTAAAACTTCTAATTAAACAAAACAATAAAAGGCCCAAATATAATGAGGGTTTTTATTTTTAAAGAGGACCTAGAGGAAATTAGATTCGGTGAAATGAAAATGAGATAAAACTACAAATTAATAAATTCTCCTAGTGTTTGTCAGTCACCCTGTGAGTATTTTTCATAAAACTCTGAACCTTAAAAGAACCCTGTAAGGTAGATATTCCCAATTTTCAGAAAGCACTCTGTAGCGCAGCAATTTTAAGAAACTAACATAGGGTCAGAATCTAACATGAATCTTACCTGAGTACCACCAGCCCTGCAACCTAAATTTTTTGCATTGTGCCACGCAACAAGAAGACCCCAAAGCTTGAGTTCATCTTCAAAGACTTCATGCTCAGTATTCTTTTGAGAGTTCCTAGACAGGAAGGAACTTCTGAAATAACTTGTTTTCAAATCTATGACTTCACAACTGAGAAAACTAATGTGAAGAGAATTGAGGGACCTTCTACTTATGACCATGCGGATCCCAGATTCTCTTCCTTTAGATTCTGATGATGGCCTTGCTATTTCCATAGATATTGATAAAATTAAAGTACCGCCTTTGTCTCACCCACACTACTGCAGCAGTCTCCTCACCAGGCTCCGTGTCTCCAGTTACTAATCCTAAATACTGCTGTTTGCGAAAACATTAAATATAAGTAGTTGTAACATAAGAATTGTAAAGATTAAAAGGATAATACATCCAAAGTTATTTACTTAGGGCTAAGCACTTAACACCTAATAAATACTTGCCTATAGCATTTTCTTATGCAGAGATCATAAATGACTTTTCATTGTACATTAAACCATAAAAGTTCCGGGTTTCTAATTTTGCAAACATAATATATACTTAAATATTATTTCAAAGATACCATCATATATGGTATGTTTATAGGCCAATTTAAGTTTTTTTTAGATGTTCAAAGCCTATAAAATGTCCTAGGGAAGGACCCTTTTCTTTAGGTTGATTTCTCAGAATCAGACTGTGGAAAGAGGTTTCATATCGTTCCTGAAAGAAGTGAGGCCTGGAGAAACTGGTAGTAAAATTCAGGATTCAGGAAGAGGGACTGGAAACATCTGAGGCAAGTTCATGAAGCCACAGTCTCAGCTGGATCTCATAGAAGCTCTGGAGCATCCATTACATCTCCAAGTTTATTGTACCTTGAGGGAAGGGAGCTGGGCTGGCTTTTGTGTTCTTGGTCAGTCTGAGTCACCCTGGAAAAGACATAAACTCTCAGGCATTTCTGGCTCTTGGCCTGTGGAGATAAAGAATATAACGCAAGTCATATCCTCAGAAAAAGGTTGCAATGCAAACTCAGTGAAGCAAAGTGCCCAGGACCTAGGGAATGGGTACACAGGCTGAGAGGAGGGGTCTCAGGAGATGTGGACAGTGTCCAGGTCCTGGCTCAGCATGGCGGTTACTTGTTTCCCACTGTCAGTCTTCACTCTCTGCTCCAGCCTCACTGAACAACTCATTCATTCCCACAGTTGACTGTGCTGGGTACTGTCCTAGGTGTTGGGAGAAAAGCAGTTAGCATGTTTCCTCCCTCAAAGAGCACATATTCTCCTGAAGGAGAGAATAACCCATAAGCCAACATAAGATCTTATGATATCGAGTTCATCTACGTGTGATGAATATAAATAAAGCTGGAGAAGAGAATAGACAGCATCAAGTTTTTATGTTGTTATTTTCATCTTGTTATTATTTGCTTTTGTATTTGTTTTATCCAGTGTAGTCTGGAAATGCTCTGATGGAGAAGCAATAGCACAGGTGAGGTGAAGAAGAAAACTAGGTGAAAATGGGTTCCACAGAAGACAAGAGCCTGTGCACAATCCCTGAGTGACACTGTGTCTTGTTTTTTTCAGGAACTGCACAGAGGTCAAGATGACTGGAGTCTGGCAGATAACAGCAAATAAGAGTCAGGAACCACATCAGTGAAGGTTTTAGAAACAAAAGTCATGGCACAGTCTTTGGATCTTATTCCAACTGTGAAGAGAAGTCTCCAAAAGCCTTTGAGTAGACAAATGACAGGTTTGATTTAGTTTTCTAAGTGATATTTATTGATCTTCCAAAACCACCTCCAAACACTGTCTTAAAACAGAAACAGATTTGCTTACTGTTCTGTGTGTTGACCATTTGGAAAATGTTTAGCTGGGACAACTTAGCTCTGTCAGGGTGGCTGCTGACTCACTTGTAGCTAGGTGCTCAGTTGGCAGTATTCTGGAAACTGCTGGCTAGGAGAGGGTTCAGTTGTAAACCTGGCAACCCCTGAAAGCTATGGGGGCTGGTTGTCCTTCACTAGTGGTTTCACATGGATCATTTCATGAAGGTTTAATCACAGGGGGCATGGAGTAGATTTGAACAGGAAGATCTGGAAGTCAGTTATGGATATGTTAAGTTGAAGGCACTGATTAGTTGTATAGAAGTATTATTTAAGCATTTGCCTTGTAAGTATGTATTTCAAGGAAGAGACTATGTTTGGAGAAATGCATTTAGCTGATATTTCAAGCCAGTGGATTGGGTAAGGTCTCATAGGGAATGAGTATGGATAAAGAATAGGTTCTTGGTCAAGTGGTTGGTTCTTCAGTTAGTAAAAGAAACATTCAGCAAAACTTGGGATGATGTGATCATTAAACTACTTAGTTGGGGGGTATAGCTTAGTGTGAGGCAGAGTAGTGGCCTGTCTAGTGTTCCCTAGGGAGTGGCTGCCTCCCTGTAGTCTAGTAAGGGCCTGTCCTCACTAGACATTTCTCTATATTTTGTTTTTCCAAATTTCATTGATTTGTTTTTATTTATTCTTCTGAGGACACTCTGGCAAATGTTATAACCTCATTGGAAGTCTAACAAATAGCATCTTATTTCCTTGCCAGTTTTCTGAAAAATTGAAATGAAGCAAAAGGATGGCCAACAGGGATCAGAATGTCAGTTTTGTTATTGACAAATGTTAAGTTGGAGGACTTGGCTTAATTGGAGAGACAAATTAGTCTGATAAGTATGCTCCAAAATTTAGGTAGACTTCCCAGCTGTTTTAATAGTTTATGCTACTATAACAATACCTGTAACTGGGTAATTAATAAAGAACAGAAAAATTTCACAGTTCTGAAGTCTGAAAGTCCAAGACAAAGGTGTCTGACTCTATTAATGGCCTCCTTGCTGTTTCCTCACATGGGAAAGTTGGAAAGGGCAAGTTAACCAAATGTTGTGTGGACATTATTTTTTAGGGGTTTATTCTATTCATGTTGGAGGAGTCCTCATGTCTAATCCTCTTAGAGGCTCTACCTAGCACTATCATAGCTAAATTTTGGAGGGGGCACATCCAAACCATAGCACCAAACAACCCAGGACATTAGCATTGAACTCAAGCAGGAACCCTGCTAGTTGAGGGTAGGCGGAGAGCTGCTTTGAGAGAAGAGTAGAGAATAGCTTCTTCTGTGGGTAGGTCAGACTCAAGAGGGAGAAAGGAGGGTCTGGATATATAAGCCATGTTTCTTTTCTCCATACTTATATTCCCAACCAAGATGTAATAAATAAAAGGGCCAGGAGAGACAAAAATATAGAAATGTTCTTTTGGTTTGAATATGAGGGGTCCTCCAAAATCTTCTGTTAATGCAGGAATGCTCAGAGGTCAAGCGATCACATTGTGAGAGCTGAAACTTAATCACTTCATCCTGATGTGAATGGCTGGATGGTAATTTGGACAGGTATGGTATAGCCGGAGGAGGTGGGCCATAGGAGGTGTGCCCTGGAAGGGTACATCTTCCATGTGGCCCCTCTTTCCTCTCTTTCCTCCACTGGGCCCTTCCTGCATGATGCGCTGCCTCAACTAGGGCCTAGCCCTCTATGAACTGAAACCTCTGAAACCGTGAGCCCCAAATAAACCTTCTCTTCTCTAAATGGCACTTGGGTATTTTGGTCACAGCAGTGCAAAAACTAACTAAAGCACTCATATAGAAGAAAGCATTATGAATGGGGAAAATTAGCTCTTTTATTTTGGTACAAAAAATCAGTAGTAATATTTTCTACTTAGGACTCATAGATGGTAACTGTTATACAACCTTTTTTTTTGCAAAAGGAATGAAACTAAACCATTTACATCTCTGTGTATTTGGGGAAAGGTGTTGGGACTGAAGATAGAGAGCTTGGGCGAGGGTAAAGCAAACGGCTTGGTCTTGATTCAGTGAAGGGGATGAAAGGAAATGGTGAAGGAAAGACTCTAAATTAGAAAGTTTCCTAAATAACTGTGGTGGAAGCATTGACTCAGAATGATTGTACTGCTGTCCAGAGGGGAAGGAAGAGAGACACTCAAGGTGCATGGCACTGTTCACAAACTGAGTGTGCCTCCTCTGGGGCAAATTGTCCAGCCTTGGGTGTAGTTGAGCAAGCTTTCCTTACCACCCCTTCTCCTTCAAAATGATGCACCCTAGAGTTATCAATAGGCCTCTGTGTTTCCTCCCTCTAGGAAGAACCAAGGAGATAAATGCATTCTAACCATTCCAACAGAAAAATAACCATCCTGGATAATTTTTGCCCTTGGCGCTCTTGGAATCAACCTTGCAATGGCCACTTCAGTAGCTCAAGAGTGACAGCTGCTTCCTGAGCTATGTGTTAGTAGCCCCTAAATGGCAGTCACTCTGGAGAGGGAGTCCCTAATACTTGAACTCTGGAATTGGGGGGCATGTACAAATTATTTTTGATAATTCCGCATGAAGGGAAGTTCAAGGATACATACCACCTCCCTCTGGGCATGTTAACTGTTTTTAATGATATTATCTGATATTTTAACAATGTATGCAGAGCAGCAGAGCCTTGAGTTTGTTGTTTAAATATCTTTGATGCTGTGTCATAACAAATTAGTTTCTAAATGTTGCCAATTTGGCAGACAAAGCTGATTATTTCCTGCAATCACACTGCATATGTGCACAAGATTATAATTAATGATCAGGGATGCCAGCCATACTTTAATAATAATCCTTCAGTGTTTAGAAGCCGATTAGAGTAATGGGCATTTGTGCCCTTTATTGGGGCAGAGGTGAGAGAAAGAAGACAGTGAATCTGGGTAGATCTATCAGTGTCAGAGAATCAATAGTTTGCTGATTTCTGTTATAAATTTGAAGATTCTGGGGGAGTTATTGACAGAGCTGCCGCTGTGAATATTAACAGAATGTTTATGTAGCCTTCACTGAGGCAGTGCGAGTCCTAATTAGATTGGAATTGGTCTTTTGGCAACTTTGCAATATTTGCTTCCTCAATATACCAGTATGTTACATGAGGACTCTGAAGAGATTAGTGATATATTTCAGAAGAATTATGTGAGCACGAAATGTCAAGATATCAAAGGTGTTTCATCATAATGAAATGAGATTCATCAGCTCTTGCCAACCCAGATTTACACTTAAAAAAATTATATTTCCATAACTTGGCAAAAATATGGGCAACAAGCCAGTGTTCTTAAGTTGATGGTAGCATCAAAGTTAAAAAATAAGAGGGAGGAAGGGGAGAGAGTGAAATCACAAATATTTACAAATGGAGCTAATTTGAGAAAATAATCTAAAACCCTAGAATTTCAAAGAAATTGAATTTCAAAATGATTCTTTGATGAATCAAAAGGTTCATCCTGGGGTTACTTTGGATTACCTAGCACTTCTGTAACATTGAGAATTGAATTTGCTTTCCATTTAGAACTGTCTTCTGTTTAAATTGAGGTAAACCTGTGATCCCTTGAAACTTTTTGAGGTGATTCCTATTATGATTCTAAAATCTAAAAGGCTTCAGATAAACTTCGTTGCTCCTTTACTACATCTTTTTTGAAGTACTATAGTACATCAATCCCAAGGCAAGTTTACTCTTTTTTTTTTTAATGAAAAGACTGTGACAATTATTCTCTCAATAGGGGTATCAAGAGTTACTAATTCCCAGAGATAGCCCAATGAGAACTTTCGTAATAGCGACATAAAGTAAGAAACTACGTTCTGAAATCATGGCACCACTTCAAGAGTAAGACAAGAAAATCAGTAGAAATTGATTTCTCAGCCATGCCCGGAGGGCATGGATTATGGGATTATGGAATTATGGATAATCAGACCCTTAGATTAGAGGGGATGGCGTTCACTATATGTGTTTCAAGTGGGAAGGAGGAGTTGTGGAACACGTTTGATCTTTCAGCTTGATGGGGAAGTCAAAACCTGAGAAATTATACACTGGTTTTTTCCTTTTACTCATAGTTAAATTGTTTAAAAATAAAGGAATGGGAAAACATTTATCTTAGGTTACCAAGATTATGCCTGAGGACTCTGCTGGTTCTTATGACAGGGAAGAGTAGTCTTCTAGAGATGCAATGGCCCATTTCAGCAAAGGTTTTGCTCACTCTTGGAAAAGAAGTACAGGGTAGGACCCTTGAGTGATACCAGGGTACTATGAACAGGACTTAGAGTAAGAAGCTCAAACTTTTAAACTCTCTTAAAATTTGTCCTATTACTTTTTAACCAATTCTATAGAAGAACAATCTATGTACATACACTACACCCATTTAAAATGTACAATGTCATGAATATTGATGAATATACAATAAAATTGTAGAAAATGCAAGGTAATATATAGAAGACCCAAAAGGAGACCTATTCTTGCCTGGCTCAGAGACATGAGGGAGAACTGACTGACTATAATGAATAGAAATGAAAATACTTTTTATCTTGATAATGGTAGTGGATTTTACAGATATAGTAGTTTTTTTTTAAATTTTTTAATGAAGAACTTTCTAAGATGCTTTAGTTTGTGTTGATTTGGATCCTGTTTTGGTGTATATATTTTCTAGGATATTTTTAATTTCAATTTCAATTTCCTCTTCCTTCTTGAATTGTAGGCATTTTCAATAGGAAAAAACTCAAAAAAGGCTAATCAAACTGAATCAAATCTGTAAATTGCTTAAACATGGATTGAATGTATCAACTTTATTAAATTAACATTTACAGAAAGTTAAATGCTTTGCATAGTTAAAAAAGATAAAGACTATCAAAGGCAAATTGAGGTATGTATTGAAAAATAATATTAAACATCTCATAAATGTAACCAGAATCTGGAATGCTTCACTGAGATCAGTGGTCAATGTCATCCTTACTGACATGGCAACTTCTGCTTTGGATATGAACTAGAAGCAGTATTATTTTAACTTTCAAAGAGAGACAAGTAATTTATGGCCTTTTCTTTACAATATACCTTATATAATATCTGCACAATAAATTCATTTTTACATTTTCTCCTAATTTGAGGAAAGTTTTTATTTTATTATAATTATGCTACAGAGCTCTGGGTACAAGACACATGTAACTATCTAAATGAAGTAAGTTGCTTTATTCTGAGCTGATATTTAAATAGGAGTTCTGATTCACCTGATAAGAATCAAAATGGGGACATTAGGTCTTTCTGACTCTGCTGTGTACAAAATTATACCATGAACTCTCTCTTCTGCATACCCTCTCTTATTCCAAACTTCTAAATTAGATCTTAAGTTCTTCATTCACACTCACAGGTAGATTCCTACTAATACATTTTCGAAATATTGTCCTACAAGAGTATTTGCATTTTAATAAAATCATAGCCTAGAGGCTGAAAACATGAAACTAAAAACCAGAAAAATTTCTTTCCCAATTAATGAGTAGAAGAGAATTTGAGAAACCCTAAGACTTTTCTAATGCCTCTCAGGTATGATACTAACACAGGATGTGTTGTGTAGGTATCCATGGCTAAGAGGCCTCAAAGAAAAATTCAACAGGCAAATGGTACTATGTGTTATTATTTTCGTAAGAAGCGTAGCATAGGATTTCAATCACATCTAAATTGTGTAAATTAAGCAGCTACATATGTTACCCATTCATTTTTCTAAATCCAAGTCCTTTCTAGTGTCTGTATGATATCTGAGATACAATTGGCCACTTTTTATGCAGGCATTTATTGAACATCACTCTTTGATAGAAAAAATATGGACACAACCTTTGCCCTTCTAAAATTTATAATGGAAAAAAGTCAGGAAAATTTAGCACTGGGCTGCATGGAATTTAAGAGGAATTAAAAGAGTGGAGAAGTCTAAATCATTTTGGAAGATGGGTTTTGCTAAACTGTGTCATTGAAAGATTGGTGTGTTTTGCAACAGCCTGAATCTTAAAATCTCAATTGAGTATAGTCAGAATCATCTGAGAATCTGAGGCATCCAAGTCATCTGGAGGGAGAGTAATTTAGTAGGAATTGCTGACTCCTCTCTTGTTCTGAAGCCAGTTCCAAATGTACTTTGAGACACTATTTAATAGGAATGAGTGGTCAGTGTTTAAGGACTTTATATTTCATTTTGCTTTCAATTTTTCTACCTTGCTGTGAAAAGTGTGGCAACAAGCACCAGTAAGTTAAGCATTAATTTGGACCCTGTTAGACCTGCAGTTTTAGAACCCAGACCAGCTCCATTGCATTTGAATCTGCATTTCAACAAGAACCCAGGAGATTCACATGCACAGTTAAGTTTAAGCATTACTGTTCCAGAGAAGTTTTGCTACATCCTAGAATCTCTTGGGGACCCATAAAAACCATGGTGCCCAACCCACACTCCATATCTATTTAGTGAATGGATAGAACAACCAGAATTTAATGATTGGATAGAACAAATTGAATGGTTCTCCAAAGCTGCCTAAGTTCAGTTGTGCACTTAAGTTGAGCATCAGTGCATGAGTTACTGTTACCACAACACTCAGAACAGCAGCAGGTAGAATTCTGTAGCATCTCTCAATACTATTATAATTTGTGATTATCCAAGCTGTTTTATCAACAGCTTGCATACAAAGTATTAGCATATCCTTTTAATCTGTTTGTGTAAATTTAATTAGGCATCATTTGAGTCTCTGCTCTTGAGACTGGCTTCTTCTTTCTCAAGATTTCTCTTCAGACAGGTTTGGCTGCATAAAATGTAAAACATTGAAGTTTTTTGGTTTCCTTAGGGAACAGGCAGTAACAGCATTTGATCAAAGTTAAATATGATAAAGTGAAAGAGGATGTACTGTAAGAGAAACATATTTGCCCTATGTGAGATTTCTTCTGAAATTCCCTTTTGCTTGGGCAACTTCCTTAATGAAAAAAAGGTATTTTATCATTTAAAATCATTATTTTTCATAATTCTTGTGTTTTGTTTTGGGTAGCTATTTTATTTTTCATAATTCTTGAACCATAAATAGTAAAGTATTAGTCATTCATAATGATAAGATAATCATTTTTTAAATGATAAGGGTTCAAGACATATTAGAAATTTGGGGAAATTGAAGAGAACTAATATATCTGGGGAATAAATTTAATATATCTTTTCCCTTTACCTGTGAAACTTAACTTAGAGGTTTACTAATCCAAGTTTGAACTAGATCTAACAGCATCTGGTCTCTGTTCTTCCTACATGTTATTGTTGCAAAATAATTTAATGGCATTTTAATTGTTTTATATGCATGCTTACATTACATTTCATTAACTTAAGTATTCTTAGGTATACTTAAGGCCAAAATGAAAAATAAGATAATATCTTTATTGTAAAGCATCATAGTATCCTGAAGTTATGTTTGGAGCTAGGCAAAATAAATATTAACATGTTTCTTTCACAAATATGGTTTTCATATTTTCTTCTGTGTGCCTGAATGTGTGTGTTTTACCTATTTTGAAAGAATTTGAGGCTTATTGGTGAAAGAAAAAAAATGATAGAAATGAATGGAAATGTATCTAAGTTCATGGATTGGAAGACTGTCATCAACATAGCAGTACTCCCCAAATTGATAAATACATTTATGAAAACTGTCAAAATCTCATCTCCTTTATAGATCAAAATTATTCTGAAAGTAATATGGAAATTCAAGAGACCCAGAATCCCCAAAACAGTACTGAAAGAGACAAAGCCTGGAAGACACACTTCTAAATGTCAGACTTACCACAAAGTTTCAGTAATAATGGCAGGGTAGTACTGGCACAGGGATGGATATACTTGTTAAGGGATAAGAACTGAGAATCCAACCAGAAACTCTTACATTTTTAACAACATTGTGTATGGTCCTGGGAACTGAACACAGACAGCGCCTTATGCATGCTAGGCAAGTGCTTTACCACTGATCATCACCACCTAGCCTAAGCCAATAGACTTTTGACAAAGATATCAAGGAAATTCACTAGAACAAGGATTTTTTAACCAATAGTACCTGGACAACTGGAGATATATATACATATATATATACATATACACATATATATACATATATATGTATATATATGTGTATATATATATATGCACATGCATTCAATTTCATTCATTGAAACATGTGCATTACATATATATATTTCAAAGAATGACATTGAGCATCCATCTCCCATCACATACACAATTCACTAAAAGTGGATCATGTATTTACATGCATGAGTTAAAACTGTAAACGTCTCAGAAGAAAGCAGAGGAATAGATCTTTGTGACCTACTTCAGGCGGTTTCTTCTTAGCTAGGGCACTACAATCTCAAGTGTCAAGATAAGCAAACAAAAATAAATAAATTTGACTCCTTTATAATATATATATATATTTTACTTCCAAGGATACCATCCAGACAAATGAAAGACAATTCACAGAATGAGATGAAATATTTATAAATCACAAATCAGATAAAGGTCTGGTATCCAGAGTATATTAAAAACTTTTCCAGCTCCACAGTAACAGGACAAATAACCCAGTTAAAAAAATTAGGTAAAGGATACAAAAAAACATTTGTCTAAAATGAATATGCAAATGGTCCTTAGGCCAATAAAAACATGACAAACGGTTAGTCAGTAGAAAAACAAATTAAAATGACATGATATGCCATTCTATGCTCAATGAGGATGGCTAACATAATTTTAAAAAGATTATCAAAGTTTTGGCATTGATATGGAGAATCAAACTCCTCAGACATTTCTGGTTTGATTATAATATGATGCTGCCACTTTGGAAAGCAGTTTTTCAGTTTCTCAAAATACTAAATATAGCAAAACTGTATAATCCAGCAATTTAACTCCTAACTATGTACCCAAGAGAAATGAACATATAACAACACACAAAGCGAGTACATAAATGTTCATCCCAATAGCATTCATCTCACAGCCAAAAAAAGTAGAAGAAATACAAATATTCATTGATAACAAAATATGGGTTTTCCATTCAATGAAATATTCTGCAATAAAGTAAATGAATGAGAGATACATACTACAACAGTGATAAACCTTGAAACATTATGCTAAGTGAAAGAAGCCTGGCACAAAGGTCCACACACTATATTTTGCTATGTATATTAAATATGCAGAAAAAAAACAAATCCATCAGATAGAAAGTAGACTTATGACATTGGGGACCAAATGAGGAGTGACTGCTGATGGACTGATGAATATGTTCTAAAATTCAATGATGGCGATGATTGCATAACTCTGGGAACATACTAAAAACACTCAGCTGTGTACTTTAAAATGGTAAATCCTATGATAGACAATTATATAATAGTATTATATGTCAATAATGCTATTATAAAATGAGTGCTAAAATTACAAAGTACCTTTCATCAACATTCTGCAATGTAATTCCACATTTTCTCAATTTTCTGTGTTCTCATACAGATATAGATACATTGATTAATGTTGATGTCAACTTTGATCGCTTGATCACAAGTTTCTCCATTGTAAGATTACTGTTTTTCCCCTTTGAACTTAGTAAATATCTTTTGGGGATATATTTTGGAGAGTGTAAATGTCTCATTCTCTTTTTATCATGGCCTCCTCTACTAATTTTACTCTAGGTGTGTGTGTGTGTGTGTGTGTTTGAATGTTGGTAGGGAGAGTTGCAGAGTAGTTGTGAATGTATAAGAGATAAAAGACTAAGTATCCAAACAAATTTTCTCATTATGATTATTTTAAGCCTTTACTAAATTAGACATCACATGACTTTCAAATCTGAGGAAATGAATTTCAGTAACTTTGCTCAGTGGTATTATTTGAGTCATGTAAGAGAATGAACACTGTGGAATAAAAAGTCCAAGCTAACTCTTACTCCTTAACTGAGTTATAGAGTTTTTCAATTATTAGTCCAAATAATTATGCTTCTTAAATATTATGTGTTGCTTCCTAGGTATCTACTTACACTGAGTACATAGCAAAGGTTATATAATCTAACATTTTATCTATATCCAAGTAGATTTGCAGAAAGCTGAATGTTTAATCACTGCAAAATGTGCAGAGGTACATTAGTCTGCTCATCTGATATTTTAAATTATTGATAACAAATTACATATATGGCCACCCCCTGTGCCCAGTGTGGACCTTAATACCCCTCAAAGTTTCCATAGCATTCGAAATGTAGAAGGAACCAAAGTCAGATCATCATGAAAAGCACTTTTATCCTCACACTTCCAATTTGCTTATCCATCAAGGACTCTGATCTCTAAGACCCAATTTTTAAGAATTTCCGGGAAGAAAGACTGTCCGTATGGTTCTTTCCTGTAGGCTGTGACATAAGTAGGCTAAAATTACACTGTATTTCATAGAAGTTTTGCCATTCTTGAGGTGAGGTTCATCCAGCAGAAAGAATCACATGGTTCACTCACAGCTTAATTCAAAGAGAAGAAAACTCCTTAGAGCAAATCCTTGAAGTTTTCTCTTCAAATTGAGCTCTCTATATCCTTTAACCACCTAACCACCCAAATGAGAATCTAATTGTAAAGTGGTATTCTTACCAAGCAGATAATTACCTTAGGTACAAGCTCAGTGTTTCTATGTATTCATCTTAGTTATTTTCTGAGCTTAATTTTCATATCTAACAGCTTTATATCCAAATATGTGCCTTTTTATGATAATGAGAATGCTTATTTTATATTTTTATGTGTCTACATGTGAATTTTTAACTTGCTCTGCATCTTTATCAGTATTTCCTTAGCCATATACCACAGTATTTATCCCTACTTTAGAAATGAGGAAACTGACTCAGTAAAGGTATTTCTAATTATGGTAGAATGGGAATCCAGGTTGTATGAATTTGATTCCTATACTTATTCTGTTATATAATACTGTTGTTCCACCTTTGAGTGAATGACAATTTTGACACTCAGGAACATGTGCTGGAACTTTTTTTTCTTTTTTAATATGAAGCACAATACTTGTCTTCATGAGCAGTTACAGTGCATGAACCCCCATTAACCGATTCTACAATCTCCAATCATGTAAGGCAAGATTCATAAACGTGTTTACTGCATCTTGATATATGTTGTATTTTACAGAAAATACAGTAGGAAGTCTGGCAAAACAGCTTTACAAAGCAAAGGGTTCCTATGAACCACAAATCCAGATAACTGAACACTAGATAAATGGGGTTGTGAAATACATACCAGTTGTTAGAATTTGTGTGTGACTTGGTTAAATAGGTGAAACCTTGGTGCTGTTCTGTGGATTGATTCTTCATAACTAGTAATTTACCAATTAGAACCATCAAGTCCCTGATTCCCAATGTTTTAAACCATTTAACGGATTTTAAAATAAACTTTATTTAAAAAGCTGCACTATGCTGATTTTATCGATATATCAGTCTTTTTGATGTTTCATTTACACTTTTTATTTAGAGCACCTCTTGTTTTTGAGCTAATAGTAAATCTTTACTCTTTTTGTTTTGAACACAGAGGAAGCACACATGATTCTTCATAGTTGAAATGGAGTCCATAATTTGAAATACACAACAGGGATGCACTTTAGTCTCAAAGTTTGTGCTATCCAATGTTTCATTCTGGCCGTCTTTTGTAGAAGCTCAATGAGGGAAGGAACACTGGATATCTTAATCACTTATTTATCCTCAGTGACTCAGGAATTAAAAAGTATTCAGTACTTACTTTTTAGATACATGAATATATCCCTGAAAAAAATTCTTCCTGAAAGACACAAACCATGTTTCAGAATGAAGATTGAAGACTGAGCACAGTGGGATTTGTCATTAAATAAGTTATTTTGATGAATTACACTGAATGCCATGTACTTAGGCAAGTCTGCAGATTTTACTTAATTTTAACCATTTATTTATTTCTGAACTTCCTATTGCCTAAGTGTATAGATGGCAAAAGTTAATTTCTTACTGTCACAAGATTTCTCAGGATAGTTCATAGCTTTACTAGTCATTTTCCTGTACCACTTTCTAGAGTATCGCATTATCCTGTGACAGACTGGTAATTAACCTAGCTCTTCATTAGATGGAGAGGAAGATATATTGGTTTTAAGCATTCTTAATAATGAAATGATTTATTCCTAATCAAATTGGGATCTAATATATTAGTGATGAGTATTATAGGGCTTACTAATTTAATTTGCATTCATTCATCCAACAAATATTATTCACAGTTTCAGGCACCTTAATATGTGCTAAGTAATGTTTACTGAAGTATTGCAATGACCTTTTGATATATATTATAATTCCTCAATCTATTGGGAAAAAAGGTTGAATTTGGCTTGACATAACTATATTTGCTTGTTCTTGGCCTGTTAAGGGTAGGTACTTAGAATTCTCCAGCATCTATCATTTTAGACAAGTAGGTAATCAATAAATAGTTTTTAGTTGATAGACTGATAAATGCTTCCTGAGGTATTGAATAAATTGCATTAGAAAGGATAAATTGTGTTCTGACAAAGAAACAGTAGATTGTGTTAACTTCTAATTATTTGTTCTCCTGCCCAGAACAAATAAATTTTGATTCCTGATATAATTTTGACTATAAACCACTATAATTTTGGGGTCAGTTGTTCCTGCACCCTTATCAAACAAAATAGACTAATCCAAAGAGCAAAGTACTTTCTCATGTATTCTACCAGCCACTGACCTGTCCATTATGTATGCTCTGTGTGCTTCTTTTCATTGTTCTCCCTCAGGGACCCAGTTTCACAGAGATTTCAACAGAAACACAGTCACTCATTGTGACAGAGGGAAAATAACATGGCAAATTATGCTCCAGAACTGATGTCTTCCTCCAGAGAGAAGGACAGGTGCTCACATTTCAATGACCAAAGCAAATCATATGACAGCCTAATTAAAGACGATGAAAGAAACAGAACTGTCAGAAATTGTTGAACAGTGAAGTTCACCAAAAAAATTAACAACCCACACTTAGCAATCTTTTTTTTTTTTTTTTTTTTTTTTTCTTTTTTTTTTTTTCTAGAACTGAATGAGCTCTTCAATCTCCTTTGGCCAAGAAGAATTCAGGTTTGACTTTGAAACAGTCTCAAAGAAAACATCTTTATACATGACATGACATTTTAAAATTGATAGTACTAATACAGAATACAACAGGATTGAAGCCAGCAAAGAAAAGCCAATCACATTTTTAATGAGTTCATAACTTATAAATTGACATTTAAATGCAAAAGCTAGAACCGTTCTGTTAGTTTGTAATTCATTTTTGTGATAATAAAAATGTTCTATGTAGAAATGTTCTGCCAACTGAGCCCTTGAAACAGGACTGGTATGTGTGGATGGACAAAAGTGACCATCATATTAGGGTTGACCATCATATTAGGGTTGAGGTTGAGTAGCAAAACTGTTTTTGGAGAAAGTAGTTTTTATCTGTTCTCAGGTTTGTCCTAGAGAAAAACATGCAACTTCTACTTTTTGTCATTTTAGGTTTTCCTTCTCTGTGGGCACAACATTTCACAAAGATATGAAACTTCAGAATAATCAGAACTACACTGAGGTGGTCCCTGGAGAGCAATTGCAGGCATAAAGCTTTTCTCTGAGGAAACATACTTTAGAAGCCCATATATTTCCTGGTAGGGAAAATGGGCATGAATCCCACAGCAACTTGATAATTATAAAATATGTAAAGAATAGGTCTCATCTATAGACTAGATTTCATTTGCTTACTATTTTTCCCAGACTCTTGATGTACTTACATATGTGCCCACGTCACATCTTTGTTTTGGATGACTGATAGCTATCTTCAAATTAATAGATATTATAAAACCAAAACCTTTATTTTTTCCCCAAATCTTATCTGCCCCTGGCATTATCCATCTCAAAAAACAAAAACAAACAAACAAAAAAACTGCAATACAAAAGAAAAAAAAAATTGGTCAATCCTCATTCTATTTCTCTGCTCATAACCACACAGCAATCCTTCAGCAGATGCCATTCCCCAAAACCATAAGAACTTCAAGTTCTCATCATCTCCCTCCTGTTCTTCCACTGCTACTCCTGTCACCTGTCACTCCTGTCCCCTGGACTGCTGTGGTGCTTACTTGCCAATGTTCCCCCCGTCTCCTCCGTGTCTTTTCCCTAATAAGAACAAAAACAATCCTTTAAAAACAAAAGACAAATCCCATCACTCACCTGCACAAATCCCTCTCAGGTCTACTACCATCGCCAACCCCGTCATCTTAGCTAAATAACTTTCTTTGCTCTTTCTTGAATACATCCAACAACCACCACTTTGAACTTGCTAGTCCTTCTGCCTTGGGTGTACTTCCCCCGGAGAGCTGTAGGGCTCACTTTCAAGATTCTGATCAAAAGCATCTCTCCAGACAGGTCTTTCCTAACCACATTATCTCAGATATCCCTTCTCATTCTCCATCTTCTCACTACTTTATATTGTACATTATTTGTGTAGATTTTTGTTTGTTTAAATCAGTTGTTTTTCCCACTGGATTGTAAGCAGAACAAGGCCAGGTATTCGATCTTATTTACCACTCTCTCTCCATTTCCTAAAATAAGACTGTGCACAGAGTAGAGGCTGAATAAATATTCATTGAACAAATGAATGAATTTCTTAATATTTATGCAAGCATTAAATATAATCTCTGGTAAAAAGATTTTGAGATTCGACAGGGAGTTGCCCTAGAGGGAGTCCATTAAGAAATCCGTAGTTCCTGATTGTCTGTTAATTACAAGGGTAACTAATTGTAAGTAGAAGACTAATTTTACATATAATTACTTTTAAATCATGCTTTACTAATATTTTGAACAATGAACACAAGAGGTTAGGGTGTTTACAATAACTCAATTTTTAACCAATTTCATACTTCATAGGATTGTTTTTCAAATGATCAAGCAGTTTTTTAGCAGTTCATATTTTATTTGAAAATTTAATTTTTCAAAAGGCATTTACCAATTTTGTCATAGATAATATATAATCTGTGCGTCACTGACAAGACAGTTTCTAATTTATTGAACTATTATAGTTTGAACCCATAATGCTTTATTAAAGAAAGCTGCAATAACTGATTACTAAGGAAAGCGTCTGTAATATTCAATACTTTCATGGATTATTGGTGCATTTTGCTGTTACAGGAGTCCATAAAACATTTTAGACATTGCACAAAGTACTCGTTTTTTTAAAAATTTATTTTAAATTTATTTTTAATTTTTTGATTGACACAATAGTTGTACATATTTGTTATGTTTTGATTCATGCATTCATTGGGTAATGATAAACTCAGTGTGATTAGCAAATCCATCACCTTAAACTTTTATCATTTCTTTACAATGAATATATTAAAAATCTTCTATTGGAGGACTTATAATGCATTATTATAAATTATATTTACCCTATGGGCAATAGAGTATCAAAATATATTCCCCCTATTTAATTGTAGTATCTGTCTATTGGACAACCTCTCCTCTTAACTTTTAAAATGACCAAGACAGCCAGACCCAGCTGTGCACACCTGTAATCCCAGTAACTGAGGAGGCTAAAGCAGGAGGATCAGAAATTTGAGGCCAATCTCAGCAACTTAGTGAGACCCTGTGTCAAAAATGAAAATTAAAAATAAAAGGATTGGGGATGCAGCTCAGTGGTAGATCATCCCTAAGTTCAATCCCCAGTACTGAAAATAAAAACAAAAGCAACAACAAAAATCCAAGACTGGCATCTTCCATGAACTTGAATAAACTGGATTCCCCAACATGATCTTGTTCCATTGACTTAGTGATTCTCACCTCCTTTTGTTTTCCTGATTTTCATCCCTGACACTTATTTCTTTAAATATTTTTAAATTGGAAAATTATTCTTAAAATTATTATTTTTTAAAATTTATTTTTATTGTAAACAAATGGGGTACATCTTGATTCTCTGTACATGAAGTAGAGGCATACCATTTGTGTAATCATACATTTACATAGGGTAATGGTGTTTGATTCATTCTGTTGTTTTATCCTTCCCCTAACCCCTCCCACTGCTCTTTTCCCTCTATATAGTCCCTCCTTCCTCCATTCTTGCCTCCCTCCCACCCACCATTATGTATCATCATCCGCTTATCAGTGAGATCATTCATCCTTTGGTTTTTTGACGTTGGCTTGTCTCACTTAACATGATATTCTCCAATTTCATCCATTTGCCTGCACGTGGCATAATTTTATTATTTTTTATGGCTGAGTAATATTCCTTTGTATATATATACCACAGTTTCTTTATCCATTCATCAATTGAGGGGCATTTAGGTTGGTTCCACAATCTGGCTATTGTGAATTGAGCAGCTATGAACATTGTTGTGGCTGCATCACTGTAGTATGCTGATTTTAAGTCCTTTGGGTATAGGTCAAGGTGTGGGATAGCTGGACAAAGGTGCCAAAAGCATGCAATGGAGAAAAGACAGCCTCATCAACAAATGGAGCTGGGAAAACTGGAAATCCATATGCAACAGAATGAAACTAAACCCCTGTCTCTCACCTTGCACAAAATTCAACTCAAAATGGATCAAGGACCTTGGAATCAGATCAGAGACCCTGCATCTTATAGAACAAAAAGTAGGTCCAAATTTTCAACATGTCAGCTTAGGATCAGACTTCCTTAATAGGACTCCCATAGCACAAGAAATAAAAGCAAGAATCAATAACTGGGATAGATTCAAACTAAGTTTTCTCTCAGCAAAGGAAACTATCAGCAGTGTGAAGAGAGAGCCTACAGAGTGGGAGAAAAATCTTTGCCACACATACTTCAGATAGAGCACTAATTTCCAGAATATATAAAGAACTCAAAAAACTCTCCACGAAGAATACAAATAACCCAATCAACAAATGGGCTAAGGAAATGAACAGACACTTCACAGAAGAAGATGTATAAGCAATCAACAGATATATGAAAAAATGTTCAACATCTCTAGTAATAAGAGAAATGCAAATCAAAACTACCCTAAGATTCCATCTCACCCCAATTAGAATGGCGATTATCAAGAACACAAGCAACAATAGGTGTTGGCGAGGATGTGGGGACACTCATACATTGCTGGTGGGGTTGCAAATTAGTGCAGCCACTCTGGAAATTCCACTCTGGAGATTCCTCAGAAAACTTGGAATGGACCCACCACTTGACCCAGCTATCCCACTCTTTGGCCTATACCCAAAGGACTTAAAATTATTATGGACAGATGATGATTTTATATCTTTGTGGAGTACAGTGTGATGTTTTGGTAAATTTATACCTTGGGTAGTAATCAATTTAGGATACTTAAGATATTCATTATCTCAAGTACTTATCATTTCTTTGGGATTAGAACATTAAAAGTCCTCTCTTAAGGCTATTAAATTACATGATACAATATCATTAACTATTATCAACCTCGAATAGGGCACTAGAACTTGTTCCTTCTCTCCAACTGTGATGTTCTGCCTGTTAACCATTCTCTCCCATCCCACCCTTTTTTTACCCTCCCTTCCTCCGGAACCATGATTCTTTTCTCTAGTTTTATTAGTTCAGCTTTTAAAAATTCCACATCTATGAAATCATGTGGCCTTGGTCTTTCTGTGCCTGGTTTGTTTCACTTAATGTTAATGATCACTTGTGAACTATTTATCCCACAAGTGATTAACATCAGAATATATAAAGAAGTTAGAAAACTCATCAAATAACCTAAATGATCTCATTAAAAATGGGCAAAATATCTGAAGAGATATTTATCCAAAGAAGACATCCGAAGGCGAATGAGTATGTGGAACAAAATCTGACACCTGTGTCTGAGCCAGGTTCTGATACGGGACTTGCCAGATCCAAACCTGTTCTGTTCAGGCTTCCTCTGCTAAATATCCAGTGTCAACTGGGAATTCTCTTCTTTAAAACTGGCCTCCATTATTCATGAGCTCCAGTTTTTTAAGTTCAAATCATGCTATTTACAAGGAAAACTCCCTCAGTTGACCTCTGTATTTAAGTAGATTTCCTTGCTATTGAGTCACCTATAAAAGGCTCTATTTTACTTAGACAGACCTGGAGAAAACAAAAGATATTAATTGAAAGACTTATACCCCTTTCCTCCCCACCATCTGAGTATTTTCCCATTCTCAGAAGAGAAAAATGAGGCTGAAAGAAATTACTTTCCCTTATTTTACTAAAGCACTAAGTAATGGAGTAGCATTCAAAGAAGCCCTGTATTGTAACAAATTGCCTGTTATTTCTGCTGTATTATGGATGTAAAACACATATATTTAAGAAATAAATTCTAACAAGCAATAAATGGTAAAAAAGAAAGACTCCAAATACCTAAAATCCTTGTGTCAGACCTTAAAACTTGTTCCAAAGCCTTAAATTAAATCCTGCTTTTAATGTTTCAGGAAGGAACCCTTAGCATTACATCATTATTCTTTCCAAATTTATCTAATTTAAAGGTGACATGAATAAATTATTCATTAAAACTATAGTAGCCATTTATCTATGACCTTTAACAAAGCTGCTATTAACTTTCAATTGACTCACAGTTGTGGATTGAACCTGACCTAATAAAGTATCCATTACTTTCTAAACCTTCCTGGTAGAGTTTTGATTTACATTTAAAAACTGTCTATAAATATTCTACCTTAGCCAGCTCCATGCTTCTTCCTATTTTTTAAGTTACTGTAATGTTTCAAACCAATATTATTCCAAGTATTTTCATAAAGAACATCTCCATTAAGTACATCTGAAGTTCTCTGTTTTAATTATTGGTTCCTTTAATCTAGTTTTCCTTTTAGGGATTTGCAATGCCAAATGATTTTTAAAATATGAAAAAACGTTCCCAGGTGAACTAATTATGCCTTTTTATCTCTACAACCATTGTAACAGAACCTTCTGAGGACTTTTTCTGATGGATCTGTTCCCCTTCTCTCTCCCTCTAACCACATTCCTGATGTTTTACGTGCAAAAAATACAAATGTATCTTTGCTATAGAGTTAAATACTCATCATCCATCTGAATCTAATCTGCCTAAATATTCAAAGCCTAAGTGATTTGAAATGAAATTTTAGTAGATGGTACTTAAAGATGCAGAAGAGTCAAGTAAGTAAAGATCTGACAACAAACTTAGAATTTCATATTCTTTTGTTCAAGATAACTGCTGCTCTCCACCTCTCTTTGCTTTGCTGCCTGCAGACATTGAATTTGTATCCCATATCCACTGACCTCTCATTGTGTTTGGTTAATGGGATCTTGGGATTCCGTTGATGGTGCTTGGGGGTCATTTTTCCATCTTTCTCCCTACCGCGTGTTTTGTGTTGGTTGTGAACCTCCAAGACCACTGTTTCTCTCAAGATTGCCTGTTGTATGCCTCCCTTCTTCTGGTTCTGGTAACCATTTCTTTTTTGAGTCTTTAGCTCTCAGGAGTCACAATTCTTCACAGCTACTAATCTTAGCTTATTACACTACCCCTTTTGGTTCTACACTTACAGGAGTGCCTTTGTAAATAACTCAACCTTAATTTTTTTTGTAATTTAATTATACCATTTATTTCCTTTTAAGGTCCTCACTCTTATATATACTTTTGAAGCCTAGAAAAAAATTTATTTATTTAAGTTGGTTGTAATTTCTGCACTCTTCTGAAAGTCAGGAGGCAATACTTGGTCACTAAGCACAGTATTACTAAATTGGTTCCAGATTTAGTAGCCATCAAGTAACTTCAAAATACTTACTCTTTGTTCAATTTTACACTTCCAAATTTACATTTCTTGTGTTGCCTCCATGCTTTCAGTTGGTCTTATTCCTAAAATACTTATTATTTCAGAAATAATAACTCTTTTAAGTGTTCTTTGAACTTCCCATTTTATTCCACATCTTTTAAAAGTAGTCTTTGTTTTTGGCATATCTGGAAAAAAAGATTAAATATAGCATTTTATTAATTTTTCTTAATTAATTTATTTTACTTTAATTAATTTTACTTTTTTGAGAATAATTTTGTGATGTTAACAAATTTCAGACATGTGTTAATATAGTACATAGAATTATAAGTCATATGGATCTCAAGTTGTGTCTTCTCTGAGTTACTGGCATAGAGTACATTTTCTGATAATTGAAATACTATTTTAAGTTTCTCAAGGAACCTGTTTTTAAAGTAAATACATGAAAACTTGTCAGACCTCTACTTCAAGCACAGATATGCTTCTGGTAAACAATGTTTCTGTTGAAAATAGCCAGAAAATATGGAGGAAATATGACAACCATCTACTTTGAGATGGTGGAGAGCTGTCCAGATTAAGCTCATGTAAAGATTGGAAAGAGAAGCATGAATGCTAGGAAACAAAGGAATGACACCTGCTGAAGGGGTAATCAGTCTGAAAGAAAATGATCCCAGATAGAAATACAAAAATTCAAGAGAAAAGGTTAAAAGAAGCACTTTTGTCTATTTATTTTCTGTAAGTATGTGAGTAGCTATACATACTGAGAGAACAAAACAAATAAAAAATTATGTATACAAACAAAAATAACAGCACATTAAATATATATTTCATATATTAACCAAACTTACAAAAGAAGAACTAGAAAACTTGAATAGTCTTATGTATAAAAATATTTAAAGTGTTAAAAGCCTTCTGAGAAGGAGAATTCTAACATAAATATTTTCACTAATACACTTTTCCAAACAATTAAGGAGGAAATAACTCCAATATTAGCACAAATACTTCCAAAGAATAAATAAAAGATAGCACTCTCAATACTTTGTAAGACTATCATAGACTTCCTATAATAACCTGAGTTAAATAAAATCCAGTGATATAAGAAAAAATAAAATAGCATTGAAAAGTAACATTCATTATTCCAGGAATTAAAGACTAGTTTGACATGTGAAAATCAATACATGTAACCATTACCTTAACGAAATAAAGAAATAGCTCAATATCAACCCAACAGATACTATAAGACTTTTAATATAATTCAACACAAATTCATTGAACAACTCAGAAAACTATTAATATAAGTGAACTTCTTTAATATCATAAGCATACATATAAAAATGAATTAAGAAATATACATACCAAAAAATGTTTTTATCATGGATGAGCTATTTAAAACTTTCCCTTGGAAATAAGAAGTGAGACAAGTATGCCCATGGTCACCACTTCTATTCATTATCATCTGAAGGCTCTAGACATTGCAAAAAGATAGGAGGAAGAAAGTAAGTCATAAGGATTAGAGAAGGAAGAGTTGAACTCTCTTAAACTGCAGATAATATGGTAATGCTCATAGGAAATATGCAAAATGTTTTTAGAGATGAACTATTAGAATTTGTGTTAAGCTCTTTAAATAAAATTACATCATTGTTCTTTCCTAATGTATCTAATTTAAAGGTGACATGAATAAAATATATGCTATCATATACAAAACTAAATTTTATTTTCATACAGCAGCAACAGATAAAATGATACAATTTACTGGAAGTATCATAAAATCTCATATGTTAAGGATAAGGATGCTTAAGACTTCTAAGAAGAAGTGTATAAAATATTATGGGGAGAAGTTAATAAAACTAAGTGAGAAGTATGGTAAGTTTATGGCTTTCATCAAATTGATACATAGATTCAATATATTCCCAATTAATATACTGGCATATGAGTTCTTTTCATCACGGTTGTTTTGATGGAAGTTGATACACTGATTTAAAAATGTTAGTAAAGTGCAAAGGGCCAAGAAGAGTCAAGACAATATTGAAAAACAAAGTTGGAGTGCTTGTAATATCATATGTCCAGACTTACTGTAAAGCTAAGGTAATTAAGACAGCATGATAACCAAGTTAAGGGAAATAATTAGCACAGCACTTCTGCTGGAAGTAAACTTAGACTTATGCCAATTGATTTATGTTAAAGGGGACACTGATCTTTCCAATAGCTGGACATGAGTAAATTGGGTAATTGTAAAAAAAAAAAAATTGTAGTTGTAGATGGACAAAATAACTTTATTTTGTTTATTTTTATGTAGTACTAAGGATTGGACCCAATGCTTCACACGTGCTAGGCAAGCACTCTGCCACTAAGTTACAGGTCCAGGCCCCTAAATTTGGTAATATATCAAATATATATGGGAAAATATCAACCTTGCTCTATACTTCACATCATAAACAAATATGAATTCTAGTTGTATCACCAGTTTATGAAAGATAAACCAGTAAACCTGTGAGAAAATGCAGTTGAGTACATTTATGACTGTGTTTATACATTTTCTTATACTGTGCACAAAAATACTAGCTTTAAAGAAAAAAATATTAATTGTACTATATTAACAGTAAGACTTTCTACTTATCAAAAAGCAGCACTAAAATAATAAAAAATTTGAGGCACAGTGGTAGGACAAAGAACTCATATTTAGAAATGGTGAAAATATGAATTGTTAAGAGAGATTAACCAATAGAAGAATGGTCAAATGACTTTGAAAGGCAATCCATGAAAGGAAATATATACAAAGACACTAAATGTAGAAATAATTACTTATTGTCATTGATCATCACAGAAATGAAAATTTTAATTGCAAAAAATTCACTATCACATAAATTCCAAAATAACATTAAAATGGAAGAACTGATACCAAATATGGTGAGAAGTTGGAGCAACTAGAATTTTCTTACTCTGTTGGTGGGATGTACATGGTCACAACACTCTTGCAATCTACTTACCAATAGATGCCACACAGCATTGACACAGCAATACCACTCCTACTTATTTAGCCAAGTGAAGGATGTATAGTTGCTATCGAAAGACATTTAAAACAATGTTCACAACAGTACTTTAATTTGGCACATTTGGAGAATATCACAAATATCCAACAACAGTAGAGTGGAATGGAGACATTATGGCAGTCTTACAGTACATTTTTATAAAGCAATAATAATTGAGAATGCTGTTTTAGTTAACTTTGTATTACTGTGACCAAAATACCTGATAAGAACACCTTAGAGGATGAAACACCTCTGGGTTTCAGAGGCCTCTGTCCGTAGATTACCCAGTTCATTGCTCTGGGCCCCTGTGAGGCAGGACACTGTGAGGGCAAGGCAGGATGAAGGAAAGCATCTTGCCTCATGGGAAGGAAACAGGGAGAGGGAATGGGGGCAGAGTTCCAGGGAAGAACAGCCCTTCCAGAGCATCCCTCCCTCAGTGACCCACCTCCTCCTGTCAACCCCCATCTGCCTACAGTTCCCACCCAGTTAGTCCTTTTAAACTAGGGTGGACCAGTTAGATTAGCACTCTAATAAACTAATCATCTTACCTCTGAATATTCCTGCATTAACACAGGAGCTTTTGAAGAATCCCTCATATCCAAACCATAATAGATGCATTACTACACAGCCACCTGGTGTTGAGAGTTGTAAGTCAGGACAATGACGACTTTTGAAGGGGGCAGTGACTGTGAGAGAGTTAAAGTGAGGCTCTTCGAATGCTGTTAATATGCTTTTTTTGAATTTAAAGCTGGTTGTAATGGGTGGATAATTAATCAAGCTTTCATACATGTCATGCTTAACCCAAAGACTCATTAAAAAAATTGTATCTTTAAAAAGAAGTTAGTACCCTAACTCCTCTGTTTTAGTAGAAAAACAAAGCAAAAATAAGCACAGATCCCTCCATTTTCTGTTGCCATCATCACAAGTAAGCTTGGTGAATTTACCTAGGTGATGTAAACAGCATCCTATCATTAAAAGACCATTGTATGGAATGGGCAATCTCTTCATCAAACATCAATGATTCTCGAGCTAACTGTGTTGAGAAGAAGTGTTTCTATGGTTCTTTGCATGGCATGGCTTGAAGTCCCAGAGGCTTTGGAACTATTTGGACCATCTATTTTCTATTAGTTTCTCCTTTTCTCCACTTTTTTTTCCTTTACCTAAAGAGCAGTGCAAGAGAAAGAGCATGAGAACCTTGGAGAGAATTTTAGAAATTAGTCTCCCTCTGTTTCCCTTTCTCTCTAGTCCCCATTTTAGGAAAGTGTGTTTCTGAAATTTGGGGACAAAATATAACACTGGGAACACTTTGCCATTTCATCAAGAGTAAATGTATTTTTAAAAACAATCATTTTGTAGCCCAAATCTTAGTAGTGGTCTAATGTGCACAAATAGTTAACAGACTGTACACAAATACCTTGAAAAGAAGTGTGAGCATCTTTCAGCCAATCTTGGTCATAGGTTTCCTGGAGTTATGTCACTGTTATTATAGGTCTCTTTTCAGGCAACTCTACCTGAAGTTGATAATCTTATAAACGTGTTTCATTTGTGAATAATCAGAAGGTAGAAGGCAGAGATTCTCAACTAGGGAATTTTCAGTAACAACTACAGGGTTTTAATACTTCCACCCTGGCCCTCTACCTCCACGGTATGTAGGGCAAGAGTCTGAGGGCTATTTTATTGTCAGGCACACTCCAATAGTGTTCCATCAAGTGTCTAATCTGACTGTGTCATGGTGCCTATAAAACCCCAGTGCATTATGTAGTAGTGTGATGGTTTACTAACCTTCTCTCCCAGGACAGAGTCTGATTGTAGGCTTAGAGATTTCTGTGGTGCAAATAGTCCCACTCTGGTTCAGTTGAAAGACTCAAAATGGACTCATGAAATTCCTGGAAACTGAACAATAAGCTCATGGAACCCTTTTACTAACTCCAGCATACTGCTAGACCTTGGTTACCTCTTTGACCTAATCTCACTCCATGTACCCACTTGGTCACTGCATTTCAGACTTCTTGCCTTTCTCCTCTTATTCTCTAGTCCTTACCCTGCTTCTTTCTTCTCACAGTTTTTCACTTTGTGACATTGGAATATAAGCTTTGTGGAGTCAAAGATTATATCCCAGGATCTAAGAGTATCCAGAGCTTGGATCAAAAATTTGTCTTCATATATGCTGAGCAAGGAGGAGTACTGTCTCATGCACTGGTCTTTGGAGTTATATATCATTGGGAGAGAGAGAAAATTCCAAAACAATATGAATAAATAAGGGACATTAATTTCCCAAACAAGTTTTTTTCAGCATGTGCTAATTTTATAATTCTAAAGAATAAAGAGATTTTAAATATTTCCAACTCCTGAGGCTTATCTGTAGAAAAAATAGAAGCGCTATGAAAGAGAGAAAAAGAGAGAGATATGATGAGAAGGAAAAATAACCGATTAATCAAAATGAAGGAAAAGCAGGCATTTTAACCTTGTCTTAGGGTAGGTATCCTCTTATTCAGCAAATTTATAATGTTTTCATTATCCTAGTTACTTTGGAGTGTGGTGTTTCAGTGGCCCTAAAACATCGTTATAAAATTTAAAAAGAAAAAACCCACTACTTCCCAGCAATGAATTGCCCACATAAGGGTGTATGGATTATTAAAAATGTCCTTTAGCTAGGTGTTTGTTTTAAAGTTACCAAGTATATTTGATCAAGTCATTAGGTACTAAGTCTGGGTATGTTACCAGTCAGCAGAGTATATATGTTTCTAGGAAAGGGAGAGAGAGAGAGATAGAGGGATGATTCTACCTTGTGTTGAGAAATAGTTCATACTGGCAAACTTCTATTTAAGGCTATGAGGTTAATCCATTAGAAATAACCAAATCTCTTTATTAGATATGTTATTGCCCATTTTTAGCTTCAACTGAATATGAAATGCTCAATGCTTTAGGAACAAAAACAAACTTTGTCCTCCTCCTTAGGATGTAAAAGCCATTTGCAATTGGTTCCAGAAACGGGCAAAAACGATGCGAAGTAGAAATGAGTTAGAAAAAACAAAATACTTAGAGAATCTTCCCTTTCTTTGCAGTCGATATGTGATCCGTATGCATCTCCCAGCAAGGTATCCAGGCTAACATAAAGACAAGTACCATACATTTTCTCTCATGTGGATATAAGTAGGAAAATAAAGAGGGGAGGCCTTGAAAGTAGAAAGGAGACCAAAATGATAGAAGGAGGAGATCTGGGCAAGGAGGAAACAGAGGAGAGGTATTGGGTAGTGAAATTGATCAATCTGTGTGTTATACCAATTCGCCAAATGAAACTCACCATTCTGTATAATTAATATGTGTCAATAAAAATATCTAGGCTGAATTATAGAACTCTACAACTCAGTAAAGAAAAGTAAACTACTTTTTCTTTAGCAGATCCTCCATGCTGAGTCATAAAATGAGAGAGGTATTCTAATATGCATAGAATGAGATTCTAACTTCATCCCCTAATGCTTACAAAAAGCCAAAATGGAGAAATTGATCTGATCTGAGCAGAATTATCCTTCTTAAGATCTGTCTCTGCTTCTTGATTTCACTGCTTTCCACTGAAGTCTTGGAGTGAAAGAGGTAAACTGGTAATGTTCAGGCAACCCTATCACTGAAAAAGGCCAATATCTTATATGATCTCAGCCTATAGAAAATGAATATTTTCCTTCTGTCTTCCTTCTTCTTACTTTCCATTTTCCTTGTAAACTGCCTGGTGTCCTACCAAGAGTGTATTCAAAGTGAGACTATTTCTCTTTGCTCTGTGCATTATAAGCAAAAGGGTTGGGGATAAATTTCCAGGTTCTGTACAATTAAATAATAGAATTCCTCACTCTTAGAAACATTTTGACTTTTATCCTCTCTATGTTACAGTCTTATAAACAGTTTATGTGACAGTTACCTGGAGCTTTATTGCCATGTGAATTTGGCTACATCCTGAGTTAACCCTGGAGGGAGGCCCACATCCAAGTCAATTTCTACCTCATTTTGAAGAAGCAGCTTAGGAAAGAATTACAAAAGCAGAGAAAAGCTCCATGGTTCCAGGGTAGTTCTAACTCCCTTGAACCCTGTTTTCTAGAATTCCTAATAATGGTCTGATTGGAACCAGTATGGTCACACCGATCAATACTTCCTATAGCTCCTTATGGCTCCTCATGGAACATTTCCTGGTTCTATATCACTACTTTAGGAAAGCACCATAGTTTTCTGCTGTGTCCAGCACAGCCAAACTTCCAGGTTCTGGCAAGGGATGATGGGGGTTACAAAAATAAAGACTTACACATGCAGATTTTGAAGATAAAGAGTTGGTATCAGGTGGAGTCCTGCTGTCTGGTGGAGATGCAGATCTAGTTATGTGAGCAATCTTTATTTATGTCTCATGATCACGTTAAAGACAGTGCAAGCATTATTCTTTGTATTCAGGAAAGTTACAGAAACCAGAACATCTACATAGCTTTTCCACAGTTGCAATCCACAGTTGTGAAGTGCAATGTAATGTTAAGAATTTTGTGAAGCTCTCAAGAAAGTCCATTGTTTAAAGTTATTGTTAAGTGGGCAGTCTCAGGAGCAGAGCTGGTGAAACATTGTGATTGTCTAGCATAAGAATTCCTCTATTTCCAGGAGCTATGTGCCTCAGATCAAGGTTAGAACTGATAGGACTCTTGCACAGAGCCTCCTCATGCAGGGCATTATCACAGCAGTTAAGCATACTGTGCCCTTGCACAGGAACATTCCCAGGCACCAGACATGCCTCAGCCATGAGGTCATCAGAGACCTCCAATCTCAGTTACTGTTCTCTCATCCTCTGTCATTGATCTCCACAGTTTTCTCTCTCAGCCTGTCCTGACTTGAGAGCACATTCTCTTTTTGGTCTTACTGTTTTGAGTCAATTATGAATTTCCTCAGCTCTTTGGTGTGCTATCACCTCAACTGATGTCTATTGGGGCTGCTGTACCAGAGAAGTTAAATTGGGTAACTTACAAACAGCATAATTGTATTACTCAGAGTTCTGGAGGTAGAAAGTCCAAGGCACCAGTGAATTTTGGTGTCTGGTGAGTGTTACAGGGCAGAACCCTGCCACAAAACTGAGGCAGTGTGTTGGTCCCCTCTTTAACCCTGATTCTTGCAATCATGCCTGAAAGATTTCAGACATGTCACTCAGAGCAACAGGCATGTGTTTTTTAGAAGTGATAGAAAAGGAAAAAAAAAGGGGTTTTTAGAAGGGATAGAAAGGAAAGAGTGGGTTCTCTCAGACAGAAGAAAGACAATGCACCCCTCCTGCCCTTTAGTTTTATTGGGAGTCCCAAGGAAGTTACCAGAGTCCCACCCAGTTCCCCTTTTTGACTTTTGCTTGACAGCACAGGAAGTACATAATGGCCTCCAAGATACTGTATGGTACTTATAGAATTGGAGATTTTAATGAAATTGAGTCCCCCTGGTTATGCCTCAATTTCGTGCCCCCTGAATTGGATTCTTGTCTTCTAAGTGCCCTCAGCAAGGTTTGTTTGTGAGTGTCTTTATGCTTTGAATTCCAGGGTAAATGGAAGTTTTGATAGTTTGGGTGATGAGTGAGGGTCCAGGTGACCTGGGAGGGTGTGACTGGATCTTTGAAAAGGGGATATAATAATGACTGGGGGAAGTTTTAACTTACCAAGCCCATACGTTCCAAGTGCTTGTCTGTCAAATAAGTCACCCTTCATTGTCTTTTCCCTGTTTACCCATTCATGTCTGACTACCTACCTAACAGTGAGGCTTCTCTATCTGCTCCAAAGGTGGTACCTTCTAGTTGGGTCCTCCCATGGTGGAAGGGACAGATCAGCTCTCTTGTTCCTTTTTTATAGGTGTACTAATACTGTTCCTGAGAACGCCATCCTCACTATCTGTTCCTCTCCCAGATACCTTACCTCCCAGCTACATTGGTAATTAAGTTTCAAGATATGAATTTGGTGTGGGGGGAAGAACATTTGAACCATAACAACTTAGTCCTTGTAGTGTCACCTCACCCACTTACTAATAAACCATTTTTTGCTCTCAATCTCTTTATACAACCTCTGTAGAATCTTAGAAAGATGTGCAAAAACTCATTTATATGAAACAAAAGTAAGGAATAATACGTCTTAACCCTAATTAATGCCTAATTCCTGATTCAGATTTTCACTTTTACGCACATCTACTGATTTGTTTGGTGTCTATTATCTCTCAAGTGAAACTGAGGGAGCTGAAGTTGTTATGAAGAACCTTAAATATATTCTTATACTCAATAGTTTAAATGTTAAAAGAGCAAAATGATACTAAAATAAAATGCTGGCAATGGTATAGTGAAACAGGATTTGTACTCTGATGGTGACAGTGAAAACTAATACAAATACCATTTACTAGTAAATCATATTACACAGATTCACAATATGTCATAATCTGAAAACATTTTATTTTTCAACCTGATGAAGTAATTAGACTTGCTTACCTAATTTACATACAAATGCAAATATGAGTTTTGTTTAAAATAGCAAAAATTTAACAAACCAAAACCTAGAAACACATACCAAGTTGAATATAAAAGCTATAATACTTTATTAGCACAGTGATACATTAAGCAACCAAAACATGTTTGCAAAAGCATGATAATAATGTGGGAATAATTTATGAAAAGCATAGGGTATGGATTAATATAAATATATAAACTATATTCAGATAGGGTTATCCTGTTCCTCAGAGATCCAGCTGGACTTGACCTTAACTTTGTGTCCATGGCCCTGGGGAACTTGAAAATTCTACAGCTTGCTTCCCGTGAGACTCTATCTAACTTCATCTTGTTTAACAGCATTCCCCTTTTGTCGTGAATTTCCTGGACTCAGTGCCTTCAGTGATTTCTACAAGAAACTCATTCACAACAAATATTTGTGTTTCTGATACTTGAGGTTAAATAAGTAAGTGGATGGAGGGATGGAGTCTGTACTGGGAAGGGAAAATTAGAGGGAGGGTTACAAATTATGAATTTCTGCCACCTCCTGGATCCACTCTCATCTCTTCTCTCTTTTTTGCCCTGACCCTCCACTTAACAGATAGAAAAAGAAATGAAAATCCTTCCATTAGTCCCAGGCAGGCTCATCAAGTCATACTCAGGGGTGTGTGTGTGTATGTGTGTGTGTGTATTTTATGTTCTAATTGACTATGATGGGGACTCTCATAAATACAGTCTGTTCCTAAAAACTTTTCTGATCAGAACATTTTTCTTCTTAGAATTATTTATTGTTCATCCCCTATTTAGTAACAACAATAGATGTATTTCTTCATATTTAACTCAAGCTGTTAATTCCTCCTCTTCTGAGACACTTTCTGTTCTTATTGGTTAGTGCATTTGAAGCTGATCTCTCCTGCTAGGCAAACGTTCTCTTCCTCTCCCACTATTTCCTTTGTATTCACTGCCTCTGGAAGGATGGTGGATTTAAATAAGACTGTTCTTCTGAGTAAGGGTTTAGTGGTTGCTGCAAATCCATGTTCCAGTCTCCAAAATATTCTAAAATTCCATTTGTCAGAAAAAACTAAGTTGTATGTACACAAGTAAAGGATGGTAAGGAAACACTTCAAGATAGTCAGAATGGCAATTGGTGATTAATACAATCATTAATGATTTATATGTTTTATTTGTTATACTCTCCAAATATATATATTTTCTATATATATATATATCTATTTTCAAGTAAAGAATTAAGTTATATTAACTATATAAGATGAAGAATATTTTATCATAGGGCGATTCACATTATGTTAGATCATAAATAGATGAACTAGTATTCTGATGTTTATTTGGAGTAATTTTGTATGTTCTTTTAAATTCAGAAGTGTGCTTACTTAGAAATAAGTATGTATTTATTCTTTTGAAACACAGGAACCTTCAATAAACATAAAGAATAAAAAACTTAAGCTCAAAATATCTTGGCATGTTCCAAGATGGAATGCAAATAGCAAAGTAAGTTCCAAGGTAATTTTCACATTCTCAAGTAAATGTATTATTTTCTTGATCTTTCTGTTATGAAATCTCTCTGTAGCAGAATATCTTATGGAATTATGCTAAGCTTTCAGCTGCTCTGATCTGGCGGCATAATGTTTGCAAGTCTTTTCTAAGCCAAACTGCCTATATTATGCTGTATCACTGCACATTAGGTGTCATTAAACATCTATTTTATTTATCACAAATTTCGGCATGTCTGCTATAAATCTATGACCTGGTTTAAAATTGCTCAATATGGGGCTGTCACTTAGTATTAGACCAAGGAAAAGGCAATATGCTGGCATGTAAAGACCTTAACAAACAATTTTCATCTGTTGCTAAGAAAACAAAAATTGGCTTTCATGTTATGAATTTTAATGAAAAAAAGAAATTATGTGGACTTTGCTTCGAAAAAGTATTTATGGAGCTAGAGAGTTCATTTGTACTTTTTCCTACATGCTGTCACTTGACAACTTTCCATAATAATTAAAAATAAATAAATTAAGGGATAGAAATGTGACATAAACCAAGTCTGAAAACTCCAGTTTAACTTCAGACATAGAATAACTGTAGAAAAGAAGGGGTCTGAGTGGTTAGATGTATCTTGTTTCAATTCTATATTTGGAACATTGTTTCATGACAGTGGTCAGAAATGGTTAAAAATATTAGTTCAAATTTTTCTACAGCTGTTCAGCTATCAGATTGAGGACCAAAGGAGTTAATAGCTGAAAGATATCAATGTCACTCTTACTTGATGATTATCTCATATTAATGCCGGTTCTCCAATCACACAGTCAAAAGAAACTACTAGCATTATCATAGCCTCTATACATTAAGCTAGGATTCCTACTGCTTGTAGGAAACATTTCCCTCACTGAACTTTGTTTTAGTAAAACTTACTCTCTTTTAACACCTAAACCAAGCCATTTACTTCCAAGATATCTGTTCCATCTCCAGGTCAGGTGATGTCCTGAATTCTATTATTGTGTGTGTGTGTGTGTGTGTGTGTGTGTGTGTGTGTGTGTGTGTGTAGGGTGATGTTTTTTCATTTAAAAAAAATTTAACATTTTGGAAAGTAAAGAATCAACATTTAATTTTTTTGGTGTTTTTTATAATGTACTTTAAGACAAGATGAATATTAAAAATATTTAACCACTGATTTTATTATGGACCCAGATGTATCAGGACATGCTGGCTTCCAGCAATCAGTGGACCTTTGCTATATGAACAAGTTAAACAGCAGTTCTGCTATAAGGTGTAATATATGTGTATTTTGTTTTTTAATTAAATAATAGTAAAACAAGGAACAAAGTAATAAGGAAATTTCACTAGTATGTGTCATTAGACTATAACTTAATAAAACCTTATGCCTAATAAAGTCAGAAAGACATAGACCACAGGGCCAATTTCTAACATATTTTAAAGTTTCCTAGGAGACAAACCATCTCCATATAATTATTTGAAAACTAAGCTGGTATCTCTGGTTTTAGCATACATCAGAGGCAGCGTATATGGATTTATTTGATTTACTAAAACAAGGAACAATAAATATTTAGTGTATGTCTATTTTGTGCCAGGGTTAGGAGGGATATATGTGATATGTGATCCATGATTCAAGATGTGCAAATTTCCACAAGCCATTTTATACTATCTGAGGCAAGGCAGCTAAAAAGAAAGACTAGAGCCAACAGAAACTGTCCTTGAATAATAAATAACCTGGAGCAATTTTACTAGCAAACCAAGTGATAGCACAAATTGTTTTTGGTACTTCTACTTTTATTCCTTCTCATACACGTTAGACTTGTGTCTTTGGTCCCCTCACCTCTTTTTTTAAACTTTGCAGTTGTGACAATTTATAGAGTTCAATAATTTTTCACATTCTACTTGAAAAATGTTTCTTTATCCAAAGGTTAACTCCGTTAGGAGTACAAACCTCTAAATTTTCTCTGTTGCTGTATTAGTCAGTACAGCTAGATTCACTAGACTCATAAATCTATCAATTTTCTAGTCTATAACAGTGTAATCCCTGAAATCTCATAGATATAAATGGAATTGCTAATTTTCAATAAATCTGTAGAAACAGGTAATAGTGTCATGGGCCCCCAGTTCTAATCATTTTAGCTATAATAAATGATACCACAGGGGACTCACTTTGGGTCATAAAATTTACTGATTGGGATACAGATTTTAACCCCCAAAGTATTTTATAAATTTTCCCATCTTCACTGCTTTAAAGTATGGATTCCAAGAATGATTTCTCACTTAAAGCTGATTGTAGATAGGACAAAAGAAAAAAAAATCATGTTTTTTTTTTTTCCAGTTCATATTCATTATTAAAAGGAAAAAACACTTAGGGAATATTTAAGAAATTATGTCAAATATGTACATTAATATGCATGTTGGTAACAGAATTTGGGAAAACATGAGGTAACTATGTTCTCATATTTTATTTAAAAATGCACATTTCACAATAGAAATGTACTTTTCTAATGAATAATGAACTTATGTTTTAAAAACAAATTATCTAAATGTACTAGTTGAATATTCTAATCTCCTTCAATAATTGTGAAATATTTTCCTACCATTCTTTAAAAGTGGATAATATACTTTTCAGTTGATATTTTCACACTTTTGTTGTTAGAGTTTACCAACATATTTAAAGCATGCCCGTGATATTTATCCTTCATGCATGTGTTAAAATGAATTTAAAATATTTTAGATATATCTTAAAAGAGTTTTTCAGTTCTGTAATTATATGCAGAATGACCTCTGAAATAATGTGACTATAATAACCTTTCAAACACTTGTGGAATTTGTCAAAAACTTAAATTATCAAGCATACTTTCAAAGTCACATTTCAATAAAAATAATTGTGAAAGTTATGATTTGAAATTCATTCTAAACAAATGCTTTTACCTTGAAGTATTGAAATATTTAAAGTCTGAGTTTCACAGGAGGCACTTTGGGATTTTCTGGGTTAAACTCAAAGTGAATGTGCGACAGAAGGGATAGATTAGCTGTATTCTTTTACATTTTTATAATCAACACCAGAAGGATTAGAGCAGTTGAATTACTAAATCAGTATTCCCTCACTTATCTAGTCTTATCAAAAATGCACACACAGGTTTTGATTTGGTTCGAGTGGTAGTGTGTCAGGTACTGATAGCAAATGCAGATCTGGTTATATTCTTGCTTCTTTGTGGGCATCTCATGGTAGTATTCAGATAGCTTCTCTCACTTTTATAATACACGCTGCCCTCCTCTCTACGTGGCTAAGTCGAGTTGGTTGTAGATACTAAATAAATTATGTTAAGGATGTGCAGTATGTAATTGCTTAGAAATGGGTCTGGCATGGCTGTTTTTAGAATTAAAAAAAAAAAAAAGAAGGAGAAGAAGAACATGGGAAAAAGCTGTGGGACAATCAGGGTTATCTGAAAGAACCCTTCAAAAAAAAAATAAACAATTATATTTAAAGAAAGTAAAGTTCTAGTAATCTTGTTTTTAGATTGGTTTTACTGGTCAGGCCTGTACCCTTGTGAAAATTAAGTGCTCTGCAACAAAACAGAAACTATGCTGAACTACAAAATGGATCAGGACACGTTGAGAAATACATGAATATACCCTGATACTCCCCATAAATATTTATTCACAGCACACAAGAATTTGAGAAAAAATATTCTGAACAGCAACTTGAATATGTCACATTTAAGACATTGGAGAGAGGTGTATGCCTTCTGATTAACTCATTCGAAGTAGAATTGAGACTGTTAGGGTCAAGATCATTTATTTGCCATTTCTGACTTTGCTGCTAATGACTGGGCTACAGCTATTAGAATTTGGCAGACTAAGTAATATCCTGTTGACCTTCAGAGAAATAAAACATTCACTAGTTTTGGTACTGATACTATACTTGGGTATAACAATGTCTTTTTCATTTAGCAGGACCATATGTGTACATATCGCTGCCTGAACTTTTCGTGTGTATGAATTATTCATTTGTTTATTGTTATCCAGTCATTTATCTATTTATATATTCCTGCAACACTATTCCACAAGACATTTGAAAAGCATATAGGCAATATGGTTTGAATTCTGTCTTGGAACTTGGTAAAGTGATTCCACCAAGCTTCTGGAAGGTCCTGCCAAACAATGCAGTAAAGAAGAGAGCAATTTTAGCCATGCAGATGTTTTGTTGCAGTGATGCCAAATACCCATTGGGAAGCTAGACATCTGGATGCTTGAATTAAAATGTTCTCCTCTCAGCAGAATTTTGTTGCCTAGACACACATTGTGTCAAAGGCAAGCTTCTGCCTATTTGTTTAAACTCCTGGAATATGTGACTGCAGATACATCAGGCCAAATTGATAGATGTCTGATTGAACCAGTATTCCTGAAATGACCCCTTTTTAAAAAATGTAAAATTCCTCCTCCAAAATCACAAAGAATATGTATTCAATTAGATGGACTGATATAAAAGGAATTCATTTTAAAAGATCTAATTCTCAGGTTTCCCTTTTCCAGACAGGTTATTTTCTTTGAATTATCATTTTAATTCATGGATTAGTGACAAAAAGAATGTAGTCTGTGAAAAGATGGTCTGGTAATTATAGGTTTCCCTACAGACTGAAATAGCATATCACATTGTACACATAAAAACATGAAAATGCTTGAGATATTATTATTTTATATTGAGAAACAGTTTAATTATTTAAAATGTGGTTTTATTTTTTCATATGCAGCCAATCATATTCTATTATTAAAAAACTGTTGCTATGGTTTCTGGCTTGGAAAATTGTATTTATTGTATTATGGCAACAATTGTAGGTTTTGCTTTCACATTAAAAAATTGAATAAAATTAGTTTTCCGATAAATTAAATCATGCCACACAAATGTATTTATAATTAGAACTTATTACAGTACTCTCTAATGGTCCGGTTTGCATTTTGAAAATTCTCAGGTTAAAACATTAGCCCTTTTTTCTTCATTTTTTTTAAATTAACCCTGCTTAATTTTTTACATTGAAATACTTTGGGACAATCTGAAAACACATTGTAGGTGTGACTGAAATATAGGGTCCGCAGGGAGAGAGGCAAAGGCCATGCTTCTCTGAGAATAACAGGAAGCAAATACAAAAGTGAAGAAATGAACTTTCCAAAGTGCAACCTGTTAAATAAGTTGGAACACTTTATTTTCTTCAACATTTGCTTCCTGCAGCTCATTAGGCCTTATTGCTTTCTTCTGCACTCTCTGTCCTCTTCTTTCCAGCAAATTCATAAAAGTGTGTCATTTTGTTCTACTTTAATTACTATCTAGTTCACATTTGATCTGGAACAACCCAGTGAAGTAAATTTTATGTACCTATTACAGAATCTGCAAAAGCCCTTCTAAGAGAGGATGAAGCAATTCCCCAAGTCAGTGACTGGCAGGTAGAGGCGTGACTAGGCCTGTGTACCACAGAGCCCTTCACCATACTGTCCATTTGGTCCAATGCATGTCACTCTCCATCAGCATCAACATGTGCTGTAGTTCTATGGATAACTAGTTTAAATGTTATTCTGACTTGTGACATAACCAATTCTTGAATCTTAAGTTCTTTCCCTTATATCTTAAGGATATTTGCTTTCTAAATGGAGAAATTCTTGGTGCATAGGGCTGATCATGATTCAGACTGAGGACTGGGGAAGCAACACTTCCAGAAAGAATAGAGGCAGAAGTCAGGAAACAAACCAAAATGCTACTAATTCTTTAGTTTTACCATTTTTTTTCTAAAGAAATCTGCTAACCACTAAAGCTAGATTATAGAATTGATTTTTGAAAATAATTAGCTGAGCTATCTAGCAAAGTTACACAGTTTGTGTCTTCTTGAGCTTTACCATTGGGCCAGAGAGGACAAGTAACTCTTCTTTTCTTGAGCCTTTAATACATGCCAGGCACTATGCAAAGGGTCGAATTATATACTATCTTATTCAATCTACAAACAATATATAAAATTGGCATTTTACTCCTGATATTACGGTAATAAAGATTAAGAGTTTCAAAGAGGTTAAATGTTTTGGAAATTAATAACTGATAAGACTGATATGCATTGAGTGTATGCCATGTATCAAACTAATATAGATCAACTTATTTACTGTTTGTAACAACTTTAAAGATGAATGAATATTAAGTTCTCCATTTTTCAAATGGAATAAATTCCAAGTTTTAGAATAAGTATTTTTCCCAAATTCAAATAGTAAAACTTGAACATATTAATTCAACCCTATTGTCTTTTACCAAAATAATAAAAAAAAATAGAAAGAACAATATAAAAATCACTTACTGTACAGGGAGTATTAGGAGAGAAGAGACTGACAGGTAGGTGTAATGGTGATTCCTAGAGAGTGGAGTCATCTATATACCTCATTCTGTCTTCTCTTCCACTGATGCAGCTAGCCCTGAGCAACTTGATTCCACATGATATTTCAATAGGGACAAAACGTTTCTTACTCTGCTTCTGAATTATCTGTGTTGTTCTAAGATGTGGTAAAATCTGAAAGACATACCCCAGACTGATGGTTGCTGGGCAAGCATTTCTCTCTGGCAGTATTGTAATCTCTGTTACTGCTTTTTAGCATCTCAAACGAAGAGTAAGTAGAGATGGAAAGCCTCAGAGCAGAAAACACTATAATAAGGTACATTTTAGAAGTGTACTTACTAGAAAAGGAAGTAAAACTTTTGAATCACCTTACAATATATATGAGTTTAATAATAATTATTAATGTAACCAGATTTTCCCTAAAACTCAGTGTCTCAGAAAATCAAGAATAAGTTGGATATATAACTAGATTTAATTTTTAATGTCAATGTATTTATGTACACACACATATATACACAATTAATATATATAATTTAAATATGTATTTCCTAGCATAGAGATACATTGATTGGCAAGCAAGTTATGAATTTTTACAAATACTACAAGTAACATACTTTAAATGCAAATTATGTTGAGAAGCCATGAACAAAAGGACAACTTCAACAATTATTGCCTGAGTAACTGAATGAAGTACATTAAAAATATTAAAATATGAGAGGCACACAATAAAGTTAAGAAAAACTCATTAATCCTGCAGCATTTTGAAAAATATATTTTCATGTTAGGCAAGAGAAATAATACCAGTGTAGTCTTTAAAACTTATTATTCTCTCTATAGAAGTGAGCCATCTAGCTATACTATCCCTGTTTACATTATGAGGTCAAGAGAGCAAAAGACAATTAGAGCCTGAAATCTGTGTAGTGAAAGAGGATAAAAGAAGATGAAAAATAGTTGTATGTTTTCAATGACATGCTTAATGAGAGCACCAAAATCCACAAGAATGCAATTGAACTTAACCATGAAATATGAAAATTTCTCTTACATCTGTGGATTCTCAATTTAACAAAGGATAAAAGTATTTTCCTTTAACTGCTTATGTGTTTTGGATCCACATTGGTTTTACTTTGGTTTATCATCATCATCATCATCATCATCATCATCATCATCATGCAAGATTTCTTCTTTAGCTTATTTAAGAAGGCAATCATTCATGGGCCAGCTGTATTGGGGTCCCATGTTCAAAACCAAGTGCCATCTCAAAAAGTGGGTGTGAAATGTGGACTTACAGAATGACTCTGCAATTTAGACTATATTCTCATTTAAAAACATTGTTACTATTTTTTTAATAGTAAAGGGATATGATTCATAACATAGATGGAAACATATTCTATCCCCCAAATCTATAATTTTCAAGTTTTCAATTTACTAGGTCCTAGTGGATTGTAATATGAATTTTCTTTGTTACATTCATAATTTTGTGTTTATAGGTTAAAAAGTTCAAAGAATTTGGTAATGAAAAGACCACAGAAAATAATTTAAATTCCTTTGAGTCACATGTGATTCAAATTTTAGGGTCAAGTATTTCAACTTTGATATTAAAAATACAATTTTTAGTGCTTATCTTTTATCCTTTAGGAAGAAATTATTGAAGCACTAATATAAGAAATTATTATAAAGCAAATACATAGAGCACTTTAGCACTGAAATAAAGATACAGCTATTCAAAATTGTGGAAGGAAAATGCTTCTTCCAGTCACTCACCTTGACTGTTTGCTGCTTCTGTGTTTGATACTATTTTACACAGTGAGTTTCACTTCTTCTGCAGATGTTATATCTCCTTGATCCTTTTCTCAGCATGAAGCCTGACTCAATTTCAAAGATAATATCTTTCAGATAGAAATATTTCTCTCACTGATATCAAATAAATTCCCAATGTGTAATTGACACCCCAAGTTTTATTTAAAGAAAGAGGAAATGGTACTAATATATCCAAAAAGAATTGGCACAGATAATGTGGCTTCACAAAGAGGAAAGTCAATGAATGAGATGTCTCCTTTGTTACATCTGCAAAGAAGCTGTTGTTTTCACTGGAGCAAGAATGTTAAAGATTGGAGAGAAGAAAATATGCCTTTGCCAACTTTGAAGTGTAGCTGCTTTTTTTTTTTTTTTTTTTTTCTTTCCTGAAAACCTGAAAACACCCTGTAGGGAGCAACCTCAAAGCCCTCTTGAGAGATGAGGTATGAACAAATTGTATATTAAGATAAATTTGAATAAAGAAAATTTACAGGAATAAAGCAAATTAAAAACCTTAAAAAATCTCAATATAATGCTTAATGGTACATATGAGGACAAGACAGCTTGCAAATGTGGCATGAAATAAACAGATCATCACTTAGAAACATAACACTCACTAACCCTAGAGACACAATTGAAGTTCATCCCAAGTACAGGGCCTGGGAGTTTGGCCAAGAAAATTATCTCATGGGGTCTGGAGCTTGATTTGTATTTCTCATAATATGAAGTGGCATTCATTACCTTGTAATCGATATGCAGATAAGAAGAAATTATTTATGGCACAATTAACTAGGAGGGAAAGAGCATCGTATATGTACATATGGGAGAACTGAGGGTTTCTGACAGGATCATAAACCATAAAGAGACTTTTGACAATGATCAGACCTCGCAGGTAACCTGCTGCCTTGGAAATACATCCAGCTTTATGTATTCTAATATATTTATAATCATCCTTCTGTGTCATGCTTCAAATGTAAACTGGGTGTTTATGAAATTTTCCCCTATTAAAATGACTAAGATGTTTTGATTTATTCAAGCATTAGAACAGAGTGTCTAAAATTATCTTAGAATATAAGTTCTATGAGATGTTAATAATCAGTTTTGGAGGTGAGGGTTTGAAAAAAGGAAAGAGGACTCCTCTATAGGTACTATATACTGTGATTTTAAGAGAAGATAAATTATATTACTACTTCCTAACTTAATTATCTTTCATTCTCTTCTTTGGCATGCCTTTTTAGAAAATAACCTGCAGATATAAGAAGAAAGAAGAAAGGAAGGGAAGAAGAGAAGAGGGAGGGAGAGAAGAGAGAGAGAAAGAAAGTCAGTGAGCTGAGGTGGCTTTTTCAGAATTTTCATTCCCACACCCTGGCATGTGCCTTCCTTCCTTATCAAGTCAAGTGCTTTTCATACAAAGTCCTCCCTACTGTATTTCACCCTGTTTAGCCATATCCTTGAACAGGATCATTCATCCTGAAGTGCAAGAGCACTTTCAGGGATGGGGGTTCTTGCTCAGCGAGGCATCCTGTTTGATGAGCTTGCTCCCCTGTGAGTCAGTTGGCACCAGCCCTGCTCTGCTCTGCGTGCTCAGCCCCCTTAACCCATAAGCACCAGAGGTCTGCCCTGGGCTTCCAGGATTCTCAGGGCTGGCTTTACCCACATCCTTAGTAACTAGGAAGTCAGGACCTTATGTTCTGGCTCATGAACAGGTAAGATAAATAGCTCATAGAAATACTTCCAGCTTGGAAGACTGATGAAGAGACTTACTGACAACATCTCATTAATTCTTGCCAAGATCCTCTTTAGCAGGTCTTTACCCAGGAAGTTTTCTTCACCTGGAAGACTCACCCTTTTTACTTTTGCATTCCAAACAAGTGACTCTTTAATAGCAATAACAGAAATTCCTTTAAGTTATGAAATATTTATTATATATGTTAACATTATATATTTTATATAATTTTATAGCCAGTGTCTTGCCTTGAATTAAAATTTACTAAAATTTGAGAGATTTAAAAATTAAAATGATAAGCATTAGCATACCCATTACCCAGAATTTACAGTTTTTAAAAAGGGCAGCAGTTTTCCTTTACTTTTTAAATAATAGAATTAAATAAAATACTGTAGCTAAATATGAAGTCTTTATCTACCTTCTAATGGCCTATTCACCTCCCCTAGAGACATAAACTACTATGACTTTGGTGTGTCTCCATGTATATAGTTACATATTATTATAAATGAGTATGATTTCATAAAAGTCTATATTATTTCATATGCTTTTCATAAAAACTCATACCAATCTTTTACTTCTATATGGAATATCGTTTTGACGATAGCTGTTTTCTCTCACCATTGTTTATAACATCGTGTTCATATCAACATGGTTCAGTGGTTCTCAATTTCTTTTGTGCCATAGGATCCTTTGATAGTCTGGTGAAGCTAATGACCTCCTTGCCCAGAGAAAAATTTAAGTTTTCCTTTATAAAACACATAGGATTCCAGGTGAACTCCATTACATTATTGTGTTAGATAGTAAACAAATTATAACTCAATAATGTTTTTCAAATTAATGCATTAAATAACATCTGGTGGAACATCTATTCTAGAATGATTTGGAGGGAGTGATCAGAGTACACTGTATTTGTAGATGTCTGTGACCACCATAAAGTTACATGAAAAGCACCCACAAAACCAAATCTTGACAATCTCAAGAATGATTCATGCCACTCTGGTGTGCTGTCTAGATTTATAAGAAGAGGTTTGAGCTTAGTGATAATAAGGATATAATTTTATTTCCATTCAAGTTCATGGATCTCCTGAATTATTTATATGATTCTAAATCTTCTATACTTCAATTAATTCCCCATGCTTTTTGCAAGTCTGTTATTTGATTTTAAACAATGAATATGACATTTTTTGATGCAAGAAAGTTAAAATAGTGATCTAGTCAAAATGTATTCTGTTTTCATTGTGAAAATTTTGCTTTTTGTATCTCGTTGAAAGGACATTTGCCTTATATCCTTTATAATAATTTAAAATGGCATTTTTCACTTTCAGAGTTTTAAAAATATACCTGAAAATATTTTTAAAAGTATATATCTGTTAAGGAAGAGATTTAATTATCTTTTTGCTAATACTTTATTTAATTCTTAGAATAAAGTCAACATTTTGGTATTATTATCCTCTTTCAAAGAACAGATTAAATCTAATCTTTACCATGATGTCAATGCTGAATGCTCATTTCATCAGTATCTACTTTCTGAACATCTAACCCATTTGTATTTATGTCCATATCTTCTTACTTAATTTTTTTTATTTGTTTTGATTCATTTGTTGCTTCCAATGATTGTGAGCATTTTGAGGACAGGGATCATGTGAATTCTTTTAAAATTTCTACTAATTAGCAGCAGAATGTTAGGCACACACACAAAAGCACTCAGTAAATATTTGCCACATAATTGAAATTAATATAATGTAACTTTCTTTTGAAACTCTTTCCAATTTAATATAAATTTAGAAAAAATATTTATTGCTTATCTTTGAAATAAAGTTTTTTTGTTTCTTTTCTGATGAGGTTTTCAGAATATGGTACATTATCTCTTTTGGTATCCCTTATTATGTAATATGAGCTATGCCTCCAAAATAATGAGAGTCATTTCCATAACCCACACACAGACACCAAGTTCTTTTCAGAGTACAAGAAAGAGGAAAATCTCTCTTCTATTGGAAAAAGAAGGAGAAAGAGCTCTCTGGCCCCCAAAGCCCAGCCTGTCACCTGCCACTGTCTCTGGGTGGTTGGTCTTCATGCAGTCAGAACATGTGCAAAATACCTGAATGAGGACCCAAGGGAACAAGGGCAGCTTGTCACGCCCTCCTCCTCTTCAACTCAATTATCATTTCTCCTGCTTTCCTTGCTAGAACTCTGAGTATGTGAAAGTCAAAGAAATGACTTCCTCCTAGAAACAGTGCAGCAGCTGCAGCAATTGTTCTTTCACCTTCTGGAAATACTCTGCTATTAGCTTAAATGTAAACTGAGAATGCTGTCACTATAAAAGGAAATGCATTGAGTCTCATTTTCCTTAATTAGAAAACTATGTGTTTGTTTGTTTGCTTTTTACAGTATTGGGGTTTCAACCCAGGAGCGCTCTATCACTGAGCATGTTCATCCCCAGGCTTTGGAGATAGGTCTTCCTAAGTTGCCCAGGCTAACCTCAAACTTGAAATCCTCCTGCCTCAGCCTCCTAAATAGCTGGGATTACAGGCTTGTGTCACATGCCTGGATCAAACATATCTCTTTGACTTTTAATTTTCAAATAATTTTAGATTTACAGAATATTTGTAAAAATAGTACACAGGATTATTGCATAAACTTTACCTGATTTCTTCTAATGTTAATATTTAACTATAGCACATTGATCAAAACTAAGAAATTAATATTGAAACAGTATTATTAATTTATTAAAGATGTTCTTCATATTTTGGCAGTTTTTCCATAATGCCCATTTTCTCTTCCAGTATGTAATACAAATTCACACATAGCATTTTGGGTATATCTCCTTAGTATCTTCTAATCTGTAATGGTTCATCTGTCCCTGTTTGTGTTTCATGACCTGGGCATGTTTGAGCAGTATTGGTTGCTTCTTCTTTAGTTCTTCGTTCATTTTAGATTTGTCTGATAATTTTCTCATAATTAGGTTAAGGTAAGAATTATACAAGGGTTGTGTGTCCTTCTCAGTGCATCATACCAAGGTGGTAAATGATGCCCATGTGTCTTTTTTCTGGTAATTTTAGCTTGACTGATTTTTAAGGTGGTATTTGCTGTTTCTTTTAATTGTTAATATTTTTCAATTTGAAATAAATATGTATTTTGTTTGCTCATGTTTTGGGAGATAGTCAGAGACTCAGCAATTATGCAAATTCTCCTTCAGTTTTCACTGATTCATTTCAGCAACCCTTGATGTATGTTTCCTGAAATGGTCATTTTTGGAGTGTTCTAGATGGTGATTTTCTAACTGCCCTCATTTCTTCTGCATGTATTAATTATATCACTATGGACTCATTTATAATTCTTGAAGATTTTTTATGGGTTGTAATTCAATACCAGCATCACTTATTTTATTCCTTAAATTGCTCCAGCTTTGGGCTGGGGAGATAGCTCAGCTGGTAGAGTGCTTGCCTCACAAACACAAGGCCCTGAGTTCGATCCCCAGTACTGAAAAAAAAAAAAAAAAAAAAAAAATTGCTCCAGCTTTGGTGATTGTGAGACCTTTTGAGGAACTCCTGGGCCTCTCATGACACTTTGGAACACTTTGTCTTTCACTGACACCTGAAGATGCTCCAGGCTCATCTTGTATTTTCTCTGCCATATCCCTTAAATCAACCATTTTTCTAAAATCGCAGTTTTCTTTGTTTGGTCAATAACAATTAGACATCAAAATTTAGGCTTTTCAAGATTAGAATATATACAGTGGTTCCTATGTTGCTGTAGAAAAAAGGGTTAGCAAATTTTATAAATGACCATATTACATATAGGCTTTGCAGGCCCTACAATCTGTTGTGATTATTCCACTGTAAAGTTATGGCACAAAAATAGCCATAGACAATAGGTGAATGGATAGGTGTGAGTATGTTGCAAAAAAATTGACCATGGCCAGAGTTTGGTTCATGGGGTCATAATTTAACAATCTGTGCTCTAGAGCAACAAGCCACATGCTGAATTTCACATAGATTCTAGAGCATAATTTTTTAAAATATCAAAGACAAAAACAATATGTTTTCATTTTCTCTGGTGAGCCATGGGCTGGATTATATACATGGAATTAGCTTAAGGGCTTTTTTGCTTTTTACTTTCAAAACTTTTTAAAAATTTTATTATTGTGTGCAAAATAGGAAAAATAATACTTGCTATTTCCCAGCTATTTAAAGTGATTGGACATGTAGCTGGTACACCATTTATTTATTTTCAGATGAATCAATAAGTGAAAACTTAAAGCAATACTTTGAATATTAAAGATAACTAAGTACAAAATAAATGGTATAGAGGAAGCAGAATAGACTGTGAAGGGGCATATCCTGAAAATTCCTCTTTGGAAAGGAAAATTGAGATTTGTGCCAACAAATAGAAAGGGCTAGAATCACATAAAAGAAAAAAAAGTTGTTGAATTCAAATTGATTTCAAAGGGAAATAGATTGAGAAATAGGCTGAGTCTTCGGAAAAAAATGAATAGTAACATAGCAAAGACAATTTATAAAGGAAGACAGAAGTCAAACTGAACTGCACTAGCATTTCTGAGAATTACAGATTTTGTATGTGGCTATCCTTCAAGTAACCTTGAATTATTAATAGTAATGCATACTAGGCTTTCTAGGTTTAAGTGAAAAAATATTTAAGTGAATTAAATATTAAAATATTATTTATTAATTTTTAGATTAAGAAACACTCTGCCATTATTTGCAAGGTTTTCTATGTTAATTCTGTAATTCACAGATCTCTCCAAGTAGACAATCCTTTAAGACAAGAACAATTACTTTCATACTCACTTTCTGTGACAGACTTTTCGGCTTTCCAGTGAGTATATGATGAGCCAAGTAAATAATTCTTAAAAGTCTGGATCTTACTGCACTTTCAATTGGAATTAAATATCTCCTTGCTTCATTTGAACAGAACACTAAGTCTGAAGGCAGGTCATTTTATTGCCTTTGGTTCCAGCAGTTTCTGTGCTAACTATAGAGCAAAATGATAACTCAAATGGACAAGTTTGAGTTTATTTTAAAATGTCTCTGGTTGTGCTATCATGTGTTCCCTTCCTAAGTGTTAATACATCATTAATGATTGTTAATGCAATCTGGTTGGTGAGATGAGATGATTTCCTAAGCCAAACCAAACTCAACCTTGAAAATGTGTTGATGGATTTATTTTATTTGATCTTAAAATGTTCTAATTTAGAGGCCACTAAATTCATCATTATTTGTGCTCCAGAGTAAATTCATAAGAAATGAAATTGAACTTCACCTAAGTTTCATATTTAAGGGCCGGTGTACTGAATTGAACAGATACTTGATTCCTACATGTCTAATAATTAGCATTGCTTTGGTATAAAATGATGTACTGTAATATCATAATCAAACATTTTAGAGCCAAGACTTTTTCGTGTGGAATTTTGTGGATGTGAATGTTTTCCACACAAAGTGTAACTCAAAAAGAGCTAATGATCTCCCTGATAGGTACTCGCACTTGCATATCTGTAGTAGGGAACATTCTCTAGGATCAGTCTTAGTGTCTTCTCCCTTCCTCTCATATTTCTCCTCTTTTCATTCAGGTGGACACACCTTTTAACCAATCCTACTTGCTTTTTTTCTTTTTTCTTTGAGGCCAAAGGAAGCTTTATTGGAATTTGGTTCTCACGTGGCCCCAGGCTGCCCAGGGTCTTTATAGGCCAGGATAGGCGGGGGGTGGGAGTCCTGCTGAGTGATAGGTGGATGTAAGGGTCAGCGGAGTTTTTCTGTCCCTGTTTGATTGGTCGCCGTTTGATGGGCTGCCCTCTGCGTCAGTGGTTTGTTTTTTCTCATATATCTGCTCCAATCCCGCCTAACATCCCAACCTTTTTGGTGATATAGGGCACTGGAGTCCATCTGGCTACTTCCTGCATATTAGGGGGTGTCATGGGGAAAAAACGGTTTGGGTTCTAGGTTGGTAGGGAGGCTGCTATTAGAGTGTAGGAGCATCTGGTTGTATGCACCTTGGCAACCTCACTCATGCAGTTCCAGGCAAACCTGAGAAGACAGGTAGCAATCATTAGTAGAAATCCTACCACAAATAGGGGAGTAAAGGTAGGGGGTCAGCCAGGTGACAAGAGTGGAGTTCAGCCATCCTGGCCAGGTGTTATTTGATTCTTGTTCCTTCAGCCTTTCATTTAGATGTCTGAGAATTTGGATGTTTTTTCCATCAGACCAGTTTCACTGATGCAGCAATAACATTCTTCTCTTAGGAAGAGGCATGTTCCCCCTTTGTCTGCCGTCAGATCTAGTGCTCAACAGTTCTGCAAGGAAACTTGAGCAATAAATGTTATTCATCTTTGTAGGGATGTCAGGGGGCAGCAGATGCCTCTACTGCCTTCTGGAGTTGCTGTTAAAGCTTTTGGGTGGCAGTGGCTGCATAACCAAGTCCTGTTGTTGGTATAAGCTCTGTTTAGTAGAGATCTCTATATTTCTGTGGCTTAGGGCTAGATAATCTTACTAGTGAGCATAGATTAAACCTATCTGTGTAGTTTAGGAGGCTCTGTAGGCCTTAAACTGACTAAAAACTCTTGACTCTGGCAGTTTCTCTTGATAGTTATCAGGTACATCTGCCTAAGAATCTCTCTCTTGTAGCTTCCAGTCTTTATTTTAGGAGGTTAACACAAACGTGCATCTTAGGTTGCATTTAACTATTGTTTCTTTTAAATGCCCAAGAATGGCTATATTTTGATTTAACTATTTTGCTAGGTGTTTAAGACCAAACTGGTCAAATTGACCTGTTCCTGTCAAGAGTTGGCTGAGTTCCCACAAGAGTCACTCATAGGGAACTTAAGAGCAACTTCTTGGCTCTGTTAGTGCCATTCATTAGGCAGGGTCTCCTTGATGAGGTGGCTTCCCTTGGAAGCATTAGGGATGTCTCCCTTTTCCAATGACCCTCCTCTGCAGCAGGTGCACTGATTGGCTTTTCATCCTCTAGTACTATCATTAACTCCCTGATTGGGAGGTTGCACGGACCAGAGTTGCAAAGCTCCTTAGAGAAGTTCTCGTTCCAGATTCAGGCTGACTCTGAGGGCAAGAACCAAATAGTGATTTTCTTGGCCTCTGTATTTAATCTCAATCTCTAAGTTTGATCTTAAAAATCCAGCAAGTTAGTCTCACCAGTCTTAAAGTAAGAGTACTGGGCTTTAACTTTACTGTCTATAATTTTACAGTTATTTATCCCCTTTTCTAATTGGGGTCTATATTATCTGTCTTATCGGTGATGGCTTAATATTTCAAGTTAATTTATGGTGTTTGCTTTTTTACATCCTGCCTCACATTCTGTGGTGGGCACTGAAGCTCCTTCAGAAAGCAGTGTGTCTCCCCAGCAACAAACACAGCAACATCCTTCCTTTACACTTTGTTTGAAGCTCTCAAGGTAAGATATTACTTCTGTAAAATGTTCTCATATCCAAGGACCACATCCTATAGACCATTTCAAGAATAACTCTTTCTTTACAATGTTGGGGTAAGTTTCTTCTATCCCTACTTTTTGAAGTGTTTTAAATAGAATGGGAATTGTACTTGGCCAAATGCTTTTTATGCATCTATTGAGATAATCATGTGATTCTTGTTCTTAATTCTGTTTAAGTGGTGAATTACATTTATTGGTTTCCATATGTTGAATCAATCTCACATCCTTGAATGATATCTACTTAATCATGGTGCATTATCTTTTTAATTATTTTTACATGGGTTGCCAATATTTTATTAAGAATTTTTACATCTATGTTCATCAGGATATTGGTTGAAGTTTTCTTTCTTGATATGTCTTTGGTTTTGTTATCAGGGTGTTACTGGCTTTGAAGAATGAATTTGGCAATGTTCCCTCCTCTTCTATTTCATGGAATAATTTGGGGAGGACTGATGTTAATTCTTCTTTCAAGGTCTGGTAGAACTTGGCTAAGAATCCATTTGGTCATGGTCTATATTTGTTGGAAGGTTTTTGATAGCTGCTTTAATTTCATTACTTGAAATTGATCTGTTTAAGTTTTCTACATCCTCATGGTTCAATTGAGTAGGTCTTGTATCTCTAGGAATTTGTTGTTATCTTCAAGAGTTTTTAGTTTATTGAAGTCTAATTTTCAAAATAGTTTCAGATAATCCTCTGGGTTTTCGTTTGGTTATCTACAATTTTGAAAATTTGAATTCTTTTATCTTTTGGTTAGTTTGGCTAAGGGTTTGCAATATTATTTATCCTTTCACAAAACCAACTGTTTTTTTTTTTTGGTTCTGCTGTGTGGCTTGGATCTTGAAATATCTACTTATCTGTCATCTGTCAAAGTCCTATCTTACTTCAAGATTCATGTCAAGTTCTAGACTCACTTTGGGGTGTACATGGATTCCAGATCTACCACCAGTTCTTAGTGGCTCTATGCTCTGTGGATTCCCACATCTCTCATTGGATCTCTTGCAAATGCTGTTTTTCAATACCATTTCTCCTTGAGTACATTTCTGTCTCCACCAGCAGTTTTTAAGCATCCAGCCTGAAGGAAACCTATGTATGTCTTCCCACATAGTATGTGGAGCCCGTCAGTGTGTCCATCTGAAGGAGGCCTTCTATAAATGTCTGTGAGGAGAAGACATTCTTCAAGCCCTTGCCTTCATCAAAGAGGAATATTAAAGAGTGACTGTATTCCTCTGAATTACCTGAAGTAATTTTGGTACAGACGCAGATCTGTTAAAAAATAAATGACTTCAGCGTTCCAGGTATTCATGTGAAGATTTGTTAAAAAAAAAAAAAGTTGGCTAAAGCAAATCCATACTTGTTTTTCAAGCAATAAAATGTTCTGAAAGGTAGAAAGGAAGGACAAGGAGACCATCTCACTGCACTTTAGGATGTCTTTAGGATGTCGGCTGAGAGAATAAGTATTCATCTAAAGAGACTGAGCATTTAGCCACACATAGAAATTCTATTCCCCAAATGTTCAGGGATGCTAGCAGATTTTTGCATATGAAATATTATTTTACTGAGTTCTTTAGAAATTGACCAAGACCAATGGCACTAGTGTTAAGCATTTGGGACCTACAATGACTGGACTGTATATCCTTAAAAGTAAAAGTGACATTTAGCCATACACAGTAAATAAGCACACAACACTGAAGATTCAGTGCCAAGTTTCATCTTTAGGGTGAAGGCATTATATAACTAAAAAGCATATGGTTGGTATTATATTATCACATTTAAAGGGTGAAATATTTATTTGTGATTTTCTTTTGGGTTTCTTTTGGGTTGTTAGCATGATCTGGGAAGACAATCCACTGGTCTCAGGCCAGATCTTGTGAGATTGATAATCAAGTTGGAAATCAGGGAACTTTCTGTCAGAACCTCAGACACATTTGCGTCCACAGTTCAATTTGTAAAATGCTGAAGGTATGCCATGTAAAGTAATTTGTGACTTAAAATATATATATATATATAATATAGATAATTTATCATAACACCAAAAGAACATTTCTCTAACCATTTTGAGTGTGTTTCCCTATAATACTGTAATGCAAGAATTTTTCTAAGTTAGCCTATTATAAACTCTTTATAGATAATCCACAAATACCAAAGGTCTTGGGTTGTATGCTTAAAATCTTCACTTGTTTTCATTTATTACTAAAATCTTACAAATATTTGAGAGAAGAAGGAGAGTCCCATTTTGATTTTGGGGTTGTACATCAGAATATACCAGAAAAGATACTTATATCAAACCAGTGAATTACCTATTAAAATACAATCTCAAGGCCCCAAGAATCATTTTCCTAATCTCCTCTGAAAGAATAATTTTGTCTTTAAAAATATCCTACCACATATAACTCCTTTCACCTTCTCCAGACTGTGTTAAATAAACTTGTCATTTTTACTGCCAATTCAGGAAAAGAGTTCCACACTCTTTTCCTTGGAGACCTAGACATAACCTGGTGGTCTCTGGGGTCACCCCAGTCTCCTCTGAAAGACTGGCTGCATGATTTGATAGTCACAGTTGTCATTATCATCCAGCTTGGCACATGCCTCTGGGGTTTTCCCATTGAGCAAGGTTCTGAACTGTACTGCCCATGCTTCCTCATACCAATTATAACTTCCATGCAGTTATCTAAAAGGGAGAAAAATTTATCAACATCATTCCCAGCCTTGTAATGAAGCAATTTTCTCTTATTATAGCTGACTAAATATGTGCAGGCTGAACCTTAGGGCCTCCCGTCACCCTTTTCTTGTCCCTCTGGAAATCATGGTCAAATCTTACTTTTCATTTCAGATTTCCTTGACTCCCTACTTGTTTCATTTCTTTCTCCCAATCCTACACTTTTAGCATCTTTATCTATATTAAGCTGAATCTCTCTTCTCACTTTGTACCCCATGGTCTCACTCTTTGATATTCTGCTCATTAGGAACAAACTGGTATTTTCTTACTCTTGATTTCCTGTCACTGAACTCCCTCTCCAAAATGTTTTACTGGGGTACTCGAGAAGGAAGATCCTTATTCATGCAAACGATCCAGCACATTCCATTTGCCTTTCCTGTAGTCCTTTTCACCAACCTTAAGTGTCTCATCCTCTCTTTTTATTCAAAGAACTTATATTGTGGTGTCTGTCTTAACCAGAAAGAGTGACATCTTTTTCAGTCTGTTGTAGTTGAAGCATGAGTCACACTGATGAGAAAGGTAAGAATGACAGAGTGAACTCATAACTAGTTTTGTACATTTTTACTTCTAGATAGAGCTAATTCAAAGACATGGCACAAATAAGTCTCTCCTATTATAATGAATGACAAAGAAATCATTTCTGAAGAAATGATGATAACATTAAAAAAGTCATGAAAGAAAAATAATCTTGGACTCTTAAGTATCAGTGATACTCCTCTTCAATATGTCGGCCTTTGGTGCAGTTCTGATCCAATAAAAGGCCCTAGAAAGAATATTTCACTCTGATGAGAGTTTATGTATTCAGAATTTTGGTTTAGTCATATGGAAGAGACTGACTTAATATCTGTTCTTTCATTTCCTTCTTGGAGATAGGACATCTAGTTTTTAATTGGTATATACTAAAATGAATACAAACTACATCCTCTAGTCTGTAAAATTAGCCATGCAAATTCTGTCAAATAATATCTGAGATGAAATGTCCTGTGCAGATTTCTAAGTTTTCAATGAATTGGTGCATGCCTGTTGCCCCTTCTCCATCCTGCTCCATGAAGTACACATCTGGATCTCCAATGGTCATAGTAGATGGTGAGGGCAAGTGACATATAACGGATTGTGAAATAGTGAGGTGAAAGAGCTTGGGTCTGAAAACTGCATGAGATTTGGTTTAGATGTGAGGTGTCTCCCCAAAGCGCATGTGTGTGACAATGCAAGAAAGTCACCAGGTGAAATGATTGGGATGTGAGAGCCTTAATCCAATCAGTAAATTAATCCCTTGAGAGGGAATAACTGAGTGGTAACTGTAGGCAGGTAGGATGTGGCTGGAGGAGGTGGATTACTAGGGGCATGTCTTTGGGTATATATTTGGTGAACTGAGCTTAGTATATGCTTCCTCATGTGATGTCCTGAGCTGCTTCCCTCTGCTGCACTCTTCTGCCCTGATATTCAGTCTTACCTTGAGCCCTGGGGTGTGGAAACAGCTTTCTGTGGACTGAGACCTCTGAAACCCTGAGCCCCAAAATAAACTTTTCCTCCTCTAATTGTTTCTCTCAGGTCTTTTGACCAGGTCTTTTGGTCCCTGTCATGACCTGCAGAACAGTTTATTCAATGCTAAGGCAACCGGGTAGTAAGGGGGATTTACAAAAGAAAAATAGACACACAAATAGAGAAAAAGTTACAACTCAGTGGATCACTAACAACCCTGAAGGAAGTAGTAACCACAAGATAGCTCAGCATGTTTATTATATAGGTTTTAACATCAAAAGAATTTATTATGAGAAAGTTTCATGAAGATAAACAACCAAAGTTGAGGATAAAAGCAGCTCAATTAAAACTATGCATTAGGTAGAGAATTATTGTGCCTGTAATTCTCTACCTACAAGCAACTGGCATTTGAACCCAAGGTTAAGAACTGATAAAATTCTAAGGCTGGCACAGAATTTCCCCTTGAATAGGGCATCACCATAGTAACTGGGCTATCCTGATCAGCACCTTTGCACCCAGAGTTCTCCAGAGGGGAATAACCCACTTCTGTCATAGCACAGTTTGGGACCCATAATAGAGTTGCCATTCCCTACCAGTCACAGCAGCAAAAAAGCTGACTAAAACATTAGTGGAATCATTTTCAGTGTGAGAGAATAAGAAATAAACTATGTTAAGTTACCATTGCTGTTTTTCCCTGTCAAATGCAGCCATCTGTATGTAGCTGTGATTCAGAGAACTTGGTGGTGACTTAAATAGATGGAAGAAGAATATGGACTAATCATGACTGTAGTCTTTGCTCATGGAAGTCTGGGAATCAGAAATTATCTAATTGGATTTAGGATGTGGCCACTTAGAAGTCCAATGCCGATACTTGTCTTTTCCATCTCTGAACACGTTACTAGTTCTCTAATATCTTAGCATTTCCTTTCAAATGTAATTCGTCCTAGAGTGAGATTCTGACAAAGAAGTAAAAGTACATGTGCATATATGTTCATTGTCATATGTAATAGAAAACATTTTTTAAAATTTTTGATGCAGGGTATTAAATTCTGATGCACCTATAGCAATAAGGTTAAAAATAAATTATATAGAATCTCTTGACAGAATTTTCCCCTTTGTAAAAGAATAGTGATAATGCTTACCTCATGATTTCTTGTGAACTTTAAAGAGTTTGGGGGTCTTCTCACTTGCTCTGGGGTCCCTGTCCTTAGTCATCTACACTCATGTGTTTGTGTGCCAGATTCATAACTGAGAAGCCAGTAAATAGATTTCAAGTGTTTTCTTTTCCTCTTTACCCCAGCTTCTATTTTAAATATAGTTCTGAACTATGTTTGAAATTTTTGAAAAATCATTAGTTTAACATAATTATATTTTAAACAAATACTGTATCTTAGTATTTATTACACTATCCTACATATATGTTGTAGTTACCACTATGTACAAAACAACATTATTTTTTCAACATTTTGAAGTGCATGGTGTGTGGGAGCCACTGTTAGTTGTTGAATATTCAACATCTCACATATATATAATATACAAAATAGATGTATTCACTGCTATCATAAAAATAATGTCCCCCTACTCATTTCATTAAGTATTCAAGATTATTCACTAGTGAATTTAGCTATATCGTTTTTAAAGGTATAAATGAGGACTTTTGGCTATCATTAAGCAAAGATTTTGGCAAAGCCTCTCTCCAAAATCAGTTTTAAAACTGGACAAAAGTGGAAGGCAGGCAGATTTTTACAGCAATCTGGGAAGTGTTCATGATTGGAAACACTGAGTAGAGGGATATTAGAGCTTTGTGGTTCAGAGCTGCTTTCACACCCTCTTTCTACCTCCATCCCTTGGTTGATGGTGAGAAATAGAAAATCCAAATAGATGTAAAATAAGTGAAGAACTGAATTCATAACTAAAAATGTTCATCCAAAGAAAAACCAGTCCTAAATGATTTTACAACTTAATTTTATCAAACACTTAAGAAAGAATACCAAATTTTCACAAAATATTTCATAAAACGGAGAAAATTTTTCATATCATTCTGTGAATCCAGTATTACTCTGAGGCAAAAGCCAAAGATCGTATAAACAAATAAGTTGATGACTATTCCCCATTACTACAGATTTAAAATTCCCCCAAATCAAATGGAGCAAAATGTAAAAAAATATTGTTCACTATGACCAAGTGGGATTTATCCAGATAACAATAAGTGTGAATACCTGTGTTTTTGGAATAATGGAAAAAATTGAAATGGTTATTTCAGCAAATGCAAAAAAAGATCATTTGATAAAATTCAACTCCAATTAATAACATATCTTAACAAATTGGGAATAGAAGAAAACTCCTTCAAGCTGATAAGGGACATATGTGAAAAATCTGCAGCTAACATTATACTAATGGTGATAGACTGAACATTTATCTCCTTAGGTTTAGGGATAAGGCAGGTTGTTGACCTTGGGCACTTGTGTGCATCATTGTGTTGGAGGTTCAAGCTATAGCAACATGTCAAAGACTGAAGATGATGATAGGTATGTGGGTTGAAAAGGATGAAGTAAACTGTGTTAACTCATAGAGAATATAATTTTGGGGGTTTAAAGTTCAAAGACTCTAACAAAAACCATGAATATTAACTAACAATATAACAAGGTTACAAAATGCAAGGTCAATAACATTAATTGTATTTATGTATATTAACAATAATTTGAAAATGAAATTAAATAAGGATTAGTTGCAATATTACCAAAGAAAATATAACAATTAATAACACATTTAGCAAAAGAAGTGCAGAGCTTGTATCCTGAAAACTGAAATCATGGCTAAAACAAATTAAAGAAGAAATAAATGGAGATAGATACCATATCAACAGAGTGGGATTAAGTATTATCAAGATGAAAATCTTTCCCAAATTAATCCACAATTGAGTGCATTAGTATCAAAATTTTAGCAGACTTGTTTTAGAAATTGACAAACTGGTCCTAAAATTTATATGGAAATGCTAAGGGTCAAGAACTGTAAATAATGTAAGATTTTAAGCCACTTGCAGGCTAACAGTGTAGCCAGGCACAGTTTACTGGATGCTGCAAAAGACAAGTGACACCTGGGTCAGAGATAAAAGACATAATTATGGTACAGGAGGAGGCATATGGTCAGGTTTCCATCTTACCCTTTTCCCTCAGCCTCCAGAGTGTTGGTACAGAAGGTCCCAGGTAAAAACTGCACACATACAGGGTTTGTATCACAGCTATAAGGTCCTGGATTAGGGAAAACATATCTTTTGTAATGAGCTGAAAGAAAACCTTCTCTGTGCCCTGGAGGGCGACATTATCTTATCATACTGAAAAGATACCATGACTACCCTTGGTGCCAGAAGGTTACAAAAACTTTTATTTCTCAAATTGTTTGCTAGATAAACATCTTTGGAAAGATGGTTCAGGAAGGAAAGGGAAAATTGTGCTTTCTCTTTTTGTCCTGCACAAAATGTGCAAATGTTCTAAAGACTCATGGGAACAAAGGGCATAGGATGACCAAACAATTTTTTATCTTTTATATACTTAACCTTGTTGAACCAGTTTATTAATTCTAGGAGTTTTTTTTTTTTTTTTTTTCTTTTTGGTTGGGGAGGGTGTTCCTTTGGATTGTCTATGTAGATATTCATATACTTTACAAATAGGAGCTGCTTTATTTCTTTATTTCTGATATGTATACTTTTAAAATTTGTTTCTTTTTTTAACTTACTGTACTGTCTAAAATTCCCAGCACTATTTGGAGTAAGAGAGTGAGAATGAACATCTTTGCCTTTATACCAACTTCAGGAGGAAAATACTCAGTTTTTACCATTAAGTGCAATGCTAGCTTATAGGGAGTTTTAAATTAAGGTACATTCACATAATATGCAATTGGTCAATTTAAAATGTACAATTCAGTGCACTTAGTACATTTCCAATGCCTGCTGACCATCGTTTTTATCCCATCACCTCAAAATTTTTATTATCCTAAGGAAACTACATACATAAATATAAAAAAAAATAAAAACACTTTATGGGGGTACTTCTGATATTATGTAGCATAAAAGGGAAACTATAGTCTATGACAATTAATTATACTTTTCAATATAACTAGAGGAGAAAAGTTTGAAGGTTTTCAGCACATAGAAATGATAAGGAGATGGAAATGCTAATTATCTTGATTTGATCATTATACATTGTATATACATATAGAATTATAATACTGTACCCCATAAGTACAAATGTCTAGGTCAATTTAAAATAGATCTGTAATATCCATATACCAGGAATGGGTACATGGGCCTCAATTTTAAAATTATAATTCATTTACATACTCCAAAAAAAGTGGAATACTGGGTTTAAGTCTAACAAAATATATGCAGAACCTGTATGCTGAAATCCACAAATAGTGTTGAAAGAAATCAAAGAAGATCTAAATAGAGAAATATCCTATATATTGTTTGAAAGATTCAGTAAAGATTCTAATTCTCCCTAAATTGATATGTAGTTTTATCACAAGTCTTTCAAAATCCAGCAAAATTGTTTTTGGTAGATATAGACATTATTATCCTAAATTTTATATAGATAGACAAAGAAATGAGAATATGTAAAATAAGTTTGAAAAAGAGTTAAATAGAAGAAATTGCTCTCCTCAATTTATAGACTTCTTACTATATAAGCTATAATGATACCATGCAGTATTGGCAAAGGGATAGACACAAAGATTAATGAAACAAAAAATCTAAACCAGAAACAGACCCACACAAATATGCTCAAAAGCAAAAAAGCAATGATTTTAGAGCAAAGGTAGCATTTCAATAAATGGTGATGAAACAATTGGATATTGACAAGCAAAATAATGAAATTTGAGTTAGGTCTCACACTTTACCAAAATTAACTCAAAATGGATCATGTGCATCAATGTAAACTACAAAACTATAAAGTGCTCACAAACAAAACATAGGGGAAACATTGAAGTAGAGGCACAAAATTCTTCAACTGGAGCACAAATAAATTGACTAGAAAAAGAAATTGATGAACTATTAACTTTTTTAAAAAAGTATGCTATATTGGGGCGATTCAAGATGGTGGACTAGAGGGTGACTGCATCTCCAGTTGCTCCAGAACCCAGGAGTCAAGAAGGGGAGGCATTGAGAGACTTGGACTAAAATAGAGCCACAGGGTGAGTCTCCCCCACCAGGTGAAGCTCGGCCTGGGCAGCAGGCCTGCATAGGGGCAGCTTATCAAAGTAGGCCAGGGGAGCTAGAGTCTTCTCCAGGCAGCCCTGCGCACTCTGGCGGTGGGCTTCTCCCACACGGCCAGCTTCTCCAGCATCTCCGAGCAGGCCCCCCAGTGAGAGCCTTTCTGCACAGAACCAGCTCCAAGTCCCTGAGCCAGTGAGGCAAGCTCCGGCCCGCAGGCAGCTTCAGGGATCAGGACAGGGCAGTCAGGGACTTCCCCAAGCAGCCCGGCTCCCTCTGGCAGGAGGCACCTTTCAAGGCTAGCTTCTCAGAGCAGACCGCCCAGTGAGAGCCTTTCTACATAGAGCCAGCCACAAGTCCCCGAGCCAGCAGAGAGCTCCAACCCGCAAGCAGCCTCTGGGACTAGGGCAGGGCAGCCAGAGACTTCTCCAGGCAGCCCTGCCCCCTCTGGCCACAGGCTTTTTCCACAGGGTGATCCAAGATGGCGGACTAGAGGGTGACTGCATCTCCCGTCACTCCAGAACCCAGGATTCAAGAAGGGGAGGCATTGAGAGACTCAGACTAAAATAGAGCCACAGGGTGAGTCTCCCCCACTGGGTGAAGCTCGGCCTGGGCAGCAGGCCTGCATAGCGGCGGCTTATCAGAGTAGGCCAGGGCAGCTAGAGTCTTCTCCAGGTAGCCCTGCGCACTCTGGCGGTGGGCCCCTCCCACACGGCCAGCTTCTCCAGCATCTCGGAGCAGGACCCTCAGTGAGAGCCTTTCCACACAGCCAGCTCCAAGCCCTGGAACCAGTAGCAGGCTAGGGGCAGCTTTCTTCGGAAGCACTGCATTATCAAGTTACTCCAAGACTTCAGACTACTGATGGCTGGGAGGTGATACACTGGAAATCTACAGGGACACTATAAGCCAATAGAGGAAATCTGTACTATCTCAGAGTCCCACTGTCATCTGACCAATATGAGAAAACAAGGGAAGAAAATGTCCCAAACAAACCTAGATACTATATCAATAAAACCCAATGACCGCACAGAAAAAGAAATGTCAGAAAGGGAGTTCAGAATGTACTTAATTAAAACAATCAGGGAAGCAAACGAGGAGATGAAAGAGCAAATGCAGGCATTAAATGATTGCACCGATCAACAGTTAAAAGAGCAAATACGGGAAGCAAGAGATCATTTCGATAAAGAGAGATACTAAAAAAAACAAACAAACAGAAATCCTTGAAATGAAGGAAACAATAAACCAAGTTAAAAACTCCATAGAAAGCATAACCAATAGAACAGAACACCTGGAAGATAGAACCTCAGACATTGAAGAAAAAATATTTAATCTTGAAAACAAAGTTGACCAAAGAGAAGATGGTAAGAAATCATGAACAGAATCTACAAGAATTATGGGATATCATGAAAAGGCCAAATTTAAGAATTATTGGGATTGAGAAAGGCTTAGAGAAACAAACCAAAGGAATGAACAATCTATTCAATGAAATAATATCAGAAAATTTCCCAAATCTGAAGAATGAAATGGAAAACCAGGTACAAGAGGCTTACGGGACTCCAAATATACAAAATTACAACAGACCCACACCAAGGCACATTATTATGAAATACCTAACATACAAAATCAAGACAGAATTTTAAAGGCTGTGAGAGAAAAGAATCAAATTACATTCAGGGGGAAACCAATAAGAATATCAGCAGATTTTTCAATCCAGACCCTAAAAGCTAGAAGGGTCTGGAACAACATTTACCAAGCCTTGAAAGAAAATGGATGCCAACCAAGAATCTTATACCCAGCAAAACTTACTTTCAGATTTGACGACGAAGTAAGATCCTTCCATGATAAACAAAAGCTAAAGGAATTTACAAAAAGAAAGCCGGCATTACAGAACATTCTCAGAAAAATATTCCATGAGGAAGAGAGGAAAAACAATGATGCAAATCAGCAATGGGAGAAACTAACCTAAAGGAATAACCAAATAAAGGAGAAACCAAATCATGTCAAAAAACAAAAATGAGTCAAATGACTGGGAATACAAATCATATCACAATAATAATCCTGAATGTTAGTGGCCTGAACTCATCAAAAGACATAGACTGGCAGATTGGATTAAAAAGAAAAATCCGACAATATGCTGCCTGCAAGAGACTCATCTCATAGAAAGAGATACCCATAGAATAAAGGTGAAAGGACTGGAAAAAACATACCGTGCATACGGACACAGCAAAAAAGCTGGAGTATCCATCCTCATTTCAGATAATGTGGACTTCAAGCCAGAGTTAGTCACAAGGGATAAAGAAGGACATTACATACTGCTTAAGGGAAGCATAAATCAACAAGACATAACAAGCATAAATATCTATGCCCCGAACATTGGCTTATCTATGTACGTCAAACAAATCCTTCTCAATTTCAGAAACCAAATAGACCACAACACAATAATACTAGGCGATTTTAACACACCTCTCTCACCGATGGATAGATCTTCCAAACAAAAATTGAATAAAGAAACCATAGATCTCAATAACACAATCAATAATTTAGACTTAAGTGACATATAGAGAATATACCATCCAACAAAGAACAAATACACTTTCTTCTCAGCAGCACGTGGATCCTTCTCTAAAATAGACCATGTTTTATGCCACAAAGCTAAGAAGAGCAAGTGCAAGAAGATAGAGATACTACCTTGTTCTCTATCAGAACATAATGGATTGAAATTAGAAATTCATGCCAGAATAAAAAACAGAAAATTCTCCATTACTTGGAGATTAAATAATACACTATTGTATGATGAATGAATAACAGAAGACATCAGGAGGGAAATAAAAAAATTCTTAGAAGTAAATGAGAACAAAGACACATCATATCAAAATCTCTGGGACACTATGAAAGCAGTACTTAGAGGAAGATTTATTTCATGGAGTGCATTCAACAAAAGAAGTAGAAATCAATAAATAAACGACTTAACACTATAGCTCAAAGCCCTAGAAAAAGATGAGCAGACCAACACAAAAAGTAGTAGAATGCAGGAAATAGTTAAAATCAGAGCCAAAATCACGAAATTGAAACAAAAGAAACAATTGGAAAAATTAAAAAAATAAATAGTTAGTTCTTTGAAAAAATAAACAAAATTGATAAACCCTTAGCCACACTAACAAAGAGAAAGAGGGAGAAAACTCAAATTACTAAAATTTGGAATGAACAAGGAAATATCACAACACAAGTGAAATACAAAACATAATTAGAGGCTATTTTGAAAATCTATACTCCAACAAAACAGAAAACCTCAAAGACATCAACAAGTTTCTAGAGATGTATGAATTACCTAAACTGAACGAGGAGGAAATACACAACTTAAATAAATCAATTTCAAGCAATGAAATAGAAGAGGTCATCAAAAGCCTACCAACAAAGAAAAGTCTGAGACCAGATGGGTTCTCAGCTGAGTTCTACAAAACCTTTAAAGAAGAGCTCATTCCAATACTGCTCAAAGTATTCCATGAAATAGAAGAGGAGAGAAGCCTCCCAAACTAATTCTATGAAGCCAATATCACCCTGATACCTAAACCAAACAGAGATACATCGAGGAAAGAAAATTTCAGACCAATATTCTTCATGCATATTTACGCAAAAATTCTCAACAAAATTTTAGCAAATCACATACAAAAATATATTAAAAATATAGTGCACCACGATCAAGTGGGTTTTATCCCAGGGATGCAAGGTTGGTTCAACATCTGGAAATCAATAAATGTCATTCACCATATCAACAGACTAAAAGTTAAGAATCACATGATTATTTCAATAGATGCAGAAAAAGCATTTGATAAAATAAAACATCCCTTCATGCTCAAAACACTAGAAAAAATTGGGGTAGTGGGAACATTCCTTAACATTATAAAGGCCATCTACGCAAAGCCCATGGCCAATATCATTCTAAATGGTGAAAAACTGAAAGCATTCCCCCTAAAAACTGGAACAAGGCAGGGATGCCCTCTTTAACCACTTCTATTCAACATTGTTCTTGAGACTCTAGCCAGAGCAATTAGACAAACCAAAGAAATTAAAGGGATACGAATTGGAAAAGAAGAACTCAAACTATCCCTGTTCGCTGATGACATGATTATATATTTAGAGGAACCTGGAAATTCCACCAGATAACTCTTAGAACTCATGAGTGAATTCAGTAAAGTAGCAGGTTACAAGATCAATGCTCATAAATCCAATGCATTTCTATACGTAAGTGATGAATCTTCAGAAAGATAAATTAGGAAAACTACCCCATTCACAATAGCATCAAAAAGAACAAAATACTTGGGAATCAATCTCATAAAAGAGGTGAAAGACCTCTACAATGAGAACTACAGAACGCTAAAGAAATAAATTAAAGAAAACCTTAGAAGATGGAAAGATCTCCCATGTTCATGGATAGGAAGAATTAATATTGTCAAAATGGCCATACTACCAAAAGTGCTATATAGATTCAATGCAATTCCAATTAAAATCCCAATGATGTACCTTACAGAAATAGAGCAAGCAATTATGAAATTCATCTGGAAGAATAAGAAACCCAGAATAGCTAAAGCAATTCTCAGTAGAAAGAGCAAAGCAGGGGTATCGCAATACCAGATCTTCAACTCTATTACAAAGCAATAGTAACAAAAATGGCACGGTATTGGTACCAAAATAGACAGGTAGCTCAATGGTACAGAATAGAGGACACGGACAGAAGCCCAAATAAATACAATTTTCTCATACTAGACAAAGGTGCCAAAAATATGCAATGGAGAAAAGATAGCCTCTTCAACAAATGGTGCTGGGAAAACTGGAAATCCATATGCAATAGAATGAAATTAAACCCCTATCTCTCACCCTGCACAAAACTCAACTCAAAATGGATCATGGACCTCGGAATCAGACCAGAGACCCTGCATCTTATAGAAAAAAAAAGTAGGTCCAAACCTTCAACTTGTTGGCTTAGGAGCAGACTTCCTTAACAGGACTCCCATAGCACAAGAAATAAAAGCAAGAATCAACAACTGGGATAGATTCAAACTAAAAAGCTTTCTCTCAGCAAAGGAAACTATCAGTAATGTGAAGAGAGAGCCTACAGAGTGGGAGAATATCTTTGCCACTCATACTTCAGATAGAGCGCTAATTTCCAGAATCTATAAAGAACTCAAAAAACTCTACACGAAGAATACAAATAATCCAATCAACAAATGGGCTAAGGAAATGAACAGACACTTCACAGAAGAAGTTGTACAAGCAATCAACAGATATATGAAAAAATGTTCAACATCTCTAGTAATAAGAGAAATGCAAATCAAAAGTACCCTAAGATTTCATCTCACCCCAATTAGAATGGTGATTATCAAGAACACAAGCAACAATAGGTGTTGGCGAGGATGTGGGTAAAAAGGTACACTCATACATTGCTGGTGGGGTTGCAAATTAGTGCAGCCACTCTGGAAAGCAGTATAGAGATTCCTTAGAAAACTTGGAATGGAACCACCATTTGACCCAGCTATCCCACTCCTTGGCCTATACTCAAAGGACTTAAAATCAGCATACTACAGAGATACAGCCACATCAATGTTCATAGCTGCTCAATTCACAATAGCCAGATTGTGGAACCAACCTAGATGCCATTAAGTTGATGAATGGATAAAGAAACTGTAGTATATATATACAATGGAATATTACTCTGCTGTTAAGAATGATAAAATTATGGCATTTGCAGGCAAATGGATGAAATTGGAGAATATCATGCTAAGGGAGATAAGCCAATCTCAAAAAACTAAAGGACGAATGATTTCACTGATAAGCGGATGAGGACATATAATGGGGGTAGGAGAGTTTAGCGTTAGGGTTAGGGTTAGGTTTAGGGTTAGGGATAAAGAGGGTGGTAAGAATGGAGGAAGGAAGGACTGTATAGAGGGAAAATAGGGGTGGTAGGGGTGGTAGGGGTGGGGGGAAGGGAAAAAATAACAGAATGAATCAAACAACATTGCCCTATGTAAATTTATGATTACACAAATGGTATGCCTTGACTCCATGTACAAATAGAGAAACAACATGTGTCCCATTTGTTTAAATAATAAAAAAAGATTAAAAAATAAAGGAAATGTTAATGAAAAAAAAATGTGTGCTATATTGAAAGACTGTTAAGCTGATTAAAAAAACCTATGGAATGGGAGAAAATGTTTGCGAACCACACAACCAACAAAGGACGACACTGTTTTGAACCATGCAAATAACTCTTATACATCAACAGCTTCAAATTTTAGAAGTTTGATTTAAAAATGAATGAATCAGAGCAACATAAAGAAATGAACTACTGATACATTTTGATAAATGTCAAAAACAAGATAAGTGAAGGAACCTAGATACCAAGACTATGTATTGTGTTTGGTAACCATGAAGGAAATCCTAAATTATTTTAAATATTATTCTAAATCCAGTGCGTTTTTTAAAAGAACATAGATTATGTCACTTCCTTGCTTTAAAATTATCTTCTACATCTTGGAGTAAGCCATTTCACAACCCTGCACCCTGCTCTGCCCTAGTGAGCCCCGGGGATCTTTCCTTCCTTGAGCAGATCAAGCTATTTGCCAAAGTAAGATCATCATACTTGCTGCTCTCTCTGGGGCACAATGCCAGCTTCATCTGAATGGTTACATATCATTCCAGTTTCAATTCAAGTGCAGTTTCTTCTGAGGGGATTCTTTTCACCCTAGCCAAGACCAGTATTCCTGTTACCTCATGTGAAGTATTTATCACTTGATTATAGTTCAAACTTGCCTTGTTTGCTTATTAATTTGATTGTAATTTTGTGTCTCATCCAGGTAGAATTTAAGGTCCATGAAAGCAGGAGCCTTATTTGTCCTACTCATCCTGGACCTTCATCAATTAATTGTCTCTAGCATATACTAGGCATTCTATAGAGTTCCAGTGTTTGAATGAATGAATAAATAAATTCCATATAATATTTCTACAAATAAATGCATGAGGTTTGTATTCCTTAAGAAGTATTTTCTTTAAGACTGAGTAATATTCCATAGTATAGATATACCACATTTTCTTTTTCCATTCATCTATTGAAGGGCATCTAAATTGGTTCCACATTTTAGCGATGGTGAATTGAGCTCCTATAAACATTGATGTGACTGCATCACTGTAGTATGCTGATTTTAAGTCCTTTGGGTATAAATCGAGCAGTGGGATAGCCAGGTCAAATAGTGGTTCCATTCCAAGTTTTCTGAGGAATCTTCATACTGCTTTCCATAATTGTTGCACTATTTTGCATTCCCACCAGCAATGTATGAGGGTACCTTTTTCCCCACATCCTTGCCAACATATACTGTTGCTTGTATTCTTGATAATTGCCTTTCTGATTGGAGTGAGATGAAATCTTACAGTAGTTTTGACTTACATTTCTCTAACTTCTAGAGATTTTGAACATTTTTTTCATGTATTTGTTGATCAATTGTAGATCTTCTTCTGTGAAGTGTCTGTTCAGTTCCTTAGCTCATTTATTGATTGGTGATTTTTTTTTTTTTTTTGGTGTTAAGTTTTCTGAGTTCTTTGTGAAATTATGGCATTTGTTGGTAAAAAGACATGGAATTAGAGAATATCTTGCTAAGTGAAATAAGCCAAACTGAAAAAACTAAAGGCCAAATGTTTTCTCTGATATGCGGATGCTAATTCACAATAAGATGTGGGGGTAAGGAAGGATAGAGTTACTTTATATTAGGTAGAGGGGAGTGAAGGGAGGGAAAGGGGTTTGGGGTAGGAATGATAGTAGAGTGAAACAGACATTATTACCTCATGTATGTATATGACTGCAGACCGATGTGATCCTACAATATGTATAATGAGAAAAAATGAGAGATTACACTCCATTTATGTATGATCTATCAAAATGTGAAAGTTCATTCTAAAATGAATAATGAATAATAATAATAATAATAAAAGAAGTATCTCAGCATATATACTCAGTATGTCATTTCTTATTTTTACCTGAAGACCACATTCCAATTTTACTCTTGACCATATAGTTAAAATTCCTAATGTCTTTGAGGTTGTTCAAACTCTGTTTTTAAATGTTCTCCTATTCACTATTAATTTCACTGCAGTATTTTCAACACACAATCAGATTGCCCTGCACAGGTATGGACAGTTTAAAATGTATTCTAATTGGTTAAATTTCAGATTGAGTCTTAGCTAATTTAAAGGTTTTTTTTCCTCTCTTTCCTTATTTTCTATCTATCAGCACTGAAATTACAGTTGTCCAAATATGATCTCCTTCCCTGTCTGAAAAACATTTTTCTAAATATATTTCAGAAATCCAGTATGAGTGTACGTATGCATTTCCATATGTATTATATCTTTTTTACAAATTCTATCTTTTCTTTAGCAGATGCTACTTCAAAAGTAGATAATTTCTTAAGATGGAAAAAAGTATGAGTCATAAAGTAACTAATAATTGACTAGCCCATTAAATTTTTGAACATTTTTATGTGAAATTAATATTTTTATATGAAGTTAATATGGAAAGATTATTGCAACAATGTTGTGGAAAAGAGCTACTTATTTTGACATAGAGAAAGCTGGGAGAAATCAACATAAACACACACACACCCGCGCACACCCACACACACACACCCTCACACACACAAAGAAAAGGAGGGCCAATGGCTTGAAGATTATGGAAAGATTATTGCAATGATGTTGTGGAAAAGAGCTACTTATTTTGACATAGAGAAAGCTGGGAGAAATCAACATAAACACACACACACACACACACACACACACACACACACACGCATGCACACACAAAGAAAAGGAGGGCCAATGGCTTGAAGATAAAAGTAGGAGTTAAAAAAGTACAAGTCAGTTATAAGTGTGGAAATATGTTTGGTGTTAAAATTTGAAAGATGCTCATTAAAATACATGGAAATACATATTTTTATCTGTTAGATTAGAAAAACTAAAATAGAAATTCATAGCATTGGTGAGGGGCTGATAAAATTGGAAATCTCATAGACTGTTGGTTAGAGCAGAGAATGACAGTCTTCTTGGCAAGTCAATTCAAAGACATTTATCAAATTTACTGTACCTAGACCTTTCACTTTACAATATCCTAAATGAAATATACCATGTATGAAAAGGTTGATTTATAAGAAAGATCATGACAGCATTTATTTTAGTAATCAGAATTGTTTCACAGTAGGGGACGAGGATTGGTTACGACCATTAGATATGACTGTAACATTTTCAAGGTCTGGAGACCCATGTACCATATAATTAAATATTGAAAAGTTACACATTAAATATCTTTTATCTTTCTTCACTGTCAAGGATGCCTTTGCAACTACCTGAAATAACAAGATAATGACAAAGTAAATAAAGAACTAATGTGACATTATGCTCTTCACAGTGAAGTTACGTCATCTGTTCAGAGTTCTCTCACCACTAGTTGCTCAGCACTGTCTCAGTGTGCTGTATTGTCCAGACCCAGGACTCACGTCTGTTCCCAGACTTCTGTGTTCTTTCTTCATGCAAGCTGTACCTTCAGTTTGAAAAACTCTTCAAATTTCACAGTTCTTCCTGGCTCAGCTCAAGTGTTGTCTTTGTTATTATCAGTTCTGATCCCTGATAAGAATTAATTCCGTCCTCCTCAGTCCTCCATGAACTCTCGTTATGATATTTAATTATAGATTCAGTGTACAGAGGATTGGATACATATTTATGAACTATGGATCATGGAGTTTGTCTTACCCATCTCTTCACATTCTTAGTGTCTGAGCCTGTGACTTGCATCCAACACTCTGTATTTGAGAAAAGTGAATTTATTATGAAATTCTAAACATATTTAAAAATGGAAAGAACAGTATAATCAGACAGCTTCAAAACTAAAAACTCATGGCCATATTTGAGGTGATGAATATGTTAATTACTTTGATTTGGTCATGACACAGTATATGAATATATAAAAACAGAACTTTGTATCCCCATGTCTGTATGCAATTACCGTTCGTTAATCAAAGACAAAACGAGGAAAAAAAGGTGAAGAGAAACTCATGGCCAATCTTGTTTCATCTATATACTTTCCATTTTCAAAACTCTTCTAATTATAGTCTTAGATTATTTCAGACAAAATGTCATTGTACACATATATATCTCTTAAGTGCTTCTATAAAATAAGGAATCATTTTTGAGAGCGTAACCAAAAAATCCATTGCTACAGCAAACAAATTGACAGTGATCCTTTAATACCACCACGTTAATAATCAGTGTGAAAATTTCCTTGATTAAAAGCCATCGTTTGTTTTCATCAGGAGTTAAATAAAATACATATATTAATGTTGTCTTGTTTGTCTTTTAGTTTCCTTTGACCTAGACATTTATTCTCCCTCTGTCTCCTCTTTTCCTACAAATTCCTCTTCCTTAAAACTGAAATACAAGTACATTTTTGAAGGGAAGTCTAAGCAGTATATCTCCGAGGTGGCCACTGGATGTTAATATTTTGTGATGATTATTGCCTAGGTGCAATATTTTAGTTTCATTAGCAATTGCAAAATGGTGACTTTTAATTTTGTCATATTTTCTTCATTCCTTGGGTAGCATATTTTTATAGAGTATCCATCCCTTACAAATATTTGGCCATTCAAAAATCTAGGTTACAGAGGAACGATAGGATTTATAATTTACATATTCCCTTTATTTGCTATTTTTTTTTGTTTGTTTAAGGATTTGCTTTTGGGAATTTGGGGAAAAGTTTTCCAAAGCAAACAATTTTCAGCTGAATAGAAAGAATACATTAAATAGATCTATTGTACAACAGGGTGGCCATAGTTAATAAATGAATCTTGAAAATTAAAACAGTATATTTTCAGTGTTTTTATATTACAAAAAATAATTATGTGAAATAATACACATGTAGATGAACTGAATTTAGCCATTCCACAATATATATATCATATATATACAATATATATGATATATATATAATATGTATAATATATATGAATTTAGCCATTCCACTATATATTTCAAAACAACATGTTGCATATGGTAAATACATATTGTATGTGATTTTTGTTTGGTAAGTAAAAATTGGATAATGTTAGGAATTAATTTAAAATGATTAGGTTTCTTAGGACCTTTCAAAGATGATGACCACTTCCTTTTAAATGAATGAATCATATATTTGATATACTTCAGGATATTGCAGTTATTGTGTTTTTCCATGCTTAAATGGCTTGATCTTTGTATAGTTGTTATATCCACAGCCTGTTTTTCCAAGGCAGTGGGATAGATTGCAGATAGGCCAAAAAAAAAAAAAGTGTTCAGAGACATATGAGACATATGATCCATTGGGAAAAAGTTTACAAGAGACCAGTGACTTCTTCAAGAAGAGTTCAGTGGTAACAGGCTGATAGCACCTTCAACCTGCACATTCCTTGCCAAGCACTGCCTCCTCTCTGGCATGGTATTTTGTGATGTGGATCCTTTCCACAGTGCCCTTAGTTCCATACCCAAACCCACTCAGAAAGTGGTTTTTATATGTTAGGCTGCAGAAGCAGTGACATCATCAGCATTAACTTGCTTAATTTGCTTTTCTGACCAGCATCCCAGGGAGCACTGTTCCGAAGTATGTGTGTGAAAGTAGCTTTCTATAGATCACACTCACTTGCCCTAGCTACCAGTCTGCATAGAGAAAGGCATTGTCCTTTAAAGTAGTATGTATCTGGACTTTCCAACCCAGACTTGCTCTCATTGTCTCCTTAACTTGGGGATGTTTTGGAGGACAGGTGGGGGCATCTAGGGACATGATATTTGACTATCTCCCTTTGCTTTAGGAACGACTCACCAGTGGAACCTTCCTCAAGTTGTCTCCTGGTCCATTTGACTTGCTACTAATAGTCCTTGTTAGTTTCTTTTTATATGTGATAAAAATTTTCAGGGTCAGTTTACACATTTCTGTCACTAGACCTAAAATGTACAAAAGGACTTTCTTCCCTTTAGTGGGATATCATGTTTATAGACTGTACTTTGAACATTAGGATTATTTCTTGCTTCTGAGTGAATTTTTGCTTATAAGTTTTTAGACCTATGAAGTATTCACTTATTTTTTAAAGATGAAATACATCACAAATGTATGCCCATTTCATTAGTTAACAACTGATTCACCTAATAGTTTATACAATTAATTCAAATTTAGGACTATAGGATTTTTCACATAATCGTGTTTCCTCTGTATTTCAATACTACTATAATAATTATCCATTTGCATTATTTCACAATACATACAAAACAGATTCAATATAATATCCTCAACATTACCACCAATATTGTAATTACTGAAGGCAATTTTGGAGTTTAGTTTTCATTTATTTTTGTGTTTCAGAAATATCCCAGTAGGAATATTTAGTTAAAATGCTGTATTTCATAGTCACCTGAAATTTTCCTCTCTGTGTAGTTATAAAAAAACAGTATAAAGTTCAGCTCACATAAGTTGTTCTCCAGATATACAGAAAATGCTTCTTTAAAATTTGTTGTATACTATAATTATTAAGATATTTATAAAAAGTAAGATATATCAAATGTGTATTTAGAGCAGTGTATTTTTCTCCTTTTTTATCTCTAATGTTTCTTTACCTCTCCCCTTAAATATAAGGATTCAGCCATCATATACTCACACATAGATTATCTTTTTACATGAATGCACACATGCACATACACATGTGTATTCAATTTTTAGCAATGCTAAATAAGAACTGAATGGAAATTTCCTGTAACTTATGAGGAATTAAATTATATGAGCACATAAGTTTCAATTATTTCAAAATACGAAATGTGATGTCCTAATTAGATTGTATTATATTTGTGGGTATTTTAGAAATTCTATTGTCCATGTAGTTCTGAATAAAATGTAATTGGCACCAGAGTGTGTGCTACCATGGTTTCCCTTTTGTGAGGATCTGCTGCCACAGAACATATAATGTTCTTTCACATTTAGCCATTTATGGATGGATGTTCACTGAGCATAACACCTCTTTGTGAGCAATGATAAGAAAGGGTTAGCAAGAGTTAGCCCATAGTTTCTGTACTATATATAATTTCTCATCATGAAGCTAATGATTTTTATAGAAATCCAATTCATTACTAAATATCAGTAACTTAATGTTTTAACTAACAACTAATTAGAATTTGTACTTTACATTTTCTTATGGTGTTCCCTTCTTGTCAGTCTCTGTATTGGTTTGGATTCTGTTTGACTACATGCTACAGAAACCCAATTACAATGACTTAACCAAATAGGGGTTAAGCCCCTAAGCTGGAGGCAATTCTTTCAGGACTGAACAGCTGGTAAGGGAAGTTCCAAGGTCCCTCAAAAGTGCTTCCCCATCACTGTGGCTTTCACTTTTTCAGGGTTCTAAATTGGTTTTCTGCCTCCAGACATTGTGTTCCTATTCTAGGCAGGAAGAAAGAGCGAAGAGCAAAGAAAAAATACACCTTCCAGATGAGTCTACTCTTTTTATTCTGGAAAAAAAAAATAGACTTTCTATAAAATCTACAGGAAGTAGGTTTGATTTCCGATCTTATTTGTTGAAGTGGTTCATATGTCTATCCCTAGCTACAAGAGAGGTAAAGTACTGCTATGAGAATAATTGGAACTTTAGAAGTTAGGAAGACACAACAAATGGTATAGATCAGGAGCCAGGAGTTTCTGCATTATCCCTTGAATCCCTTCGGTGACATGTGTCAGGACGGTGTTTCTCAAAACAAAAGCATTTTATGCCTGGTGCTTCCAAAGTAGCTGACTATGAACCAAATCTACTTTCTTAAACAATAGAAATTTGTCTAAAGATCTTTAAGAACTATGATGGAAAAGTGTTTTGAAGTTACTTGTATTCATTTTCTAGGGCTGCCATAATAAAGCATCACTGGCTGAATGGTTAGAAAATAGAAAGTGATTTTCTCATAATTCTGGAATCTAAGAATCTAAAATCAAAGTCTTGGCAAAGTTGGTTTCTTTTGAAGCATCTCTCCTTGGCTTATAAATATCTGTCTTCTCCCTGTAATTTAAAATTGTCTTTCCTCAGTGCACATCTATGTCCTAATCTCCATTTCTCATAGAGACACCAAGCATATTTATGAGGGACCATTCACATAACCTCATTTTAAATTTACCACTTTGAAGACCCTATTTCTGGAGTGTTGGGAGTTAGGTTTTAGGCTTCTGAAATTTTGAGGGATGACAATTTGGTCCACAACACTACTGAAGCATAGAATTAATAGCAGTAAGAGGGAAAAAAAACAAACAACAACAACAACAAAACCATAAGAGGGGGTGACATGAGACCGTTACTGGGTCATCCTTTTCATAGTTTAATCTGTATCAAGATTTCTAGTCTCACTTCATCAGTACCATTGGAGAATGAACACCAGAAAATAATTAGTTGTCTAAATATAAAACTAACATTGATGAATGATTTCTAAGTCCTATGATCTATAGATTCTAATATCTTAATAAATTAATTTGTTTAGCTAGCACAAGTCGAGTCATATATAATTGCAGTTATTCACACATTAAACTGTAAGGAAGGAGCAAACCCAATTAGATTAAATTCATGCATTTCTCTCTGGGATTTGTAGAAGACATTTAAGCAGAGACATGGCATTTTCATAGACCAATTTGCTTGTACCTGTCTACTTGGATTTATTTTGATTTGTCCTTGTTTGGTGCATTATTATTTTCAGATAACAATCACCTGCAGATTCAACAGAGAGCATTCTAACTTTGGAATATTTTTGTTAATTAAGTTGGGTTCACATTCTAAGAATATGCATGAATATATTCCTAGGTTACTAATGGAGTGTGAAAAATAAGTGCTGTCGCTCTCATTTGGTTTATTTTTTTTCTGCTATTTATGTTATATATAGTAACTACAAGACTGTTGAAAACAAAACAAAAACAAGCAATGATCATGTTTCATGTGAGTCAGAGAGAAAAACAGGAAAACATATAATCCAAACGAATCTGAACTTGTATTGATCCAATTAATTAATGAATACTTGAGTTAATCAATGTCAAAACTGAATCACTCATTAAATAATTACAATTATTATAGATTGAGAACTAGAGGCTTTAGAAGGAAGGGACCAAAAGAGCTGTTTTGGCAATTTGAGTTGGGGGTTTTGATTGGCAACACTGAGGGATATGCTAAATACCATCCAGATGAACAATCAATGAAGGATCTTTGAAGTTGAGGCATCTGAGATAGGATCAGTTGAAAAAGGCAGTAGTTCCATTCCAATGAGATAATAACTGCATGGGATGAGCTCAGTTAATTTAATCCTGATAATATAATGTCCAATTTGTGCTTATACAGACTTCTCTTTGACCAATATAAAAAGTATAATGGTCAAGATAAACTTGGCTCAATATTTACAAAGTGTTTAAAATAGAAGCATCCATCATAAATATTCTGTAGTTAAATTCAAGTAATTAAATGACAATTAATTAAATGAACTTACATTGATCACATGATTATACCTCTTTTATTAGATGTCTTGCCTAGGGTAGGTACCTGTGGTACAATGATAACCAATTGAGTAGAAAACTTGAAGATAATAAGCACTAAGAAAAATTAAAAAGTAGATCATGTATATGTTGACACAGTGACACTTTGTAATGATCAATCATAATTCATAAGTTTCATGAGACAATAACCATTCATTTAGTTGATGTATCTATGAATAAGTACTTTAGGCTGGGAAGTTCTTTTGGTCAATCACATTGTGGTCTTTGTCACATTCTATTAAGCAAATGTTATGGTTTGGATATGAGGTGTCCCACAGAAGCTTATGTGCGAGAAAATGCAGAAATGTTCAGAGTTGATGATTAGATTATGAGAATTATAACCTAACGAATAGATTAAGCCATTTTATAGATCAGTAATTTGAAAGGATTGTTGTACTGGGTGGCAACTATAGGCAGGTAAGGTGTGACTAGAGGAAGTAGGGCTCTGGGGACATGACTTTGGGGTTATTTTTAATTTATATTGAACATATATATTTTTAGTTGTAGATGGACACAATGTCTTTATTTCATTTATTTATTTTATTTTTATGAGGTGCTGAGGATCAAGCCCAGGGCCTCACACTCTCTAGGCAAGCACTCCACCACTGAGTCACAAACCCAGCTCCAACTTTAAGGTTTATATTTTGCACTTGGTGAGTGGAACTCACTCTCTATTTACTGGTAAATATGTCCTGAGCTGCTTTCCTCTGCCACACCCTTCTACCACGATATTCTGCCTCATCTTAGGCCAGAGCTACGGGGTCAGCAGACTGCTTACTCAATCTCTGAAATCATAAGCCAAATTAAACTTTTTCTCCTCTAAATTGTTCTTTTCAGGTATTTTGATCACAATGACAAAAAGCTGACTAAAACCCCGAAGTAAGGCACAAAGCCAATTCACATTCACAGGGTGGGGAGATCAACTCCATCGTTTTAATTGGAAGAACCATAAAATTACTTGATAAAGATTTGCATATAGAGTGGAGAAGTAGAACGATTAGTGGAATTAATCTGTCATTAGATCATACTTCCCTCAAAGAGGTTAAAATTATTCATATCCCTCCCACATATAAAATATGATCTTCTCATCCCCTGATACTATAATTTGGATATTTGTGTTCCCACCAAAGTCCATACCTTGAAATCTTCATTCCAAGGTGATGGTTTTAGGAGGTGGGTCCTTTTGGAAGGTAATTAGGTCATGAAAGCAAAGTCATTGTGAATGGCAATAGAGCCTATTTAAAATAAGTTCAAGAGAACTCTTTTTTTTTTAATTAAATTTTTAAAAAATTTTACTGACTGCATTTAGATTCATTGTACACAAATTGGGTACAACTTTTCATTTCTATGGCTATACACAATGTAGATTCACACCATTAATGTAATCATAAATATACATAGGGTAACACTGTTTCATTCTACTATCTTTCCATCCCCCACCCCATCCCACCCCAGATTCCTCTACACCATCCAAAGTTCTTTCATTCTTCTCTTCCCCTTGCCACCCTCCCCTCATTATATATTGTCATCCACTTATCAGAGAAACATTTGGCCTTTGGTTTTATGGGCTTGGCCTATTTCATTTAGCATGATATTTTCCAACTTCATTCATTTACCAACTTCATACATTTACCAGCAAATGTCATAATTTTATTCTTCTTTATGGCTGAGTAACATTCCATTGTGTATATATACCACAGTTTCTTTATCCATTCATCAGTTGAAGGGCATCTAGTTTGGTTCCACAATTTAGCTATTGTGAATTGAGTTGCTATGAACATTGATGTGACTGCATCACTGTAATATGCTGATTTTAAGTCTTTTGGGGATAAAGAGAGGAGTGGGATAGCTGGTTCAAATGGTGGGTCCATTCCAAGTTTTCTGAGGAATCTCCATACTGCTTTCCAGAGTGGCTGCACCAATTTACAACTCCACCATCAATGTGAGTGTGCCTTTTTCCCCACATCCACACCACACTTATTATTGCTTGGGTTCTTGATAATAACCATTCTAATTGGAGTTAGATGAAATCTTAGGGTTGTTTTAATTTGCTTTTCTCTAATTACTAGGGATGATGAGTACTTTTTCATATATTTGTTGGTCACCTGTATATCTTCTTCTGTGAAGTGTCTGCCCATTTCCTACACCCATTTATTGATTGAGTTTTTGTATTTTTGGTGTAAAGTTTTTTAAGTTCTTTACAAACTTTGGAGTACTGAAGTGTGTGTGGAAAAGATTTTCTCCCACTCTGTAGGCTCTCTTTTCACGTGATTGTTTCCTTTGATGAGAAAAAGGTTTTTAGTTTAAATATATCTCATTCATTGATTCTTTCTTTTATTTCTTGCGCTTAGGGGTCTTGTTAAGGAAGTCTAGTCCTAAGCCAACGTGATGGAGATTTGGGCCTACTTTTTCTTCTATTTGGTGAAGGGTTTCAGGCCTAATTTCTGAATTCAGCAAAACAGCAGGATATAAAATCAACATGCATAAATCTAAAGCATTTTTATTCATAAGTGATGAAAAATCTGAAAGGGAAATGAGGAAAACAACTCCATTCACAGTAGCCTCAAAAAAAAAAAAAAAAAAAAAACTTGGAAATCAATCTAACCAAAAAGATGAAAGATCTCTACAATGAAAACTACAGAACATTAAAGAAAGAAATTGAAGAAGATCTTAGAAGATGGAAAAATCTCCCATGTTCTTGGATAGGCAAATTATCAAAATGGCCATACTTTCAAAGGTGCTATACAGATTTAACACAATTCCAATTAAAATCCCAATGACATTTCTCATAGAAATAAAAAAAGCAATCATGAAATTCATATGGAAGAACAAAAGACCCAGATTAGCCAAAGCAATCCTGGGCAGGAGGAGTGATGCAGGAGGTATCACAATACCAGACCTTAAACTCTACTATATAGCAATTGTAACAAAAACATATCGTATTGAAACCAAAATAGACAGTTAGTCCAAAGTACAGGATGGAAGACATGGAGACATACCCACATAAGTACAATTATCTCATATTAGACATAGGTGCCAAAAATTTACAATGGAGAAAAGATAGCCTCTTCAACAAATGGTGCTGGCAAAACTGGAAATCCATATGCAGTAAAATGAAATAAAACCCCTATCTCTCACCCTATACAAAACTCAACTCAAAATGGACCAAGAGAACTCTTTCTGTTCTTTCATTACATGAGATCACATCTGGGAGTCCATATATGGACTAGAAAATGGGATCTCACCAGACACTGAATTTGATCGCTCCTCAATCTTAAACTTCTTAGGCTCTAGAACTGTGAGAGATAAATTTGTATTATTTGTAATGTATATAGTTTATGATACTTTGTTATAGCATCCAAAACTGACTAGGACATAAGACTCAAAAGACATATTCAGGGCTCTGAGGGTATATCTTAGTGATAGAGTGCTTGCTTAGCTTGCACAAGGTTCTGTGTTTGACCTCTAGCACAGCAAAAACAAAAAAACAAAGTCATACACAATTTCAGCATCAAATTCAGAATCTAAGATTTTGTGAACTATAGTTGTCTATATATGACCCTTCTTGGTCTAAAGACCTTTAATTGATTCTTGCTTTTATTTCTTGCACTTAGGGTTCTTGTTAAGGAAGTCTGGTCCTAAGCCAATGTCTGGTCCCACCCCACCCCCCAAAATTGAAACACAAAACATTCAGTGAAAAAATACAGAAATTGTTTATGGAAAGAAAAAGAATGAAAAGCACATTATAGTCCCTTCTCTATAGAAACTCTGTAATTTCTTTGAGCTAATGTTCCATGTCATCCTGTGGTTTGGGAAAATGTTCCTTTTGCTGCTGGTTCTCCCTAGAAGTGGATTCTCTGTCTATTGTTCTCAATATAACTTGGCTTTTCCCTCTGAGATGTCCTTTATTTTCTCCCATTCTGATCAGTTTTAAAGAAATGATCCTATGACTGGGGAGACTTCTCAGAATGGCAGAGCTCTCTGCAGAAAGTTGGAGGTCTAGAGTCTTTTTTAGTCATGTATACATTTTATGAAGTTCAGCAGTGTTTGGGTCAAAACAGCTCTCTTAAAACTTTCTGGACCAATAAAAAATGTATTTGAAACAATCCCATGCCATTTTCTAAATGCTATACCCACAATTCATTCAAAAAATTTCTCTTACCTAAATAACTTCTAAATTGAAATGTGGGAAAATAACCTTATAGCAACTAGAAGCCATATGTCTGTTTGGAAGGTTTTCTAGGCACCACCTTGATTTAAAGGTCTTGGCAAAGGAAATTTCAGCTACACTTTTGATTTTTGTCTATACCCTGATGCCTGCATTACTTAATTCTTTTCTTTTTTTATGGATAGAAAAGTTACAGATGATAAGTAGTTCAGTTTCCAACTCAGCAGGTTCTAGCCCCTCCATGTTCTATGTTTTGCTTGCCAATTGGTCAGTAACTGCCTCAGTTCATCTCTCCCCTGTGGGACATTAACAGTTGGAAAAAATCGGCAGGTGTTTCAATATTTTCAAATTTTTTCATGGAGATTTCTTTGGTGAAGTTGAAAAGTTCATTAGGCACATTTTCCATATTTTAAGTCAATGAATTTGCTAGTTTTTCAATTGCTTGGCAAAAAACAGGATATTTATTTTTCCAGACTTCTGCACTAGTGTTCTGTCATATTTTCAGCTTCTTTTATTTTCTATTCCCTAACTCTTCACTCTGACTGATGCCAGAGCCTGTGGCATGTATTTTGTATTTCTGCTATCGCATCACCACTGGAGGTATCAAGTTATGTTTTAGTTATCTATTGCTCTTGTGATCCTAAGTATCAAGCAATCACCAACTTCAGTGTTGGTTATACTACAATAATACTTTATTTACCTTATTCTTTGGGTCAACAATCTAGGCTGGGCTTGTCTAGGCAGTCCTGTTTGTCTTAAGTAGACTCACTCACATGGCTGGTATTGATTGTGAGTTGGCTGATCTGATGGTCTTGGTTAGAACTAATGAAAAGTTTTGGTTCTACTCCATGTGTTTCAACCTTTGGCAAGCTAGCTAGGGCATGTTCTTTTAGTGAAGGAATAGGATAATAAAAGAACAAATTGGAAACACAGGACTCTTGAAGTTTAGGCTTGGAACTGGAATACCATTGTTTTGCCACATTTTATTGGTCAAAAGCAATCACAAGGTCAATTCAAATCCAAAGGTTAGAGAATAAAATCTCATATTTAGAAGCCCTGAAAAGTCACAAAGCCAAGAGGCTGGATATAGGAAGGGACAAGAAAGGATTGGTTTCCACATCTGCAGATATTCTACCACAGTGATATTTGTGCAAATATTTAATAAAGGTAAATGAGTCAAGCATGTGGATATCTAAAAGATAAATTTTCTAGGAAAACAAAATAGCTAGTGCAAAGTTTCCAAGCAACAATGGCCCTGGGTTATTAGAAGAGAACAGGATGACTGAAGTGGGATGGGATAGGGTAAGGATGAGGGCAGAGAGATAAGAGGGGCAGATCACACAGGTCTTGCAGTCTATTGAAGGTCTTTGCCTTTACTCTGAGTAAATTGGAAATCCAGGAAATTCTGAACAATGGCAGGGAGTTTACTTTTGCTTTATGAGGGTTTCTCTATCTACACTATACTGGGACAAAGGAAGGAGAAAGAAGATTAGTAGCTGGCTATTTCAGAAATCCATATGCTCAGACTAGTATATGAGAGTTGAAGAAATGACATGGGTCATATTTTGAATGCATATTTTGGAAGTCAAACCATTGGGAATTCCTAATGAAATAAAGAAAAAGAATTGGCAAAAAGAATTTGGGTTTGAGTACCTGGAAAGGTAGAATTGTCATCAGTGGAGATAATGGAAACTGGGAGAAACAAATTTAGAGAAAAGATTGGGATTTCAGTTTTGGACATTTAAATTTGAGATGTTTATTGAACTTCTATATGGATATGTTGAGTAGACAATTGAATTGAATTCAGAGACATCTGAATTGGGAAATAAACATTTGGGAATTATTGACATCTAGTTGATATTTAAAGCGATGAGACTACCTTGGGAAAGACTCAAGATAGCGAAGAGAGGAGTAGCCTAGAACTGAAACTTTGGATACACAAACACTAAAAAAGAACATAAAAAATTTCAATTTTTTGAGTAACTATGAAAGACAAAATTAAAATAACTATGAAATATCAGTTGGTTTTGCCTACAAAAAGGACAAAGATTATTAAAATTATAATAGCATGTGGTTAGTTCTCAGTCATAGAAATGGATATTCTTACAGTCTTTAGCAGTGTCTATAGGACATTGTAGAAAACAAACTTCGAGTTCATTAATTCACTTGTAGGAATTTACCAAATGAAAATAGGTATGAATGTATACAAAAACTTATATAAAATATATTTTTGGCATAATTTTTTTTGAAAAGTGAACACTTACACATATTGTCTTGGGGAGGTATTAGGTATATCCCTTTAACAGAACATTTTATCAAGAAGTTTTATTTAATATGATCCATTAATTTCAAGGTTTTACCTGGTAAGATATATGCAGGTAAACATTTATACATAACCATATTCATTGAACATTTATGTATTAAAAGATTGAAAGATTGAGAACAACTTAATAGCATTCAGTGCATTATGTATTTCCCCAAATTTTCTACTTTATATGTAGTCAATTTACTTATAATGTATTCATTTCATAATTGGAAAATGTAAGTTTATATATGAAAAACAGCATTGTCTTCTTCATCTGTTCACTAATATTTATGGTAATTGGAGCTCTTTCATTTAACTTCAGGATTTAAGAGTAAAGAAGTCAAAGTGGTTCCATGTGTTGAAGCCCAGCTCATAGGGATTACTACCAACTAAAAAGAGAAGGAGGTAGAAGAGAAGCTATTTGATTCTAGACATGTTCCAGTTAAAGTGCCTTTGGAAGCTTTCATTAGAAAGATGCAGAAAATACTTGGAAGAGAGATCAGATTCAGCAAAATATAATTAAGATGTAGACATGGATGTTTAGGAGGTAAAAATGTGGAAAATAATTAGTATTTTCATTAAAAAATGATTAAGAAACAAGTCATCTAAGGACAGTAAATTGGTAAATATCTGAATTTAAGATCAGAAGAAGTGAAGAAACTGCATGAAAAAGACCTAGAAGACAGAATTAGATATGTAAAGAATTAGGATAACATTGGCCACAGAGGCCAATGCAGGAACTTTTCAAGAGAAAGGGTGTAAAACTCAAATAATGGGAAAGTCTGCTACAGTGCATCCATATTTAAGAAAAATAACTTTGTTAATGAGATGGTTGATGAGAACTTGAAATGAATAGTTTCAGTTAGAAGTAAGTGTATTGTGAATGGTTTAGGGTTGAGTAGGTGAACGAAAGTGAAAACTTGAGTTGAAACCAGTTATGGAGATGGGGCTATAATGCAGGTGGATCCACAAAGCTATGAGAAGTTTTCCAGATTCCCTGCCAGTCTCTGCCCTGAGTCCTCATTAGGTAAGGGGAATCTTCAGGAAACGTTTTGCCTTTAACTCTTTTTTGATGACAGCGAAATCTCATTTTGTGGGCAGAACTTTAAAGGTGTTTTTGAAAGAGGACCCAGCTTTGACACTGTGTTCTGAGATTTGTCCCTGACAGCTCCCACTATTACTGAGCAGGGCAGGGATAAAGAGGCACTTTTGGGTAGATCGACAGCCTGCAGGATCCCTAGGATCCCTGCTGAGCAAGCCCTCCTTAGATTGTGCATTTTAAAGTGCTCCCTCCCATCCTTCTCTCCCTGTCCTTCACTGTGGGTCAGACAGGCAGTGTGGTGGGGGAGCTCGCCCAGTCTTTCGGGCCCCTGCCCTATTTTCTCTGATAGTCATTTGTTCTCATAAATTCTTCGAACGTTTAATCCCATCTTAGCATCTGCTTTTCAGAGGATCTGGACTAACAAACATAACAGAAATCATGAAGTATTCTTTGGATCTGTGTAAACCATGCGCTATGTGTTGAAGATAGGAACTTACACTTGTACATACCCCTCTTGATGTTCAACAAGCGAATACTAATTAGGCTTAATTTTAAGTGGAGTAGGCCCATCTTTGTCCACATTTTTCTTTTCATTTTCCTTCATACAATATTTTTTAAATTTCAAATATCTTGCATTTTAAAATTTGAAAGTGGTATCATCCAGTGATATCTCACTTTTTTTTTTTCTGTTCTTGAATGTGTTTATAATCTCCTCTACTAAGCATAGTGAAATTGGTAGGTAAGAGCAAAGATTCTTTACTTTTTCCTCCACTTGATAAGTAATATTTATATTATTTGATATTTATTCAATATGTGAAATGATGGATGCTAGTTGTTGAAGAAGATGCAGTATGAATCAGATTAATAACCTTAGTATCAGGGTTAAGGAAGTATCAGGAAGCTTCCAGGGCTTGCTGGTATTTATTTTGCATCATAAGATTAGCAGGAGAAACCGAAAAAAAAAAAAAAAAAAAAAAAAAAAAAAAAAAAATAGCAGGAGAAAAAAGGAGAAAAAAATATCACTGGATGAGACCCCCAAAGAAACATTTTTCTAAACTATGGGCAAAACATATTTCTCCATTTTCAGGTATAACTTGCTTCTCCATTTTCTGATTACTCCTTGCTCTTCTTAAGCATTAAAAACAATTCTAATGATTGGGTTAAAAGTGTAGATATTATTGTTTGGGTGAATAACTAATCTGGCTAGAATTGTGTCCATTGTTTTTTCAATAAGACTCCTAAGAACTAAAAAAAAACATGCTGGTCTCTGTTGTCTGTATGTCACTCTGGGACCACAAGAAGGGGAGCAGTCCTGTAATGCTTACATCTTCCAACATTATAAAATAGGGGCCTTCACATCCATACAGTTTCTCTGCAAGAGGCTTGGCTCATCCACTATGGACTCAGAGCTTCTGGAGAAGTAGCTTTACACAAAGGCTTGCTATTAAGTGATACTTGATCCTACTTAAGTGAAGGCATGTGAAATGTGCAGAGTGGGTATAATTATTTTGATTAGTGAGCTCTAAATTCAGATATCATCACATTTCCATAGCACCGTTAACATTTAGCAGAATAGGCGGCCTTAGATCATTAACAAGAGGCCATAAACAATCCTGTCATTTCCCAGGAAACCTATAATTAGAAACCATGAGTTGGGGAGAGGCATCTATTTGCTAGAAATTGATTACTTTGTTCTATTCAGACAAAATGAAAGAATAGAATAGGTCTCTGAGTGGTCAAGACCTTGTGTATTCTACTAAGAAATTAGAATAGTGCTCTAGGAGTAAGAAAGTTTGCAAGTAAAGCAAAATATACAAAAGCCATAAAATTCCATAGATCAAGGTCTCACCAACATTGAAAAGACATAAAATCTTGAATACTGAAATATTCAATGAAAACATTGGATATTTTCTTTTATTTTGACTGAGCAGAATCTGAACTCTTCCCATTTTGGAGGAGAGTCTCATTGTGTCTTGACAGGGAGTAAGACCCTTAATCTTACTAGGAAACTAAATTCTTTCCTTCCCTATATATTCATAGTTAAGGTGTAAGTACTTGGTTCTAGCTTTGCTAGATTGGTGCAACTTTGATGCTTCAAAATTTGACCCCTGGAAAGAGTTATGCAAAAAAGGAAAGGACAGGTTTTATTTATAAGAGCTCCACAGCATCCTGCAATGTATGTATTAGCAATAGGCTTGACACCTTGTCTTGGTTTTAAGTATTTATCAACAACTGTGTTCAGTAGCATAGATGTCCATGATATCAAAATAGCATTCTTATCAGATTAGTCCCTAGCCTGAACTTGACTGCATTTATCATTGTGTAGAGTTCTTTAGTTCTTATGTATTTTATCAAGCTCATTTCTGCAGATTCCTAAGTGTGGGCCACCAGATATCTAATTTCTTTAATGTTACATAGAAGTTTAGATGTTGCTTATGAACAAGACTCCTGAATGGTATGCCACTGTCTTAAAAAATATACGGATGATTTCAGATAACCCTGATAGATAGTTTTCATTCATGACTTTTCACAAATTATAACTTCTAATATTGAAAGCAACCCTAGAGGGCACAATTTAACCAGTCCTTTAAATAATGCATCATGCCCTCTACAGCACCCCATGTTGGTAGACGTCTGACCATCATCCAAATGCTTTCACTAACAGAACGCTCAGAACTTCTCAAGGCTAATTATTCCATTTTAAGACAACTGTAATTTTTACTGTTATATTTTTCAAGTAGATTCATTTTGAAAATGTATAGTCAGATTTAGTTTCACTGAAGGCATAAAATTAAGAATATTTATAAAACATGAGTATGATGAGTATAGTTCAAATATGGGCTCCAAAGATTCACCTTTGGGAAAATTTAATATCCCAAATTTGTACCATGCCTAGCTCAGAGTTGGACCTGGCTCTCTGGATTCAAGCTTGAATTTTTCTTAACTCATTTCTTTGGAACATGCCTCTAGAATCATGTCGTCTTCCCAAAATGGACCACTTAGAATCAGATTTGGGCTTAATTATAAGTAGAGAAATAAATTAGATCAATTTGCATGCCGGACTGGCCCAAACATCCTTTGACAAAGAGAAGAAAAAGTACCCATACATATGAAAATTATGACAAATGTTTTCTAAAAAACCTAACCTGCCAAAATGAGTGAATAAAATATAGATAATTCAAAGTTCAAAAACTCTCCACGTGAGTGATAGTCCCTGCTTGGCCTAAAACATGTGGCTAATTGCTGTTTATTAGTTATACACTTTCCTCCTTTGCAATGGCTATAATAAATCAGCTACAAATTCCCCTGATTAGGTAGTTCGTGGGCCAGAGCCAGGATTTGAATTTCTGCTGTAGAACACATATCTCCATTGATCAAAATAACGAAGGTGAAGAATAAAGACACATTTATTTGTGTAAAATTTGGAATGTATATTAGAAATGGAGACCCATGAAAATATTTACTTGAAAAATATACCTACTTAAAACAACCCCTCAAATCTTTAGAGACTTCATACTTTTAGGTTTAGTGAGATTTCAATGGAAAAATCCAGGGAAATAGGCACTTTCAGGAAACAATACATCAAATTGCATTAATGTGTGAATTTTTAAATTCATGTATTTTATACTCTCTCATGAATGCAGTTTAAGTCACTTCTAGCTTGGTAGTGGTAATTGAAGACTGACCCCCAAATTAATATATACAGAACTTATCTGATGAATATGAACAGAAGTTTAATACTCTGAAAGGGTATTTTATTAGAAATTAATCCTTAAGAATCTTCTACTTAATTTCCCATAAAAATTCATGATATTTCCCTTTCTGTGCCCAGTTTCCCTTGAACAATCTGGGAAGTGGAGGCACAGAGCTAAAGGTGAAATTTCAGGATAACAAGTGCTATGGTTGCAGTCTGGGCAATGTGAGCACCCACTCTCCTGCTTGATAAAATGAGTCAGTACAAGATACAGAATTCAAGGTTGAAAAACATCTCAGCATTTTTGAAGCATCATAACTTTCCCAAAGTCGCTACTGTCTGGAATATCCATTGCATCTTGTCTTCCCAATTAACTTTATTTACTCAGCCATTGGTTCAATCATACCTGCCCTGGGAAGTTTTCCCAGACCTCAGTGACAAGGTAGTTTATGCACTCTTTTGGATTAATGTACTTGACTCTTTGCTAATGTTCATTAATGTCGTATGGCGATGTATCTGTGGTTCTTTGATTTACACTTGTTTCACCTCTTGCAATCTTTGTGCAACTCGAGGGAAGGAGCTAAATCTGGTTTTTCTTACCACTGTGTCCCCAGCACCTTACATAGTGGCGTTCTCAGCTGGGACTTGATCAATATTGGACAAATGGAGAAAACTGTCACACTCCTCTCTCAGAAGATGACCTCACCAACTCTGTACCTTTTCCCCCACTTCTCTGCCATTGTGAGGAAGAAATTCTCCTCCTCTAATCAAGGGAAAATCTTTCCCTGTGTTCAGATTCCTACCCCTCTAGTCTCCTCCACTAACTCATTCCAATAATCCTTGATTGTGTTATCTTCTACCTTTCCTTCAGGATGAATGTATTCTCAAGTGTCTTCTATCTTACAAACCCATAAAAGAAAAAAAGAGACAAAATTAAAATTAAGTTCTTCTAAACATCTATTTAGTTATTTACTTACTGGAAATACATGTAAAACATCTACAGATTTGGTCAATCAATTGCTAATATTTTAGGTTACATCGGTGAACAACATGGATGTAAATCCTATCAACTGAGCCTTGCTCCCTCCTCTCAATCTATTTCAGAGCTATGTTTCTAGCTTCTTTCACATGCTTTCCTTGTGTTTCTACTTCCTCACTTCCTTTTCACCCTTCTACCTCCTGAAGTTCTATTTCCAAGTTCTTTCTCTACTGCTTTCTAACCAGTAGGTGGTTAGTCCTCAGTATTAATTGATTTGACATTCATGTAGCATTTGCTGTACAAATGTGACTGGGTTGTTTAGGGCTCCCCGCTCTTCTCTGGATCAGTAGAACTGCACTCACTGTCAACCTCCTCAGCATGATCCATGAGGTTCCTCATGCCTAGGGCGTACTTATTATACATATTTGGTACATGCTTCTTTCAAATTCCATATTCAATCATTTTCATCTACTTCACTTTTCTCCAAGGAACCATATTCTGTCTTCCAGAATTTAGTGCCAGCTTCTTCTATTTTCAATGTCTTTCTTCGTCTTCCCAATACAGTTAAGGGGTCTTTGTCTTTGGTGACAGAATCCCATGATTATCTTTATTATACATTTGTCCAGGCTCCAGGATAAGATTCACTCAAAAATCTTAAACTACACATACTGTTTTCAACCATCATTCCTCTTCCTTCTCATTCATATATCCATACATCATATCGGCAGAGGGAGCTAATCATTCGATTTAATTTCGTACTAGGAATTCATGTTTAAATATCATATCATGGGGGTGACACCCTTTTTCTATTTTTCTTCTGTTTTTTTATTTAACTAAATTAATAAAGTAACACATAGCCTTTTTTCTTCCTAGAAGATGATCACCCCACTTTCTTTTTGCATCTAACAGATTAAGTGTAAATTGCCCTAGACCTTTTCTCTAGAATTGGTCATGACCATCTCTTGCTTCTGCTTCTTGTTGTCTGTAGCTACAACAATAAAAAGTTTAGGGTTATGTCCCAAATGTGACAAACCACATGACCTTTCTCTTCTCATTTAAAAAATATTATTTGTTTTAATTAGTTATACATGACAGTAGAATGCACTTTGACACATCATATATAATGGAGTATAATTTTCATTCTTCCGATTACACATAATGTAGAATCTCACTGGTTGTATAGTTATATATGTACACAGGGTGATAATGTCTGACTCATTCTACTATCCTTCCTATTCCCATACTCTTCCCCTCCCTTCAACCCCCTCTACCTAAATTAACTATTCTTCCCTAGCAGCCCATATTGTAAATAAGCATCTGTGTATCAGAGAAAACATTTGACTTTTGGTTTTTTGGGATTGGCTTATCTCACTTAGCATGATATTCTCCAACTCCATCCTTTTACCAGCAAATGCCATAATTCCATTCTTCTTTAAGGCTGAGTAATATTCCATCGTGTGTGTGTGTGTGTGTGTGTGTGTGTGTATGCATATCACATTTTTTAACCTATTCATCTGTTGAAGGGCACCTATAGGTTGTTTCCATAGTTTAGCTAATGTGAATTGAGCTGCTATAAACATTGATGTGGCTGCATCACTGTAATATGTCTTCTCATTTTAATGACCTGATATTCACATTAGTCTTGTTGTTCTTGTTGTTTATGGTTGATTTGAGAAGGAGATTTTGAGATTTAGATTTGGACTTAAGGGAAGAAAAAATTCTTCTTATATTGATTAATATTCTATCTCCCATCTTCTTTCATCAGACTAATACTGTATTACCCTTTTAACAAGTTCTTCCATTCCTATTCTGCTCCTCTTCTAATGCATTTTTCACTCAGATCTCAGAGTGTTATGTTAAAAATTTGAATCAAATCATGTTTATCCCTGGCTTAAAGGGCTTTATTGTCATCTCCCTCTAGAAACTCACCTTCTTCTCACTTGCTCATAACTCTTCAGCCACCTGCTTTACTTCAGTTTTCTGACTATGTCCTGCTCCTACTAATTGCAGTCTTTATTCCTTGTCTGAACGCTCTCCTTCCACACTTCCATGTTTCTTCCTCTGGCTATTCCTCCTGTCCATTTTTTAGGTCTCAAGTCTCAATATCTCATATAAGTCTTCCAGATTTCTCATTTTATGAGTGCTTCCTTTCATTCTCACAGGGTACCTTATTATTGTACTTCACAGAATCATCATCATTTATAATTATAAATCCCTCTCCTCCATTTTGCTGTATGGTCTGTGAGTCTGGAGACCATCTGCTCTGTTCACCTCTGTACAATCTGTCAGACATCTACATGTGCTCTGATACCTTTGCTGAATGTGTAATAGGTGTGATGTTGAGGGATAAAGAACTCAATGTGCTTTAATTGCTTGCCTTAGAAACAGGGTGTAGGCTGATCATAATGATATTTTAGACATGACCAGGGCCTCCCTGTGTAACCCCAGAAGCTTTCCATCCTCTAGTGTTATCCCTTTGCATCCCTGAATATTTTTGGTGCATTTCAGTTCCCCAAGTAATTAACCCTCAGTAGACAGCCTCTGAATTGCCTTGCAAAGGCTATCTTCAGGGTAGTAGAGATGGTCCTGGCCTGAATGCCTATTATAGCCCAAGGTCCAAGCCTTAAGAAATGTATGATGAGTTTGGGGAAGGATGAATAAGTATTCCATCTCTATAGTCCTTGATAAAGACCACAATTCACTCTGCCTCCAACACTTCCACTTAGAATTGGGTCAAAGTTATATCTGTGGGACTTTATTTAATTCCACATCCTTGGTTGACTTTCATCCTTTCATCCCTTCTTTTCCTACTTCCTTATTTATCTACTTTTCCTTTTTTCTTTTCCAAATAAATCAGTTTCACATGAATTCAAGGAGTCTGTTTCTGGGAAACTCTTACATACCTAAGACTTTCATTATCATAGGAGAGTCTTTTAAATGTTTTTCATGTCCTTAGTACATACTGTTGACCTAGGTTGTCAGTCAAATCCTAAATTATTTCTTGTTTAAACAGGCACAGATGGAGAATGTGCTGGAAAGGCCTTAGTGATCCACCAGTCCAATGGCCTTGTTTTATTGATGAGGGACTGAGCGGCAGAAGGGCGTGCTCTGCTCAAGGACACAGCCTTCAGAGTAGAGTAGCAGGGTGGCAGCCAGGACCAGAATCCTGATATTCTTGATTCCTAGACTCAGATTTTACATCAAGAAGTTTTCATAAATTTAAATTGGGTGATTTATAAAGGATGAAGATAAACCAAACACTATTAAAATAAAACAAATTGGCCTGTAGATAAGAAAAAAACATAATTCATAGAGGCATTAAAAACCATTGAAATACAACCTGAGGATAAACTGAACTGTTAGCCACATGGTGTCCTTTACTGTTTTATTTCTCAATTTTATTTAAATGTCTTTTCCTCTAATGCCTCCTTTAGAAAAAACATTTAGCATACATGGCTGTAAGATCTACTACATAAGTATACCTCAGCATGTGTGTGTGTGTGTGTGTGTGTGTGTGTGTGTGTGTGTGTGTCAGAGAATTGTTAAATGAGTTTTTTAAAAAATTAAAAATAGGAAATATTTACAAAATTACCATTGAAAGTCAGAGTATTACTGCTTCACAGATTGTGAAAAATAATTGCTTCATATGTCTTATTTGAGAGGTCTCAAAGTGCCTTAAATGTATTGTGCTTGTGACTTATGAGGTTCCCAGACAAGACATAAACCCATAATTTTCTGCAGTCAGCATTACTCAAAATGATGGTTTTAACCTAGAGTGGAATTGATTTATTAGTCTTTTTTTTAAATTCAGATCATGAAGCTAATATGTATCTCTAAATTCTCTGATTAATGAAAAGATTCTAATAGCAGAGTTAGCTTATAGTCATGATTTGAACTTTAAAAGTAACTTAAGTTGTAAATATCACCCAATAAGAAATTACCTTTTGGGCTGGGATTATAGTTCAGTGGTATAGTACTTGCCTAGTATGTGTGAGACACTGGGTTAGATTCTCAGCACTATATATAAATAAATAAAAATAAATGTCCATCAACAACTAAAATTTTTTTTTTAAAAATCACCTTTTGTCACGTGCATGTGCAACATGCATGTGTGTGTCAACTGTATGTGTACATGTATGTGTGTGTTTCTATATGCATATGTATGCATTCAATGGTAGGCCCATGCAATTTTATAGGAAGTAGAAGGATATCTTCTGGTGGCATCAATTTCATTATTAGTAAAACATTAAAGAGCATTTATTATCATTTTTCTGGAAGGAGGGGCCATTCAGGAATTTAAATTCATTGCCTCCAAGTAGATTTCTGATGGAGTAGCATTATTTCAACAGAGAAAAACACACAGTGCAATGTTTCTCAATAGGTTAAGAGTAAAAGGTCTGATTTACTAATCATTCAAGCTTCCACACCATGCAGCAATGCCCTAAATACCATTTTTTAAAGTGATGTTTGTATACTGCCAGGGAACACTTGGTTTGCAATTTTAGTCAACAGTGTTTTAGAAAATTTTACCTTGCGTTTGTATAAGTTTAAAGTCTTTATAAATCCCAAGCTCTCTGATGATATGCAGAATTAGTTTTTTTCAGTTGTATAGGATTCTTTTTTCACAGCTGCCATAGCTACATCCCTCTTGCTTTTCTAGATGGAAAACAGATTCTCTTTTGGTCCTTTAAGCATTTCTTATGCAATTGATCTCTATATAATCCTGCCATAGTTTAGATGATGAAATTCTCTTTAAACAGTATTCCCTTAAGAAAACAGTACTTTTTCTGCTGCTTCTGATTTATTCATTCAACAAATATTTATTTAGCATCCATTTTGTGTCAGCACTATTATACATATTGATTGATGGATATGAGAGGCAGAAAGAAAAGTCCTTATCTTCATAGTATTTCTATGAATATTCAGCAATATCTTTATTACCTCCTCCCTAATCCAAACTTTTTTCTCTTTAATTGGTAGTCTAGAATTTCATTAAAATGTGCCTTTAGGTAAATCATGATATTTGCTCATATTTATTAAATCACCATTTAAAAAATATCTCATTCTAACTTCTGCCTTTAATAATTTCTAAATAGAATACATTTATTGCCTTTTAAAAATGACCAGATATGGTGACCCATGCCTGTCATCCTAGCTACTGGGGAGGCTGAGGCAGGAAGATCACCAGTTTGAGGACAGCCTGAGCAATTAGCAAGACTCTTTACCAAAATAAATTTTTTTAAAAGGTGGGAAGGAGCTATAACATAGCTCATTGGTAGAGCACTTGTCTATCATGTATGAGACCCTGGGTTCAATCCCCAAAACTGAAAAAAAAAAAAAAATTCAATAATGTTTTTCATCTCATCCAACTTGTAACCATCTTTTCAATTTACTCTTCTTATCTATGAATTGGCCCTTCTGTTTTGGGTCAATAAAATGTTGGCAAAGTATTTTATGTGACTTTATTAGGTTATGTTCAAAAGTATCACTTAGGATAATAAGACTCAAGTATAGAATCTTGAAATTCAACAGTATGATTACATTACTGTTGGTTGAAACACTAAGAGTAATATACTCTTAACTTAAGAGTATATTAAGCACACACTGTGGTAAGAAAAAATTTAAGAAGACTGTTCAGTGCAACCATAAGTTTCCCAGAAATTCTACTCCCACAGATAACCATAATTAATAATGTATTGTTTACCTTTCTAGAAATTAAATGCATGTATTTTTATATAGGTGGTATCATATTATACACTTGTGCTTCTTAACTAATATACATATCATATACACTTTTCCATGTTAAAATGTAAAAAATATTCCCTGTCCTTTGGAAAGTATACATTTTATTCCACTGCATGAGTGTACTGTAATTCATTTAATCTATTCATTATTCATTGACATTTTAGTTGATTCCAATTTTTTTCCATTATAAGCAACATGGCATATACGTACTGGGACATACATTTATTTTTTGGTCTTACACTATTGTTACCCTAAGATAAATTTTCAGAAGTGGAATAGTTTCAGAAGTGCATAGAATTATATTCAAATTTAAATTTTGGAATGCATTATCAGATTGCCCGTCAGAATGCATGAACCATTTTACACAACCACCTTCAATGGAAATAGAATTTTTATTTCCTTAAATCCTTGTTGGGGAGGAGAATTGCAAATCTTTCAAATCATGGTACATCTAATATTCCTGTTTTAGTTTGTATTTAAATGTTTAGTTATAATCTTTATATACTAAGATGATATTTGCCCAATTTTCTTTTTGGGTAATTTTCTTCTTCTTTATGATTTGCAATAAATACTGAATTCATTGTTACATGTTGAGCAAATTTATCTTTCAATGTAGTTTTTTACAATGTATTATATAGTGTATAGAAATTGTGTGCTGTTATACCTACAAAACTTTGCTGTCAATATGGTCTTTAATCAACTGTTTTAATCGAACAACAGATGATAGTAACACCATTCTAATATAAAAATGCAATATGCAGGGGCTGGGAAGTTGTAATGAAAACAGTCCTGGTAGACAGTATTGCCTAATCTTGTGCAAAGTATATGAATCTCTCCAAATCTCAATTTATATATTTGTGAAAAGTAAAACAAAAATTGAGAACAGTATCTGTCTGGTACAATGGAATATTAGGGCGGACAAAATGTGCTGAGGTTTATACTGGGACTTTATTTTATTACTTGAGACAATATTCAAGTAAAATGTCGTTAGCCTCTCTTCTTAAACTCCTCCGGTCATAGAAATCTGAAAGATCATGACATCTAGCTCTCTTATCTGTGGTTTGCAGACCCACATTTTTCTTTCTCATCTGAAGTGGTGCCTGTGGTCTTGTAGGACCCCTGCCATTTCCCATGACTTTCACATGTCACTGGCAGTGTCTGAGCAACCATGACCACAGGTTACCTCAATACTAAGGATGCAATTCATCTTGGCGTAGAGATAAAAGTTCACTTAAGGCAGCTAGGGGCTCTTACTGCCTTCTCATCTTTTCTGTTTCAGTTTCCTCCTAAGCACATATGTTCTCTTCTTTGTGGCTTGGAAATTATTCTTCTTGAGGAAAAGGACATGGAGTTTTGTATTTTTAAAAAACTTTCGTCACTTGTTTTTACTTCCCAGTGGTATGAATATCTATTTCTGCTTTTTCTTGCTCTGAACAGTTTCAGACACCCTATGGTTCGTTGATTATTTTTTCAAGTTTTCTCTAATGTGAGGATTTAGCTTTCTGAAATAGATCCTTACATCTTTACAAAAAACTGTCTCATTTTTTCTTATTTCTCTGTATTTATTTTAGGTTACACCCCAACCCTAACTGAGTTTGATCATCAGGCTGCTAAAACATAATACTCTACAGTAAGTAGCTTACAAATAAGCAGTGATATATCACTCACAGTTCTGGAAACTGGACAAAGTCCACAATAAAAGCACCAGCAGGGTTCATATCTGGTAAGGTCTACTTTCTGGCTACTGGTTGTCTCCTCACATGGTGGAAGAGACAGGCAGGTCTCTGAGGTCTCTTTCGCAGGGTACTCATGCTGCCTTTCACAAGGACTGTACCCTCATGATCAAATCATCTCCCCCAAACCCCACATCTTTATATTATCACATTGGGATAAGTTTTCCACATACAAATTTGAAGGGGGACACAAAGATACAGATCATAGCACCATCATCATGATTTTATAATTTGAGTTCCCTTGTTATATATAATTATAATGTACCAATAAAAAGAAAAAAAAATAATTGAGGGACTGGGGATATAGCCAGTTCATAGAATGCTTACCTGTCAAGTTCCATAAGGTCCTGGGTTCAATCCCCAGCATTGCAATAAATAAATAAATAAATAAAATAAAAAATATAAATAAATAAATAAATAAAGAGTGTTAGAAAAGATCAAAACCTAAATTAAAAAAATTTCATATTTTGAGAGACTTGATAGCCAAGGTAGGTTACACTATTATCCAAGATCACAGAGAAGTTTCTCCTTTAAGGTATTGGGAAATCACAAAGTTAGGGAAGAAGCTGTAGGAAGAATGTAGCCAGAGAGGTGAACACTTAACCAGATGAAGGGCACAGCACCAAGTCGGCAACCAGGGACTGCAGAGCAAATGCAAAATGGAGCAGAGAAACTAATCCTGAGGAACTCACTGAAGGTCAGGAGTATTTCCTTGCCTTTAAGGAAGGATACAGTATGGCTTAATAATGAATCACTTTTGTCCATATCCTGACTCATGGTTCCCCGAGATTCACTCTGAATTTCAGTTATTTCACTTCCGGATTCTGTTTGCTGTCCTCTGTGGTATGGACAGAGCTGTTCAGAGGTCAGTGGTTCGCGCTTGTGAAGATCTAGTTTCTGTAGATTGGGGTCATAGGTTGAGAAGTAATGGAGTTAGCAATTCCTTTGAATTGTCATGTATTAGTTCTTTCATTGGGAGTGTATAAAGTGACCTGCTGTGTATAAAGAGCTCTGGTCCTTTTTTGGGAAGATGGAAGGAAGCTAATGAACCCTAGCTGTAGTTGGTATCAGGCAAATGGTGGAAGAACTCAGTTATAGGTTGGAAAAACCAAACAAGTCCAGTGACGAGTGAAGAGGAGCTTCTCCTGGGCAGGTGTGCATTGCAGTAAGATTCCTGTACACCAATATAGAAAGAGTTGAAATCTTAATAGTGAGTCTTCCAATCCCTGAACATGTCCATTTATTTGAATCTGAATTTCTTTCAGTGATGTTTATATAGGATTTAAAATAGGTTAATACCTAGGCGGTTTTTATTGTGATGTTTTTTATATCCAAAATTATGATTTTTAACATTTTATTTTCAAATTACAGCCAATAAGTTGAAATTAATAACCTGTTATCTATTAATTCTAATAATTTTTCTGTAGTTTGCTTTTCTAATTTCATACATACTTGTAATCTATATAAAATCATTTTAGTTCTTTTTTCTAAAACTTATACTTCTTGTGGGTAAGCATTTTGCTTATTGACTTGCTTATGAAATGATTTATGTTGGAATCCCAAAACAAAAAACATGGAGCCCAAGGGTCCTGGAATAGGCCTGGTGATAAGCAGTACTCTCGTCGTGTGTTTCTAGGTCTCAGGAAAGAGCAAGGGAAACTGGAAGTGCTGTGTGAGAAATAACACCACTGTCTCAGAAATGTCACTGTGATGAGATAGTTTTATAGATGCCTTGGCCCCTACCTTATAGGAACAAATATGATTCAGCCATATTAGAATAACTGAAATTTCTAGAGATCTATTATTTAAAAAAATTTTTTTTGAAACCTATTTTGCTTTATTTTAACTCATTATCTGCAAAATATCCCAGTGAAGCATAAATGATTATTAGTTCCATTTTAGAGATGAGGAAACAAAGGCACCAAGAGATTAAATAATCCTCTCATAGAATTACACAGTAAGGTGTGAATTATCATACAAATGGAGCTATTTGGTCTCTACAACCCAAGTTCTTAGCTTTGCTACCCTATTTCACATTGGCTTTCTTAAGCACAGCTTACTGGCAAAGCTATTAAATATCCCTTAGTTTATCTGTGTGGGTATGTCCTATGAATGATCAGATAAGATTCAAAACACCATTTAACAGCTAATGCCAAGGTACAGTGGGTAAGACAAACTAATGCTTGTTCTTCTATTAGTAGGCTACTTGTCCTTTGGTGGTTGTGGTGTTTGGGCCAACACTGTGCACACAACTTGACTTGTCAAATTGAGGTCAAACCAAAGAGCATAATCAAGAGCAGGAAACAGCACTGAGCAGGTTTGGAGAGTGAACTTCATGAACTTCCTACCACATCTTGTCTTGGAGAAAGCATTTGCCAAGAGGTTGACCAGATCAGTCTTGGTGCACCTAAAGATTCTAGGAGCCACCAGCAGATGTCTCCAAATACACACATAAAACCAGGCTTTTCTTAGAGGATTCCTTCAACTACCATACACTCCTGTGATTGCATCTCTGAGTTAAATCTGTACTGCTGAATCAATCAGATCTACTTTGTTCCTTGCTGGCTCATTAGTCATCACTCTGGAAACCCAGAATTTAGGGGGTTTGCAGTATGTTAGTTGTTGAATCTGACAAATATACTAGGAAGTCAGGAAATACTATTTGTCTCTAACCCTGTTGTCTGCCCATACCTAACCACTGGAAGTGTAGGTCAGACTGCACAACTGACAAAGGAAAGGTTAGTTATTTTGTAGAAGTATTGGTCATTCTTAGAGGGCTAATGTCTATCCTTTCCAACTATTGAATATCTTGGTGGCAAGTCATTCATATTTAGCTGCCGGAATTCACAGTTGAAGAAGCTTAAGTCCCAATACCCAGCCCAAGTTGTCCAGATTCAATCTACTAAATTTTATTCCTAAAGCACTCAGTTGTTTTCAAAGCACATTAAGGCAATAGGCAGGTCACAGTCCACAGGGACCTAGAGAAGAAAGCAAGAAGTAAAAGATTATCTTGCTGCTATAAAACACCTTACCATTTGGTGTTTGATAGTAAATTGGCCAACTACAAGCTGTACATAGGTCATTCTAAACAAATTTTTCAAAAGTGGGCTCCAGAAATCAAACAAGTTGATAAAGCACATGGCGACCTCTCCTGATTGCATATTTTGAAAGGATTAACCTGTACTGTGGCAGATTCTCCAACACTGAGAAAACAGACATGATTAAAGATGACAGTGAGCCTTCTACTACCAACTGAAAGATAACTTGGTTCTACCAGGGAGGTATTCATTCAGGAACAAATAAATCTGTCAGTATATAAGAGCAACCCCTTTGAAAAGAAACAGCTGTGAACATTACCCCTCCCCACCAAAAAAAAAAAAAAAAAAAAAAAAAAAGCTGAAGGAAAAAGTGATCTTTACCTTGAAATTTGCTAACAGAACACTAGCCTGGATTTAAAGGTATGATGACACATAGGACACAGTGCTAGTCCTAGAAGAATCTGGAACACCTGTTGAGCATCAGCAACTTGTGACTTAAATGACTCCTGTTTTCTCCTGGGAAATGGCAATTAATCCACAGTGAGAAGTGTTATCCTGTACTGAAAATGAAAGAAACAGACAGTTTGAAGGTGACCTGGCAAACAGAACGCTAGGTATTAAATTAGAAGGGAAAGGTAAACCCTGGGAGTTGGAAAGACTTTTGAGTTAGGGAGAGAAAAGGAAGAAAACAGTTTTTATTGCTGCTTTTCTTTGTATTTGCAATGTTCAGACAGTAAGCTTGCAACTTTGTTAGAGGTCATGCATTTATTTTTTCATTTAATTTTAAGATAAGTTTGGTAAGCACATATAATTATTCCTATCTTACAGATCAGTAAACAAATATTTGGTGTCATCGAATCCCGTACAGGAGTTGAATTAGTCAATGAAAGAGACAAAATCCAAACCTTTGTCTCTTTGACTCCAAGTCCCAACTCTCTGTTAGAGCATTTAGTTGTAGAAAGTCAAAAGGGTCATTTAACTGCCCCAGATCTTGGTCCCTCATCTCTGCAGGTAGATATTTATGCAGACCTGACGTGGTGGAAAGGAACATTTTGGATGATTCACAGGAAGTACTCAGGAGAGGGCTTGTCACAAAGCAGGGCTCAGTGCATGACGGTTGAGAGTTTGGAGCGACAGATCACAGAGGAGGACTGTAGTGGAACTCTTAACAGGTGCTTTATCAACAGGTGGAACCTCTGCTGGGGTTTCCTATCTTCTTTTTGTCAGGATCACAGAAAATAACCAAGTCATCTTAAAAATATGTTTGAAATTCCTCACAGGAGGAAGACTACAAAAGAATATGAATAGGATAATGGAGACCCATCTCCACCTCTGGGAAAAGGGTAGCCACCTCTGTTTCTGCTCCAAGCCGCCCTCCCTCTAGAGAAAGCATGTTACTTGGATTCTGTATTTAAAACTTTATTATTTACAGCTACTATCCAGCACCACCTGCTGGTAAACTGATTAAAAAATAAAACTGAAACTACCAGTTTTATTCAGAAAAATAAAACTGAAGCAATTAATTGTAAAAATTTAACTTGTAGCAGGAAACGGTTAATGGAGCAAGTACATGAACACAATAACACTTCACAGACACCCTACGGGATGGGGGAGTACACAGAAACAAGGATTTTGAAATAGTGAGTGAAAATCACAACATTATGAACAAATACACAAACAAGTCTTTATGAAAGAACAAATGCATCCAGACTGATGAATTGAATTTTATTTCTCTCAAAACTACTATTTTGTGCCTTAGTCACAAATGTACACTTCAAAAGTAATCTGTGACAGGTAACAAACATTCTAAAATATGTATTCACTAATCATAGGAGGGAAACAGAAAAGGTTATGCATTTTGGGTACTTTATTTTTTCCCTTAAGTTTTCTTTAATCTTAATTTTTAAAGTTAGAAACTTTAAAAAAAAAAGTTTTAACGTTTATACACACACACACACAAATTCAAACTGTCCTAAAAGGAATTTAATAGATGTCTCCTTGAACTCTAGAATTTCAGTCTTTCTTATAGAAATTCATCCAGTTTATGAGTTCTTGCTTATCTTTTTAAAAGTTTTCCATGTGTATATAAACAAGAGTTTATCTACAAGCATGTGTGTGTGTGTGTATAATTTGTTTTTTTTTTTTCTCTCACAGATGGGAACATATGAAATAGATTGTTGCATATTTGTTATCTTCACTGAAAATTATGTGTCAAAAAATAGTACCTTACTGCCATGTCTTGGTCAGGAAGCTCTGAGGCATCTCTTGTGCCTCAGAACTTTGCAGAGTTAGCTCAAAACTTGAAGATGATAAAATAATTTGAATTTAGGCAACAGAGCTAGACTTTATAAATCTTTGTAGTTTTCTAGGATTTGTGATTAAAGGATTGGTGAATTTCTTAAATGTGATTAAATTTTTATCAAAGAAATACTCGCAAGGAGTGTAATGGATCAAATATTTCTGCAAGGCTCATGGTCAAGCCAAGCAGTACTTTAATTGAGCTGTACCTTCCATCCATATCGATTTGCAATCTTTGGTGGGGACCACTTTTAACATTTTTCAATGTTCCTATATTACTTTCCTTATGTCTACCTAGCCTGCTTATGAAAAATTTCATAATTAGTCAATTTTATACAATAATTATTCCATTTTACTCTGGGGGCTGGGGAGATAGCTCAGTCGGTAGAGTGCTTACCTTGTAAGCATAAGGCCCTGGGTTCGATCCCCAGCACCCCGCCCCCCCAAAAAAAAAACAAAACAAAAACATTTCACTCTACAAGATAGTGACTTAACTTGGTAAACCCTCTCTCAAACACAGGCACACCCTCTCTCCCTTCCCCCAGCAATCAGAGTTTTATCATATTTGACTTGATCAAAACTCATTTTTTGAAAGCCTCCCTAATGACTATGTAGATATTTGTCAACAGGAGACATTTTAAAAAACATATCTTGTACAAATCTTGCTTTTCCTGGAGTTAATAACTGTCTCCCTTTAAACTTTGCTTAGGTTTCTAAGTACCTAACAGAACCCCTAGATTCTGTGTCCTAGAGTTTCATGGCTTCTTTTGATGTTTGTGTTCTCTTAGAGTTTCCTCAATTGTCTGCTGATCCATGGCACTATTTAAGATCGCGTCTCCAAATGTGATTTGAAATTATTTGGGCGTGTGGGGAAAAAAAAGAGAAAGGGAGGAGGGAAGGTTGGTGTAATTCACTGTAGAAGGTTATTGAGTAACTTCTGTCAGTATCTATATTTCTCTTCTTTTACGATTGCTGATGGTTTTTCAGAGAATCCTGTAATATTTTGTAGAGCAAAAGGGAAGGTGTGGGGCACCAACATTCTATGTATTGAGCTGCATCTAGTCTCTGCCCTCACCCTCTGCTGTATCTGAGGTCCCTTCAGTTAGGGCCTTCTGACTTACTGCCTTGGCAATTAAATCCAAAGTCCTATCACATTGTGGAGGTTAAGTTGCTTCTTACACAGACTTGAACGCATTAGTTGCTTCCTTCAAGAAACATTTATAAGTGCCTTGCTATATGCCAAATGCTGTTTTAGGTACTATGAAGGCATCTCCCTGTGAAACAAAATTTCCTGCCTTTGTGGGTCTGTAGTTTCCAGACAGTCCTCACTTCCAGAACTCACTGGGCCTCCAAATTCTAAACAATGGTGTTTTGTAGTGTGAATTGGCTTGCTTTTTGTTTGCTTCTTGGCATATTCAATTTTTATTTTCTATTTGGTCTGTTCAGTCAGTAACCTCCTCTCTGCCATGCAACACAATATGTATCATTGTAATGAAGCTTGTTGCAGAGTCATGAGATCGTTTTATGGACCTGTATTCTTTTATGTTGTTGTTGTTCTTTTTAGCTAGATATGATAGTAGAGTCTATTTTGACAGATTTATATAAACATGGAGTATACATTATTCTCATTAGGATCCCAGGCTTGTGGATGTACATGATGTTGAGATTCTGTGGTGTATTCGTATATGTACATAGGAAAGTTTGATTCATTTCACTCTCTTTCCTATTCCTTTCCCATCTCCCTTCCCTTCATTCCCCTTTGTCTAATATAGGACTTCTATCCCCCTGACCTCCAACTTGCTGTGTGTTAGCCACCACATATTAGAGAAAACATTCAAACTTCGATCTTTGAAATTGACTTATTTCACTTAGCATGATAGTCTCCAGACCCATCCATTTGCTGGCAAATGCCATGAAGTCATTCTTTTTTTATGGTTGAGTAATATTCCATTGTGTATGTAAATCGCGATTTTTTTTTTTTTTATCCATTCATCAATTGATGGGCACCTAGGTTGGTTCTATAGCTTAGCTGTTGTGAATTGAGCTGCAATAAACATTAATGTGGCTGTGTCACTATACTATGCTGATTTCAAGTTCCTTGGGTATAGTTAAGGAGTGGGATAACCAGATCAAATGGTGGTTCCATTTCAAATCTTCTGAGAAATCTCCATACTGCTTTCTAGAGTGGTAGCAGCAATTGGTGATCCCACCAGCAATGTATGAGTGTACATCTTCACTGGCATTTATTGTTGCTTGTATTCCTGATAATTGCCATTCTGAGTGGGGTGAGATGAAATCTCAGTGTAGTTTCAATTTGCATTTCTCTAATTGCTAGAGATGTTGAATATTTTTTCACTTTTTTTTTTTTTACCATTCATATTTCTTCTGTGAAGTGTCTGTTCTGTACCTTAGCCCATTTATTGATTGGATTATCTGTTGTTTTGGGGTTCAGTTTTTTGAGTTATTTGTATATGGTAATTAATGCTCTATCTGATGTGTAGGTGGCAAAGATTTTCTCTCATTCTGTAGGCTCTCTCTTCACATTCTTGATTGTTTCCTTTGCTGCAAAGATGTTAAGTTTGATATCATTCCATTTATTGATTCTTGATTTTACTTTTTGCACCTTAGGAGTCTTATTGAGGAATTTGGTTCCTAAGCCATCATGATGGAGAGTTGGGTCTACACTTTTTTTGTAGGAACAGGGCTTCTGGTGAAATATCTAGGTCTTTGATCCACTTAGTGTTTTGTGCAGGGTGAGAGATAGGGGTTAAATTTCATTCTGCTACATATGGATTTCCAGTTTTCACAGCACCATTTTTGAAGAGGCTATCTTTTCTTGAAAGTATGTTTATGGCACCTTTGTCTGGTATGAGGTAACTATATTTATGTGGGTTTGTTTCTATGTCTTCTATTCTATTCCATTGGTCTTCATGTCTGTTTAATGCCAATACCATGCTGTTTTTGTTACTATAGCTCTGTAGTAACTATAAGATCTGGTATTGTGATGCCTTCTGCTTCACTTTTATTGCTAAGGATTGCTTTGGCTATTCTGGGCCTCTAATTTTCCCAAATGAATTTCATTAATGCTTTTTCTACCTTATGAAGAACATCATTGGAATTTTAATATGAATTGCATTAAATATGTATAGGGCTTTTGGTAGTATGGCCATTTTGACAACATTAATTCTTCTATCCAAGAACATGGGAGATCTTTTCATCTTCTAAGGTCTTCAATTTTTGTCTTTAGTGTTTTGTAGTTTTCATTGTAGGACTTTCACTTCTTTTGTTAGATTTATTTCCAAGTATTTTTTATTTTATGAGTGGGGTAGTTTCCCTATTTTCCTTTTCAGCTGATTCATCACTGTTGTATAGAAATGCTGCTGATTGAAGGGTATTAATTAATTTTATATCCTGATACTTTGTTGAATTCACTTATGAGTTCTAGAAGTTTTCTGGTGGAGTTTTTTTTGGTCTTCTAAATATAGGATTATGTTGTCAGCAAATAGGGATAGTTTAAGTTGTTCTTTTCCTATCAGTATCCCTTTAATTCCCTTGTTTTGCCTAATTAATAACCTTGGCAAGAATTTCAAGGACTGTGTTGAATCAAAGTGGTGAAAGGGTGCATCCCTGTCTTGCTCCAGATTTTAAAGAAAATGCTTTTAGTTTTTCTCTATTTAGAATGATGATGGCCTTGGGGTTAGCATGTGTAGCTTTTGCAATGTTGAGGTGTGTTCCTGCTATCCTTAGTTTTTCCAGAGTTTTAAACATGAATGGATGTTTTATTTTGTCAAATGCTTTTTCTGCATCTATTGAAATAATTACATGATTCTTGTCTTTAAGTCTACTTAGGTGATGAGTTACATTTATTGATTTCCGTATATTTAACCAAGCTAGCATCCCTCAGATGAAACCCACTTAGTCATGGTGCACTGTCTTTTTAATGCATATTTATGTGTGATTTGACAGTGTTTTATTAAAATTTTTGCATCTATGTTCATTAGAGATATTAGTCTGAAGTTTTCTTTCCTAGCAGTGTTTTTGTCAGGTTTTGATATCAGGTTGATTCTAGCTTCATAGAATGAGTTTGGAAGGATTCCTTCTTTGATATTTCATGGAATAATTTGAGGGGTGAAAGCACCCAGAAGCCACTCCAGACGCAGGAACTCACTCACACAAGAGATTTTATTAAGCAGACAGGCAGAGTGTCTCCCTGCAGGGTGAGAGAGAGAAAATGAGAGAAAGAAAAACGGAGAGAGAGAGAGAGAGAGAGAGAGAGAGAGAGAGAGAGAGAGAGAGAGAGAGAGAGAGAGAATATGTGCATGAGAGAGAGTGAAAGCCAGGAGTAGAGAGCATGAAAGTGAGGAAGAGAGAGAGAAAATGGCTGGGGAGCTATTCTTAAGTAGGGAGCTATTCTTAAGTAGTTCGCAGGCTAATAACAGACCAACGACTGATGAGAATGTTCACAGGCTGACAATCTGGACCAATGACTGTCAAGAATGTTCACAGGCTGACAAGTGGACTAATAGCTGGCTGGGATGTTCACAGACTGACAATCTGGGTTGTATAATGGTGTGGGGGAGGGAGAATAATGGTGGCAGCAAAATAGCAGATCTGATGCGAACAAGGGGGATTGGTGTTATTTCTTTTTTAAATGTCTGGTAGACCTTAGCTGAGAATCCATCCATTCTTGGGTTTTTCTTTATTGGTAGGTAGACTTTTGATGGCATCTTCAATTTTATTACTTGAATTGATCTGTTTAAATTTTCTATCAGTTTAAATTGAAACTCCTGGTTTAATTTCAGTAGGTCATAAGTCTCTAGAAATTTGTTGTAAACGTCAAGATTTTCTAATTTATTTGAGTATAGATTTTTAAACCAGTTTCTGATTATTGTATGTATTTCAGTAGTATCTGTGATGATATTTCCTTTTTCATCAAAAATTTTAATTATTTGAGGTTTTGCCCTCTTACTTTTGGTTAGCTTGTGAAGGGTTCATTAATTTTGTTCATTTTTCAAAGAACCAAATTTATTTTTGTTGATTTTTTTGACATTTTAAAATTTCAATTTCATTGATTTTGGCTCTGATTTTAATTATTTTCTGTCTTGTACTGATTTTGGTGTTAACTTGGTCATCTTTATCTAAGGCCTTTAAATGTAATGCTAGAATTTTATTTGGTGCCTGCCTGCCTTCCTTCGGAATACGGAGTGGAGGAGGGAGGGTGAGGGAGGAAGGGGGAGGGAGGGTCGAGAGGAGGAGGGGGGAGGGGGGAGGTATGCTTTCTTAGGGAGTCGGGAGGTGGGTAGGGGAGGGGAGTCTTCTTTAGGGGGGAGGATTTCGTCTGTAGTTCGGCGCTTCGCTCCCTCCTCCCTCCCTCCCTCCCTCCCTCCCTCCCTTCTTTCTTTCTTTCTTTCTTTCTTTCTTTCTTTCTTTCTTTCTTTCTTTCTTTCTTTCTTTCTTCCTTTCTTTCTTTCTTCCTTTCTTCCTTTCTTCCTTTCTTCCTTTCTATTTTAATGAATAAACAATGCTGTGAACTTTCCTCTTAGAATGACCTTCATGGTGTCCCAGAGATTTTGATATGTTGTATCACTATCCTCTTTTACCTCTAAGTATTTTTCATTTCATCCCTGATTTTTTTTGTTATCCATTCATGATTCAATAGCGTATTATTAAGAATAGCTTTTTAAAATATTTTTGTTGATTTCTAATTTTATTCCATGATGAGCTGATAGAATGTAAGATCTCTTTTTTAATTTTTGTATTTGCTATGAGATTTTTTTGTGGCCTAAGATATGGTCTATGATATATCTGCTGCTGGGAAGACAGTGTATTCAGCCATTGATGGTTGAAATATATATATATGTCTGTTAAGTCTAAATTATTAATTGTGGCTTTTTAGTTTTATAAGTTCTTTATTCAGTTTTGTTCTTTTGGAAGTTTTATCTAGTGATGAGATAGGTGTGTTAAAGGTACCCAGTATTACTGCATTGGGGTCTGTTTAATTATTAATATTGAGATGGATTTGTTTGATGTACATAGATGCTCCATTGCTTGGGACATAAATATTTACAATTGTTAATTCTGGTTGTTGTGTAATTCTCTAAAGCAGCATGAAATGACCTTCTTTGTCTCTTCTGGTTAACTCTGGCTTGAAATCTACTTTATCTGATATGAGGATAGAGACATCTGCTTGTTCACAAGATCCATGTGAATTATATAAGTTTTTCAGTCTTGGATGCCTTTGCCCATGAGGTGAGTCTCTTGGAGACATCATATTACTAGGTCTTGTTTTTTAATCCAACCTGCCAGTTTATGTCTTTTAAGTAATGATTTAGGTCATTTACATTCATTGTTATTGTTGAGAGATGATTTTTGTTTCCTGTCATTTTGGTTTATTCATAGTTTTGATTTGTAATTATTTCTCCTTTGATTGGCTTTTCTGGTAGTGTAGTTCCACACTCTGCTGGTTTTCATTTTTATTCTTCATTTCTTCTTCATGAAATTATTTATCGAGTATGTTTTGTAGTGCAGGCTTTCTGGTTTTGCATTCCTTTAATTTTTGTTATGGTGGAAGTTTTTATTTCATCTTCAAATCTGAAGCTGATTTTGCTGGGTGTAGTATTCTTGGGTGGCAGTCATTTTCTTCAGAGCTTTGAATATATTATTCCAAACCTCCTAGGTTTTAGGTTCTGGGTTGAGATATCAGCAGAAATGTGGGTGGGTTTCCCTCTAAATGTGACCTGTCATTTTTTTTTTTTTTAATGGCAGGCTTTAAAATTATATATTTATTCTGAATCTTAGTCCTTTTCATACTAATGTGTCCTGATGTGTATCTATTGTATTTGTATATTTGGAGTTCTATAAGTCACCTCTATTTGATATTCTATTTCATTCTTAAGGTTTGGAAAATTTTCTGATCTATTTTATTGAAAAGATTGTGCATTCCTTTAGTTTGTATTTCAGAAACTTCATCTACTCCTAATGAATTATAAATTTAACCTTTTCATGTTATCCCATATTTCATGAAAGTTCTGTTGACGGTCTCTTCACAACTTTTCTCCATGGTCAACTTTATTTTCAAGATTGATTATTTTGTCTTTGTTGTCTGAAACAGTATCTTCCAAGTGGTCTGGTCTGTTGGTGATGCTTTACATTGAATTTTTAATTTGGTTTATTGTTTCTTCATTTTGAGGATTTCCATTTGGTCCTTTTTTAGAATCTCTATTTCTCTATTTAAGCGATTGATCTTTCACTTCCTGTATTTTCTTCTGATTTCACTCTTACATCATCTTTCGCCTGGCAGATCAGTTCAACTATGAACTTTCTAAATTCCTTGTCTGATATTTCCTCCACTGTGGTGTTGATGGATTCTGTTATTGAGGTATTTATATTTGTTTGGGGTGGTTTTTGCAGAGATTTTTTTTTTATTTTCTTGAAGATTTCTCATGCCTCATGGTCTAGGAGGAGACAAATAATAACTAATACAAACAATATATAGCATTAAGCTAAATACTTAGTTCCTATTATGACATCTACAATGTTAATTGGCACAATAAACAGAAATGGTATGATAAACAATTGCCAACAATAAGAACAGTAAGTTTGGAAAAGTGTGCTTTCAAATGGTGAACAGGGAGGATACAGAAGAGATGTAGTATGTGATGTTTATAATAGAAGAGGAGAGAAAGTGGAAATAAAAAATAAAGGATGGGTGAAATAGAGAATAATATAATTTGACTGTTAGCAAAAGAAATGCGAGAAAGAGAATCAAGAGAAAATAGACAACTCACAAACAACAGAAATCCAAACCAAAATACAGTAATGAAAAACACTAGCCCTCAAAAGACAGAGTCATAAAAAATAACTACCTTCAAACAATGCTGGAAATGAGAAGAGTGAGAAAATATGTATATATGTACAAATGTCCAAAGATCATTCATCATGCAAACAATAAAAAAAAAAAAAAAGAGAGAGAAGAAAAGAAAAAAAATTAAATAAAAATTTAAAAAGGGTTCTTGATGAAATATCAAGGAATTGTTTTCATTGTGGTGGTCAAAAATTGTCAATGAGAATATATGTTCATTTTCTTTTCCCAAATATCTTTATTTCAATTTTTTCTTGAGGTGTATACTGCACACAAGAGTTGTAGCCACAGGCTGTCAAATCTTTACTCTTTTTGTGTTGCTTGTCAAGTTACTGGCTTCCTTTCTTGGCAGTAAGAGGGAGGACAACTTGGAGAGTGTTATCTGCTCCACTCTATAGATTTCTGTGAGAAGAGTTCCTGGAGGTCGAGTTCCTGAAGGAGAGGTTTAGGTCAACTAGTCTCCTGGTGCTTTGTTGAATGGCGATTGGTCTGAAGATTTTTATTTTCTTTTTATTTTTTTATATTCATTTTTGTTGCAAACAAATGGGATACATCTTATTTCTCTGTTTGTACATGAAGTACAAGCATACCATTTTTGTAATCATATATTTACCTAGGGTAATAGTTTTTGATTCATCCAGTTATTGTTTTCCTTGCCCCCACCTCCCACCCTTCTTTTCCCTCCATACAGTCCCTCCTTCTTCCATTATTGCCCCCATCTCACCCCCCATTATGTTTCATCATCTGCTTATCAGTGAGTTCATTCATCCTTTAGTTTTATGAGATTGGCTTATCTCACATAGCATGATATTCTCCAATTTCATCCATTTGCCTGCAAATGCCATAATTCTATTATTTTGTATGGTTGAATAATATTCCATGGTACATACATACCACAGTTTCTTTAACCATTCATCCATTGAGGGGCATCTAGATTGATTCCACAATCTGGCTATTGTGAATTGAGCAGCTATGAAAATTTATGTGGCTGTATCTCTGTAGTATGCTGATTTTAAGTCCTTTGGGTATAGGCTGAGGAGTGGGATAGCTGGGTCAAATGGTAGTACCATTCCAAGCTTTCTGAGGAATCTCCACACTGCTTGCCAGAGTGGCTGCACTAATTTGTAGCCCCACAAGCAATGTATGAGTGTACCTTTCTCCCCACATCCTCACCAACACTTGTTGTTGCTCACATTCTGATAATCACCATTCTAATTGGGGTGAGATTGAATCTTAGGGTAGTTTTGATTTGCATTTCTCTTATTACTAAAGATGTAGAATATTTTTTCATATATCTGTTGATTGCTTGTAGATCTTCTTCTGTGAAGTATCTATTCATTTCCTTAGCCTATTTGTTGATTGGTTTATTTGTATTCTTGCTGTAGAGTTTTTTGAGTTCTTTATATATTCTGGAAATTAGTGCTCTCTATGAAGTATGAGTGGCAAAAATTTTCTCCCACTCTGTAGGTTCTCTCTTCACATTGCTGATAGTTTCCTTTGCTGAGAGAAAGCTGTTTAATTTGAATCTATTCCAGTTATTGATTCTTGCTTTTATTTCTTCTGCTATGGGAGTCCTGTTAAGGAAGTCTGATCCTAAGCCAACAAGTTGAAGATTTGAACCTACTTTTTCTTCTATAAGATGCAGGGTCTCTGGTCTGATTTCAAGGTCCTTGATCCATTTTGAGTTGACTTTTGTGCAGGATGAGAGATAGGGTTTTAGTTCATTCTTTTGCATATGGATTTCCAGTTTTCCCAACACCATGTGTTGAAGAGGCTATCTTTTCTCCATTGCATATTTTTGGCACCTTTGTCTAGTATGAGAAAATTGTATGTATTTGGGTTTGTGTCCGTATCCTCTATTCTGTATCATTGATCCACCTGTCTATTTTGGTACCAATATCATGCCATTTTTGTTACTGTTCCTTTGTAGTATACTTGAAGTTCTGGTACTGTGATACCCCCTACTTCACTATTCCTGCAAAGGACTGCTTTAGCTATTCTGGGTTTCTTATTCTTCCAGATGAATTTTGTGATTGTTTGCTCTATTTCTGTAAGGTTCGTCATTGGGATTTTAATTGGAATTGCATTGAATCTTGAATCTGTACACTTTTGGTAGTATGGCCATTTTGACAATATTAATTCTGCCTTTCCAAGAACGTGGGAGATCTTTCCATCTTCTAAGGTTTTCTTTAATTTCTTCCTTTTGTGTTCTGTAGTTCTCATTGTAGAGGTCTTTCACCTCTTTTGTTAGATTTATTCCCAAGTATTTTATTTTTTTTTGAGGCTATTGTGAATGGGGTAGTTTTCCTAACTTCTTTTTCTGAAGATTCATCACTTATGTATAAAAATGCATTGGATTTATGAGCATTGACCTTATATCCTGCTACTTTACTGAATTCACTTATGGGTTCTAAAAGTTTTCTGGTTCCTCTAAATATATAATCATGTCATTAGCAAATAGGGATAGTTTGAGTTCTTCTTTTCCTATTTGTATCCCTTTAATTTCCTTGGTCTGTCTAATTGCTCTGGCTAGAGTTTTGAGGACAATGTTGAATAGAAGTGGTGAAAGAGGGTATCCCTGTCTGTTCCAGTTTTTAGAGGGAATGCTTTCAGTTTTTCACCATTCAGAATAATATTGGCCATGGACTTAGCATATATGGCCTTTACAATGTTAAAGAATATTCCCACTATCCCTATTTTTTCTAGTGTTTTGAGCATGAAGGGATGCTGTATTTTATCAAATGCTTTTCTGCATTTATCACAATAATCATGTGATTCTTGAAGCTAAGTCTGTTGATATGCTGCATTACATTTATTGATTTCCAAATGCTGAACCAACCTTGCATCACTGGGATAAAACCCACTTGATCGTGGTGCACTATCTTTTTGATATATTTTTGTATGCGATATGCTAAGATTTTGTTGAGAATTTTTGCATCAATCTTCATTAAGGATATTGGTGTGAAATTTGCTTTCCTCAATGTGTCTCTGTCTGGTTTAGGTATCAGGGTAATATTAGCTTCATAGAATGAATTTGGGAGGGTTCTCTCCTCTTTTATTTTATGAAATACTTTGAGAAGTATTGGATTGAGCTCTTCTTTAAAGGTTTTGTAGAACTTGGCTGAGAACCCATCTGGTCCTGAACTTTTCTTTGTTGGTAGACTTTTTATGACTTCTTCTATTTCATTACTGAAATTGATCTTTTTAAATTGTGTATGTCCTCCTGGTTCAGTTTAGTTAATTCATATGTCATAGAAATCTGTTGATGTCTTCGAGATTTTCTATTTTGTTGGAGTATAATTTTTCAAAATAGCTTCTAATTATATTTTGTATTTCAATCATGTCTGTTGTGATATTTCCTTGTTCATTGCGAATTTTAGTAATTTGGGTTTTCTCTCTCCTCTTTGTTAGTGTGGCTAAGGGTTTATCAATTTTGTTTAGTTTTTCAAAGAACCAACTCTTTATTTTGTCAATTTTTTGGATTGCTTATTTTGTTTCAATTTTGTTAATTTCAGCTCTGATTTTAACTATTTCCTTTCTTCTACTACTTTTGGTGTTGCTCTATTCTTCTTTTTCTAGGACTTTGAGCCATAGTGTTAGGTCGTTTATTTGTTGATTTTTTCTTCATTTATTGAATGCACTCCATGAAATAAACTTTCCTCTAAGTACTGCTTTCATAGTGTCCCAAAGATTTTGATACGATGTATCTTTGTTCTCATTTACCTCTGAGAATGTTTTTATTTCCCCCCCCGATGTCTTTTATCCATTCATCATACAATAGCATATTATTTAATCTCCACGTGTTGGAGTAGTTTCTTTTTTTTACTAATTTCATTCCATTATGATCTGATAGAATACAAGGTAGTATCTCTATCTTCTTGTACTTGCTAACATTAGCTTTGTGGCATAAAATATGGTCTATTTTAGAGAAGGTCCATGTGCTGCTGAGAAGAAAGTGTATTCACTCTTTGTTGGATGGTATATTCTATAAATGTCTGTTAAGTCTAAATTATTGATTGTGTTGTTGAGATCTATGATTTCTTTGTTCAATTTTTGTTTGGAGGATCTGTCCAGTGGTGAGAGAGGTGTGTTAAAATCACCTAGTATTATTGTGTTGAGGTCTAGTTGGTTTCTGGAATCGAGAAGGATTTGTTTGATGTATATGGATGAGCCACTATTTGGGGCATATTTATGATTGTTTATATTTCTGATTTATGCTTCCCTTAAGCAGTATGAAATGTCCTTCTTTATCGCTTCTGACTAACTTTGGCTTGAAGTCCACATTATCTGATATGAGGGTGGATACTCCAGGTTTTTTGCTGAATCCATGTGCATGGTATGTTTTCCCATCTTTTCACCTTTAGTCTGTGTGTATTTCTTTCTATGAGATGAGTCTCTTGCAGGCAGCAAATTGTTGGATTTTTCTTTTTAATCCAATCTCCAGTCTATATCTTTTGATTGATGAGTTCAGGTCATCAGGGTTATTATTGAGATATGATTTGTATTCCAGGTCATTTGTCTCTCTCTTTTTTTTGACACGACTTGGTTTCTCCTTTATTTGGCTATTCCTTTGGGGTACTTACTCCGTTTGCTGATTTACATCATTATTTTTCATCTATTCCTCATGGAATATTTTGCTGAGAATGTTCTGTAATGCTGGCTTTCTTTTAGTAAATTCTTTTAGCTTTTGTTTATCATGGAAGGATTTTGTTTCATTGTCAAATCTGAAAGTAAGTTTTGCTGGGTATAAGATTCTTGGTTGGCATCTGTTTTCTTTCAGGGCTTGAAAAATGTTGTTCCAGGCCCTTCTAGCTTTTAGGGTCTGGATTGAAAAATCTGCTGATATCCATATTGGTTTCCCCTGATTCTTTTATCTCACAGCCTTTAAAATTCTGTCTTTATTTTGTATGTTAAGTGTTTTCATTATAATGTGCTTTGGTGTCAACCTGTTGTAATATTGTGTATTTGGAGTTCTATAAGCCTCTTGTACTTGATTTCCCATTTCATTCTTCAGATTTGGGAAATTTTCTGACATTATTTCATTGAATAGATTATTCATTCCTTTGGTTTGTTTCTCTAGGCCTTCCTCAATCCCAATAATTCTTAAATTTGGCCTCTTCATGATATCCCATAATTCTTGTAGATTCTGTTCATGATTTCTTACCATCTTCTCTGTTTGGTCAACTTTGTTTTCAAGATTAAATATTTTGTCTTTAATATCTGAGGTTCTGTCTTCCAAGTTTATATCCTATTGGTTATGCTTTCTATGGAGTTTTTAATTTTGTTTATTGTTTCCTTCATTTCAAGGATTTTTTTCAATATCTCTAACTCTTTATTGAAATGATCTTTTGCTTCCTGTATTTGCTCTTTTAACTGTCGATTGATGTGATCATTCAATGCCTGCATTTGCTCTTTCATCTCATCATTCAATGCCTGCATTTGCTCTTTCATCTCCTCATTTGTTTCCCTGATCTTTTTAATTATGTCCATTCTGAACTCCCTTTCTGACATTTCTTCTGCCATTCTGTCATTGGATTTTATTGCTATACCATCTAGGTTTGTTTGGGACATTTTCTTCCCTTGTTTTCTCATATTGCTCAGGTAACTACCCCTCTAGTATTGAAACTCTGGGATATTGTAGATATCCTCTATTGACTAATATTGTCTCTGTAGATTTCCAATAACTCACCTCTTAGCCCTCAGTAGCCTGAAGTGTTGGAGGAACTCGTTAATGTGGTGCTCCACTAGGAAGCTGTCCCTCTAAGGGTGGTGGCCTTCAGTTGGGTTATATTCCCTGTCAGTGGGCAGAGATGCCTCCACTTGTTGACTGATGGTCAGTCAAAGGGGGACTAGACTGCAGACTGGGGCACGTCTGGTCTGGGCTTGTGCCTCTGTTTCTACTGCCCTGGTGGGAAAGCCTGGCCCAGCGGGGAAGACTCACCAGGTGGGGAAGTCTCACCAGGTGGGGAAGTTTTGCTGGTCTGCTCTCCTCCGAGAAGTTCCCTTTGTTCCAGAACTGCAACCTCGACTGGGAAGCCCTCCTCTGCGGTGTTCCCAGGGGTCCTGACCTACCACCTGTGCTGGGGAGCCTGACCCTGGAAGCGATTCCCTCTCTGAGCGGGCCTCCTCTGCTATTTTCCTGGGACTGGAGCTACTGCCTGGGCCTCGGACCCTCACTCTGCATCGAAGCCTTTCACTGTGGGGCCCTCCTCTGCAATGCTCCTCATTGACTGGGTATTGGGCTCCAGGATGGGAGTCTCACTGGGCCACTCTGCTCCACAAAATTCCCTGGGTTGCAGGAGTACTACCCCATCCAGGGATTCTGACCAGTGGGAGAGATTCACCTGGTGGCTCTGAGTTGGTCCCAACTCTCTCAATACCTCCTCTTCTTGACTCCTGGGTCTTGTCAAAGGTCCTCTAGTCTCCTGTAGGTGTCTCTGGAAGGGAGCTGCCCTTGCAGTGATGATGGCCATACCCTCAGGAATAATTCAAAATGCCTGCACCAGCCTATAAAGAAGCCTCTGGCTAGCTCCGCAATGCAGGTGTGCTGGCTGGTCTGCTGGCTTTCTCCGTGATGGCGACAGACCTCAGCATGTTGGTCGGGCTGGGTCGCTCTGTGATGGCATCTGCCTTTGGCCTGGTGGCTGGGTGGGTTGGCTGCCTGCTGCCTAGCTCCACAAGGCAGGTGGGTTGGGTGCCCGCCTGCTACCTCCATGATGCAGGCGGCCTGACTCACCCGCCATCTCGCTCCATAACTGCGACCAACCAGTGATGGTGCTGTCCTGGGTGCAGGGGTCAGGCCTGTCCTAAAGATTTTAAATCAGCACACCTCAAGAATCCAGTAGCTGGTGGTCCATGAAGGGGGTCTACATCCTGGGAGTCTCCCCTGGGTCCCACTTGTGCTGTGGAGGAACCAGTCCTTCACCCCCTTCACCACCCGCAGATCCCATCCTTCCCTAACTCCTGAGATCACTCCCCAAGTGCAGAGTTACTTCCACTCAAATTCCTGGCCCACCCCAGCTGGTCCTGTAAACTGCCAGACTCAAAAGGTGAGAGAGACCCAGAATCTCTTGGGTCTCAATGACCCATGTTCCTCTGGATAAAGAACTCTCTGTGCCTGAATTTATCCTTGCTCCCTAAGTACACTCTGAGTTATGTGGTGGGTCTCTTCCTGGTCTGGTTTTTGGACCCAGTTTGGGTTACACAGGTCTGGGTTGCTGGCCTTGATCTCATAACTGCCAGCTGCCATACCATGGCAGGAATATGGCTCCTGTCTCTGCTATCCACAGATGACCAGGAGATGCACAGCATTTTTCCTGCATGAGGATATAGTGTAGCATACCCTCTGGATCAGTCCAACAGTATTCTTGGTCTCAAATTTCTTCATATCAAGACGTGCCATGGTGCCATCTGAAATATGGATTTCCTTAGTCCTCCTCCCTGGTTTTCCTGTGGTGGATCAACTACAGTGGACATTAGTGGTTCATTTTCTTCCTTTAGTTTACTGTATCCAAACTTCTGACTTCCCAACCTGTTCTGAGAGTCCCGTATTAAATCCCAGTTACAATCCCTCTTTTCATCCACTGAGAAACTGTTTGTCTGCTTTCCTGGTCTCATATCTTGGAGCAGCTTAGAAAGCAAACTCCTCTACTCTACCATCTTTCTCCACTTCCTTTCTTGAGAGGATTTAGAGAAAGGAAAAGGAGAGGGAGTCAGTCTTCTACTAAGCAATTAAGTTGGTTTGTGAATTCTATACTTATAATGGGAAAGAAATGAAGGAACCTAGTTATTCTTTCTTGTCTCTAAAATTTCACAACTTTGAAAGGAAATATTTCAGAGGGAACTAAAGGAAATATTAGATTTCAGACTATGAAATTTACTTATTAACAGTGTTTCAGTGCAATATTACCAGAATGACTCTTTGACATTTTTTTATATTTCTTTCTTTTCTTTTCTTTTTTTCTTTGGTGTGGTGATGTATTTTTTTTAATTTTTAATTTTTAAATTTCATTTGTTCTAATTAGTTATATATGACAGTAGAATGCACTTATACACTCTGATAGTCATAAACAGAATGTGATCTCTCATTTTTCTAATTATACATATTACCAGAATGATTCTGATATTTTCTTATATTTCTTTTACACTGGATTGTACATAATCCCTCTATACATTATTCTTCATGGGTCAAAAAATCCTCATCCTTGCTTCCTTGAAAACTTCATACCACCCAGAACACATTTGAAGTACATTAAATATTTATGATTTCTTTAAAAACACTTTTAGTTATTTTAGTTATTTTTCCTAAAGACATGTAGCAAAGACATTGGCTATGAAAGTCATATAAAATATTGAAGTGAGCAAGTTAGTTCATCATTTATTGTAGTGAATTCACTTGTTGGATGCCCATTGTGTGGACTGTGGTACTAAGTCAGGTAGCCCTGACAATATCTTCATCAGATTAAAATAGCATGGAGAAGGCAGGCGATCAAACAAATAAACAGACAATGTGGAATAAATGGTGTAGTATAACATTACAAAGAATTCTTAGGGTTTATAGCTGATGTCTCTATCCCAAACCAGAGGTAAGGACAAGAGTCCCAGTCATAGATGCTGTCTTTAATGATGAATAAGAACTACCTAGAAAAGGAGGGAAGGAAAATGAACATTCCCAGAGTAGGGACTAGATGTGTAAAAATACAGAAACATTGAATCTGTACAGCACCTTTGGTAGTATGGCCATTTTTTTTTTACCATATTAATTCTGCCTATCCAAGAACATGAGAGATCTTCCCATGTTCTAAGGTTTTCTTTAATTTCTTCCTATAGTGTACTGTAGTTTTCATTGTAGAGGTCTTTTACTTCCTTTGTTAGATTGATTCCCAAGTATTTTATTTATTTATTTATTTATTTATTTTTTGAGGCTATTGTGAATGGAGTAGCTTTCCTAATTTCTCTTTCAGAGGATTCATCACTTATGAATAGAAATGAATTAGATTTATACATGTTGATTTTATATCCTGCTACTTTGCTGAATTCATTTATTAGTTCTAGAAGTTTTCTGGTGGAGTTTCTTGGATCCTCTAAATATAGAACCAAGTCATCAGCAAATAGTGATAAGTTGAGTTCTTCTTTTCCTATTTGTATTCCTTTAATTTCTTTGGTCTGTCTCTTTGCACTCTAATTAGAATGGCTATTATCAAGAATACAAGCAATAATAGGTGTTAGCGTGGATGTGGGGGGAAAGACACACTCATACATTGCTGGTGGAGTTGTAAATTGGTGCAGCCACTCTGAAAAGCAGTATGGAAATTCCTCAGAAAACTTGGAATGGACCCACCATTTGATCCAGTTATCCCACTTCTCAGTTTATAACTAAAGATCTTAAAATCAGCATACTACAGTAAAACAGTCACATCAATGCTCATAACTGCTCAATTCACAATAGCTAGATTGTGGAACTAACTAGATGCCCTTCAGTTGATGAATGGATAAAGAAAAAACTGTGGTATATATACACAGTGACATAATACTCATCCTTAAAGAAGAATAAAATTACGGCATTTGCAGGTAAATGGACGGAGTTGGAGGATATCATGCTAAGTGAAATAAGCCAATTCCAAAAAACCAAAGGCCAAATGTTTTCCTTGATAAGTGGATGCTGATACACAATGGGGGTGGAGGGTAAGAGAAATATGGAGGAACTTTGGAAGGGCAGAGGGAAATGAGGCTAGAGGAGTGGGCAGGGGAAGGAAAGATAGTGGAATGAGACAAACATCATTACCCTATATACATATATGATTACACAAATGGTGTGAATCTACATCGTGCACGACCATAGAAATGAAAAGTTGAACACCATTTGAATACAATGAATTGAAATGCAGTCTGTAAAAATAAAATTCAAAAACCAGGGAACTACAGAAATGAATTCTTCAAACTAGGAATGAAAGTGAGTTCTCCCAAACTGATAAAGGACAGTGTCAAAAAACTTACAAATCATATAAGTAATATAAAATTTGAAGATGAAATAGCAAACCTTTATCCCTATTATGTAGAAAGGAAAAAATTCCATTCTCACCATCAACATTTTAAACATCGTCCTACAGTTCTAAGCTAGTGCAACTGGCAGCAGGGGTGGGTGTGGGGTGGGGACTGGGGGATGGGTAGTACAATGGTCAAAGGAAACTTTTAAGTGTATTCATTTATTGAATGGTATGAATATGTATATGAAAAACGCAAAGAAAACTTTCCTATGCCTATCTGTGAATACATGACCAGTGTAGCTCCACATCATGTTCAACCATAAGAATGGGATCAAAATTGTAATGGGTTGCACCCCATGTATGTATAATATGTCAAAATGCACCCTACTGTCATCTATATTTGAAAATAACAAATTTTTAAAAATGAAATTACAAATGAATTAACTTAGCAAGATTGCTGAGCAAAGTCAATATACAAACCCTAATGGTTTTTCCATAGAGTACCTCCAAGTCAAACACACAAACCTGGAAACCCAGATTAAAAATAAAAATATTCATAATACTTTAAAAATTAAAAATGTACAAAAATGTTTCAGTATATAAAGACTCCATACTAAAAACTGTAAAAACCCTGCTGACAGAAGTTAGAGTCCAAAGAAAGGAAAATATGTTTATTAATGAATTGTCAAATTAAATTTTTAATAGATGCTATTTCTCATCAATTAATCTTTACTTTCAATGTGATTCCAATAAAAATTACAGCAGAATTTTCTGTACAAATTGATGTGGAAATGAAATCATTAGTAAGTGGGTCTTGCCTACCTAAAATAAACCTGAAGAAGAAACACAAGATTGGAGAATTAATTCTCAGATTTCAATACATATTGTACAACTAGAATATGTAAGACATTATATATGGGAGTTAGGATAAATAATCACTAAGTGGCACAAAATTAGATAGGCTAATTCTAGATCTACACATATGAAGTCTATTGATTTTTGTCAAAGTAATTAAATTGAATCAGAAATAGGATTCTTTTTAATAAATAGTGTTGGAACAACTAGAATCTTATGAAAAAATAAACATTGATCTTCATCCTCATACCACATATGAAAATAATTTGAAGTAGTACACAGACTTACATGCAAAAATTAAAATATAAATCTTCTAGATAATATGTAATATGTAAATCATCTAAGATATTTTTTCAAATTTCACAAATTTAGCTTGGTGCAGTGGTGCATACTTGCAATTCTAGTGATTGGAAGGCTGAGGCAGGAGGATTGCAAGTTCAGAGCCAGCCTTCGCAACTTAACAATACCCTGTCTCAAAATAAAAAAGTAAAAAATAAAAAGGGGTGGGGATGTGGCTCAGTGATTAAGTGCCCCTGGGTTCAATCCACAGTAAAAAAAAAAAAAAAAAAAAACAAAAAAAAAAAAAAAAAAAACAAATAACAAACAAAAAGACAACTCACAAACTTAGGGGCAGGGAAAGATTGCTTAGGCTCAAAAGGCATCAATAATAATTAAGAGAAAAATTGGACTTCATTAAATTTTTTAAAAATTGCTAATCTAAAATCAGTATCATGAAAGTAAAAATTGAGCCATAGAGTGAGAAAAAGTATTCTTAAATCATGTATGTAAGGACTCCTATGAGATTTTATGGAGAATATGTTTAGCTTAAGAGTGAAAGGAAAAACAATACAATTAAAGCAAAGATTTGATCAGACATTTCGCTAAACTTATATAAGAATCCTCATAGAGTGTATGAAAAGGTCCCTGGTGACACTGGATGACTGGGAAAGTGCAGACTGAAACCACAATGTGATGTGCCTGTACCCTCACTAGAGTGGCTGCATGGAAAATACTAAAATATCAAGGACTGGATAGACTATGTAAGAGTCGGACCATCATGTATTGTTGGTGGCAATGTAAAATAGCATAACCCCGAGGGGAACTAGGGTTTTCTTAAAGTTAAATAGCCTACCAAATACCCTCTGCATCTTCTCTTCTACGAATGAGCTTTAAAAAGAAAATCACACAAGGACATTGGAACTAACCTACATGTTTACCAACATAAGAAAAGATTAAGTATGACACATTCATACAAGGGAGTACTATTGAGCAATCTCAAGAATGGTCTACCACCATATGCAATAAAATGGATGATTCTGAGACTCTGAGCAAAAGAAACCTAATATAAAAGATCATATAATTACAGTTGCATTTATATAAAGCTCCAACCTAAGCAGTTGTACACAGTCAAGCATAAACATAACAAACATTAAAAGTCAAACTAAATATTCAAAGATGATAGACATAAGAAGCATGTTTGTCCAGATTGTAGGGCAATGGAATGGCTGGAATAAAGTATATAGAATTTTCTACATTGACCTATATGTGATAACTGGATGCATGTGATTATTGAGAACTTGAGATGTAGCTAATCTGAATTAAGATGCACTTGTAAGTGAAAAATATTCTTCAACTTCAAATAGTGTAAAATTTTTTTAAATTAATATATTTTAATTGATCGTATGTTGAAATGACAACATTTTAGATATGGTGGAAATATATTGGGTTAAGGAAGATATTATGAAAATTAATTTTCCTTTTTTTTTTAACTTTTTAATGTGACTGCTAGAAAATTTTAAGTTACATATGGGGCTTATGTTTCTATTTGTCAGACTGTTCTGTGTCTCCACCTGGGGATTACAAATATTTTTACATTTGCAAAGTGCATGGAGATATGTGTATTTCACTACAGGTGAATTATATATCAACGAAATACTGTTAACATAGAAAAGGAAGACAAGGTAGTTAGCAAGATATGCTATAATCCAGGTGAAATATAATAGTGACCTGGACCATTGTGGTGACAATGGAATGAAAGAATTCATGAAGTTTTAGGAAATATTCACCATGTACCATTATCGAGAATTCGTGATAAATTTAATGCGAGTGCTTAAAATGGCAGATTCAAGGATTATTCCCATAGCCAAAGTAGATGCATACAAACTAAACCAAACCAAACCAAAACGAAACAAAATGTTTTGCAGAGCTAATGGGTGGGTCTGAATGGTCCATAGAGCTGGATCTCAGGTGAGAGATCACTGGTCACTCCAACAAGAATAACAAATCTATTGACCATTTCTCTTTTTTGTACAAACATCAGAAAGTTTCCAAATGAGAAGACTGGAAATGAGGTTAGAAAAAGCTGTAGGCAAAAGGAAAGAGATGAGGAAAAAAAGGTCATGTGGGATTGAAGATACTCTTGCACCCGATCCCTTCTTAGGGTAGAGGCTGGTCATTGCCATCTTTGCCTGTTCCTGGTAGCCAGACTTTTGTCATGTCCTTCACCCAATGGATAGCAATGCACCATCTTTCTTATTTCAGTTTTTGCTCTGATCAACAAAACTTGTCCTATTTGACTAAAGAGATGACAAAGCTATTTTATTGTGTAGGGAGGCCTCATTTCGCTGGCTAAGTGACAGGTAAGGCTTCTCTCCTGGTTTTGCTGAGAAGGGGAGAATTTTAGGATCCTTTGCAGAAAATGAAGCCACATACATTACGCACTTTCTTGAATCTTTGTCTGTTCAAACCAGTTCTTAGTTGAACCAACAAAGTGAAGTCTTTCTTTATTTGTAAATGATTGTGTGCTTTTACTGATTAAAAAAGTTTGGTCATCATGAAAGATATACCCTTTATATTTCAATGGATTCATCTGATGATTTGTCAGTTTGAATCTCCTGTATCTAATTTTTATGTCTACTTTTCTCCATATTCCTGCAATTTTTTCCTTTAGGGTGCTTCATCTGTTCTTCCTTGTGGTTTTTTAAGTAAGAAAAATCTAAGCTACCTAATGATTGCTTGTCTGCTACTTTATCTTTTTCTAGTTTATTGCCAGATATAAATTAAGAATCTGCTATGATGTTTCTTAAAAGAAACTTTAAAATAGATTTTTCATTTAAAAGCACATTATTAGGGATTGTTTTTTTTTATTTTTAATGATTACCTAAATGGGAAAACCCACAGTTTTCTAATACAGTGGCTCTTTGTTCACACCTAAAAAACTTTAGTATGGAAGAACACCAGACTTAATGACAAGCATCACTAGATAGCAAAGTCTCACAGAAAGTGCCTATGAAATAAAGGTTCATGCAATAAAGTAAATAATAAAAGACATCTTACACAAAGAAAGTCACTTATGAATCATAACAAAGATTCCTGAAATGCAAAATGAACCACCAGGAGACATTGTAATAAGAACATTTCTATATACTCGGCAAGCTTCTGTTAAACACTGTATCAATCATTGTGACAATCTTTTCCACCAGTCAAGTTCTTCTTATTTCTATCCATTTCATTATCCTTGGTGAAGAATCTAATGAGCAGAGAAGTGTCCAAAATGTAGGAAGCAGGAAGAAGTAAAGGTCCTTAATAACCCAGCATGGGATAGTCAGTTTCTCCCAATGTTTCCTGAAATAAAACAAAAAGCTGATCATCAGATTCAGAGCAGGTGCCATTGTCATCACAATGACTTAAAAGAATTCATTATAATTTAATTTGCAACATTTTCTAGACATAGTTCTTTTGTAAATTAAAAAGAAAGCATTTTAGCCCTTAAATTTATCTTAAGCGAATCACTAGGTTATTTACAGTAAAAGTGATAGTGTCGGTATTATTACCACTATCAGAGTTTGGGGGATTTGGATAAGTTAAAATCAAGCAAAGAAAACCAAACAGCTTGAGATGCAACCTAGCAAATCAGGCCAGAAGCCATTTCTGGAGATTGAATGGCAGCCCCCTTGCCATTAGACTTCGGAAGTGTCATCGCGCTTCTGTTGCAGAGGTATAGCTCTCACTGAGATTTAAAAGCTCTAATATAGCAACATAGATTTTTCTCCCAAACTTAGTCCACCTCTCATATAGATAATGATACATATAACAGAAAGGGGCAGTAGGGGAAATTCTTTATGCTCTCTTGTACAGGTCTCCTCACCTTTTATCAGTGTGTCCTATGCTAAATTTTCCAAGTTCTAGATTATATGCTGTTCATACCAGATGGGGGTGCAATAACCCTATCTTTTCTCAGTAAATACTTCTGTTTGCAGCCCTGTCCACTGGTCCCAACTTAATTTTTCTAAACTTTAAGTGGACTAGTCTAACGAAAGGCTTTAAGAAAACAGTTTAAAATGGTAGTGAGGTCATTATGCAAATGTAAGGTATTCAAAGCTAACCTGCATAAAAGAGATAAGGTATGAAAATGAGAGAAGGAAGATGAACTTCTCTAGCATATCTCACATCATTTCCAATCTTTTAAAGTAATGTTACTCCAAGATTATGAATGGCCTATCATCCTAAACTCACATATAAGGTTCAACATAAATACTCTTTCACCAAACCATAAAAGGCCTCCATATTTTATTCCATGCTTATATTTTTATTTCTTCAGAGTAACTTCAGATATTTGCACAGTCATGCATAACCTGAAGAAGCAGATGTTCACCATTGTTGATCACCTCCCTGATTAAATATGGATCAAGGGAGCTGAGTTAAGAACACTGGAGATCCCACCCCACTAGTGTTCTTATTCCAGCAAAATCTTATGCAATTTCAAAATATCTAGAAACATAATTTTGTGGAGCAGATTTAAGTCTCCACCAAAAAAAAAAAAAAAAAAAAAAAAAAAAAAAGGAAATGAACAGAAGTTCAGAGGAATATGAAAAGACAAAGGGTGCATCTTGATAAATTTGAAAGAACAGGATAAAAATACAAAGTAAACTCTTAGTTCACAATGGAATTAGGCAAGATGCCATTATGATAACAAGATAGCTGGAAAGTCTTATAATAGTTGGTGATTAAAGAAAACATTCCTAAGTAACATGTTTTAAAGAAAATATCTCAGAAATTTAAAATATTTTGAATTAAACAAAAATACATCTTATCAAATTTGTGAGATGAAGCAAAAATGGTAATTATAGCATTTTATGCATATGTTAGAGAATTAGACATAGTTAAAATCCTTATGAACATCATCCTTAGGAAACTGGAAAAAAGGGTAAATTATTTCCAAGATAAGCAAAAAGAAAAGAAATAATAAAAATTAGAGCAGAAATCAATACTATTGAAAGCAAGAAATTAACAGAGAAAATCAAGGTAACCAAAAGCAGGTTCTTTGAAGAGATGAATAAACTTGTTGAAATTCTCAATAGACTAAAGAAAAAAGGGAAATAATAAATTATATCAGAAAAGTATAATAGTCTGAAGAACTCTATTCCCACAAAGTTGTAAACTTAGATGAAACAAAACAATTCCTTGAAAGATAAAAATCCACCAAAACTTTTACTAGGAAAACTATATTATAGGCCTTTTTAAATAAATTGAATCAGTGATTAACAGTTTTCAAAACCAGAAATCACCAAATACAGATGGTTTCAATAGTGACTGCTACCACACTTTTAGAAAAGAAATGTAACCAATTCTTTCTGACTCTTCCAGAAAATTTAAGAACAGAAATATTTGCTAATTCCATGAGACCAACCTTATGCTAGTATGAAAATTAGACAAAAGTATTGCAAAAAATTATAGAACAATATCTCTCTTAAACATAGATGCAAAATTCTTCAACAAAATATTAACAAATTTAATTTCACATTGTAGGAAAATAATTATATGCCAGGACCAAGTGGGACTTATTCAAGGAATGCAAGTCTGGGTTAACATTCAACAATTAATTGATGTAATTCATCATATTAACAAGCTAAAAAATAAAAAAAATCATGCATTCATATCAATAGATGTGATGCAGAAAAAGTGTTTGTCAAAAGCTGACATTCATTCATGATAAAAACTCTCAACCAATTAGGAAGAGTCAGGAGCTTTCTCATCTTAATAAAGAACACCTACCAAAATCCTAAACTGACAGCATACCATTTACAAAAGCATCAACAAGTGAAATACTTAGGCATAAATCTAGCAAAATATGTATAAAATCTATTTGAGAATAGCCCCAAAACTCTGATGATAAAAATAAAAGAACTAAATATATGGAGAGATATCCCTTGTTCATAGTTAAGAAAACTCAGGAATTTAATATGTAAATTCTTCCCAACTTGATTTATATATAGACTCAACAAAATATCAATCAAAATTCTACTCAACTATTTGAGGGACATAGGCAAATTTACTCTAAAGTTTGTTTGGAAAGTGAAAAACCTAGAAAGCCAACACAATATAGAAGAAGAAAAGAAGTGGGAAAACAGTATTCAACTTGCAAACTTACTATTAAACTATAGTGATCAAGAAATTATAATATTAGTAAAAGGATAAACAATCAGACCAACAAACCAGAATGCAGAGCTCAGAAACAGACCCTCACTAATAGAGCCAACTAACTTTTGACAAAGTAGCCAAAGTAATTAAATGAATGTTGTCTTTTCAACAAATGGTGTTAGAACAACTAGATGTCTACTTGAAAGAAAATAAACAAAGACCTGATGACTTTGACAAAAAATTAACTTAAAATGGATCATGGGCCTCAGTGTGAAAATAAAAACTACAAAACCTCTAGAAGAAAACTTCATTGAAAATCTAGGTGACCCCGAATTCGACAATGACTTCTTAGACATAACATGAAAAACAGTCCAAGAAAGAGATGATAAATTGGACCTTGCTAAGCTTAAAAATTCCTGGCCTACTAAAAACACTACTGAAAGAATGAAAAGATCCAATAACAAAACAAATTATCCCAATATCCTTTCCAAATGGAGGAAATCATAGGTCACCAAAGCAGACTTTGAGTATTAATACAATGCATGAGTACAATGTACTGTCCCCAAAGCAGAAGGACTATAAGAGACTTTGAAAACAGCAACCAAAAGTTGAGAATGTAAATAAGAATCCAAATTATGAAATGTTGGAGAACAAATGAATGAAAGGGAAAGATGAAATTCTATATCAAAGCACTAAACCATCATGTTTCTTTTTTCTTTGCTGGGGGAAAATAATTTAATACATCTTTTTAAAAAAATTGTATTGTCTCTTTTTAGTTATATATGACAGTAGAATCCATTTGATGTAATTTTACAAGCATGGGATATATCTCATTCTAATTAGGATCCCAGTTGTGTGGATGTACATGAGGGTGGGATTCACTATGGTGTATTCATTCATGTATGTAGGAAAATTATTTCAGATTCATTCCACTGTCTTTACTTTTCCTGTCCCCTCTCTCTTCCCTTCATTCCCTTTGTCTAATCCACTGAATTTCTCTTCTTCCCTTCTCTACACTTATTGTGAGTTAGCTTCCATGTATCAGTGAAAACATTTGACCTTTGGCTTGTTGGGACTGGCTTATTTCACTTAGCATGATAGTCTCTAGAACCATCCATTTACTGGCAAATGTCATGAAGTCATTTTTCTTAATGACTGAGTAATGCCCCACCATGTCTATATACTTCATTTTCTTGTTTTTTTGTTTCAGTCATTCTTGAACAGCAGCTCATTGTATTTTTAATTTGTATTTCTCTTAATATTGAATGGTGTTAAGCATCTCTTCAAGTGTTTCTCTGCCATTTATATATCTACTTTGATGATGTACCTTTTGAAATTCTTTGCCCATTTTCCTCTGACATTTTTTTAGATGCCACTAGCTTAGTATACAAAATAGGCTGAATATCTTTTCTGTCCCTGTGGCACTGGGGATTGAACTCAGGGCCGGACCACAGCATTTAAAAATATTCTTGTATTCCCTGTATCTCCTATATAGAAAAGTTGGTCCCAGAAGTCTTGATTAGTTCCAGGTTCAGCTTTTTGATTAAGAACGCTTTTTAAAACAATTTTTTTTTTTTTGCTGGTGTTGTGCTTCATAAATCATGTTTCAATGCAACATTCAAACAAATAGACACTTAAGTGTTATAGTGAGTTTCTCAATGTGTACTTGTAAAGTTTGAACAGGTAGTAGTATAACAGGGGAGAAATAATTGAAAGTGCTAGATTTGTCACATCTTGTGGATTTCCATGTTGTAGGTATCCTGAAATGGCTGATTCCAAGCCTTCAATGTAAAGTTCCTGAAAGTGGAGTTGGGAAGAGATGTGCACAGTCCCAAACTGGCAAGAGCTAGGTCCAGATGCCACTGAATGAGACACAACTGCTGTTGAGGTGAGGTGGATTTCTTTCCTTTGTCATTCTAGGATTACTTTCTGTCCTTCCCCACACTGCCCTGAAGGTGGACTTGTTCCCCAGACATTGGGCACCACTGCCTAGACACACCATGGGCCAGGGAGCAATGACTGGACATGGAGCCTGATGCTTAACTTGATGTGCCAACCTGAGTTAAGTGATACTCGATAGCTGGTAAAATCTCTGGGTGGGTTTGTGAGGATGATTTGAGCAGAGGTCAGCATTTGAATAAATAGCCTAAGTTAAAAAAAAAAAAAAAAAAAAGAATCTACCAATGTGACCAATGTGGGTGGCATCATCTAATCCCCTGAGGGCCCAGTGAGAACAAAAAAGCCAAAGAAGGGCAAATTCTCTTTCCTTAAGCAGGAACGTCTGTCTTCTCCTGTCCCCAGACCTACTTTTAAGGCTTAGCCCCCACAGTTCTCAGACCTCAGGATTTGGACCAAATCACACCACAGGCTCTTCTAAGTCACCAGTTTGCAGACAGCAGATCAACCTTGGTAATTATATGAGCCAGTTCCCATAATAAATCTCTTCTTAATCTATTCGTTCTCTTTTTCTGGAGAACCCTAATATAAAATCTGTTGATGTGACACCCACATGCCCAGGTTCTTCCCTCTGGGTCACTTCTGGCTGGGTCCCTTGACTGTATCCTACCAGGTAGGACACCCTGCCCCTCTTTGTCTTGTGTCTCTCTTTCTAGGTTCTAGTTTCTTCTACCTCTCCCTAATCTTCCTAACTAAAGAGCTAATAAGTTCTTTGCCCTTCCTAGCTGCACTATATTTCTCATGCTCTATCAAATCTTTGCAAATTGTCTCTTTTTAAATAATGTTCAGCGCTCTGAGTTTGGTTGTATTATAATTTTCCTACTAACATATCAAGTGATATGGAAGTAATAAATAAATGATCAGGATAAACCTTAAAATGAATATTAATTAATTTTAAAATAGCATCGAAGTATAAGTGTATAAGCATCTTGCCTCCAATAATATTGTTAATTTATTGATTCTTGGTGACTTGCCCAATACATATGCTTTTGATAATATATTCTTATAGTGTTATAAATATTGTGCTGCCCAATAAATGCAATGAAGTTATATCCTTTGTTTAACCCAAAGAAGTTAATGCAGTTTTAAAAAACAGCAGTTTTGGGCTGGGGATATAGCTCAGTTGGTAGAATGCTTGTCTTGCAAGCATAAGGCCCTGGGTTCAATCCCCAGCACCGCAAAAAGAAAAAAAAAAAAAAAAAAAAAAAGACATGAGGAAAAAAAAAAAAAAAAACAGCAGTTTTCTATTCTTAGGATGAAATTAGGTACATGAAAAATTTATGCCTGTGTGATGAGTGTGTATTTTAAGGAACTGGTCCAAAAAAGAGTAAAAAATCCAGCATAACAGACATAGCGTTGTTTTTAATGAGTTAGTCATTACCAGTGATATCATTTATACAGTTTTACATTTAAAGCATTTTTACAATTTAATTTTTCTTTGAAAACAAAGGGGCTTCTCTAAAGAGGTAACTGCATTGCCTCTTTTATACCACTCAGATCATCAGACACTGTATGTGTTGGCCCACAGCAAGAATAAATATAAGTGTCTGTTTTCATAACAAAATTTATACTTTTCTCTGGGATCCTAGAACAGCAATTTGAAAGATTCAACAAAGTCTTATTTTAGTCATCTTTTGACCTCTCTAAAAAAGAAAGAATTAACCTCATTAATCTTATGCATGTATCATTATTATAATATTCTAAGTGAGTACCATATTTGCCATTTTCAAAATTCTTTCACACACATGATTTTGTATTTTCTTACAATGGCTTTTAGACATATTGAAATGATTTTGTTTTCTGGTTTACATTTAGGAAGCAAAAATCTCTAAAATAAAATTTTCTAAGAACAAACAGTTCCTAGGGAGAGATTGAAGTCAGACAAACTCAATCTTCTAATTCTAATTCTAGTGTTATTTTCAGTAGATCTGTTTATTTTTTAAAAGTAGCAGCAACAGTAAATCAATCAAAAGAAAATATTTTCAGAAATCTAAACTTGCCTAATTAAAACTAAACAAACATACTCACGAGCAACTTCTATTGAAAAAGTCTGGGTTGGTATTGTACTTGTTTGTTACATATGGTGACCCATGGAGGGAAAAGTATATTTACTACCCTGTACTGTCCTGGGGAAACAGGAATTATAGCCTGAGCTGGGTCATTTAACCTCTCTACCTCAGATCCTTCTCTGCTTCTGTCATAAAGATAATAATTCCTTAGAGTTTACCAAATAGCAGTCCTGTCATAAATGGAAGTGATGGCAGCTATTATCATTAACAATTCTCTTTACTATCATTCCTTAAATCTGGGTTGTCTTTTATGCAGGGAGCCAACACTGTGCCCTTTGAAACTTTGCCCTGGAATGGAAATAGGGGTGGGAACGAAGGAGCCTGTCTACCTGATTTCATTGGCTCTCTTATTGATGATGTTTTTGTTAGCTTAGTTAATTTGCTTAAATATGTTATATTATCTAGCTATAAAATGTTATATTATCTAGCTATAAAATGGAAATTATATTAATATATAAAGAAGAGAATTCAATAATAACGTATGTAAAACTGTTTTGTAAATGGTACTGTCAAACACATAATTCATCTAAATAGTAGGTTTAATGAGGAATTGAGTTATGAGCAAAATAATCACTGATGAAAGGTTCATACTTTGATTCATGATCAAAATACATGTTTCAGACAAAAACATTGGAAATCAAAGAACAGGCAATTTGTGTTTTGCAAAAACCTCCGCATGGACATGGGAAGAAAATGTTGCAAAGTGACCTGATCCTGTAACACATAAAGGGTGCATTTTTTTAACCAGCTGCAGAATCTGTACCCTTGCTGCCTCCCCTAGGTAAATTGACATTCTCTTGTATTTTGCAACATATGAAGCTATCAAATTTGAAGAGTCACTTTCTGTCTTGAATGTTATTTGAAGATGAATAGATGTCTGAAAGTGGCATAGTGAATTTCAATTACTATCAAATCCCCTCCATTTTCTGGGGTTTTTTTTTTTTTTTTTTTTTTTGAAATCCGGATATTCGTGATACTAATACCTTATGACCACTAGATGTCACTATTTTCAAAGCAATAAAATGTAATTTGTGCTATGATGTAATCGAAAGGCTCTAACATTTTCAGCTTGCGTTTCTGGTTCTTTTCACCTTTAAGCATGTGGATTTTGGTTAAAAAATAAAACTAGGTTTCTGGAAATCATTTTGAAAGTAAAGAAGGTTGATATGCCCAAGATCATATTTCATCCTTCAATACAGATGATTATCAACCTAAAATTTTATGTAGAGAAGACACAAGTATAAATAGAGAATTAAGGTGAATAAAATGATTTTTGTCAAGGGGTCTTTATCATCTATCAAATACCCATCATCATTTGCAAAGAAAATTTGGGGATAAATGAAGCTGAGTTAGCATGAAAGAAAAATCTTCACATCACTTTTTTCTGGTGAGACAATTTAGAGAAAACACATCTGCTGTGTTTGTATAAATAACACAATTCGCATACATGATTCCCCTCTGTGAAAGTCCCAGTAAATAGAACCAGAGTACAGAATACCAGAACTCATAAAACCCTTCCTTGAGGAAGGAGAAAAACTGCAGTAGTTCATTGGCTAGAAAAAAAACAGACATTTTTAAATCATATTTTTCATAAAAAGAAAGCTTAGAATGCATTATTCATTTAAAATTGTTAACACATAATGGAAGGTATACTTCATGACATTTTTATATTTTTATTTCTGATTCCCTGGATTTTGCAAAGAACAGGCATTACTTTTACTTTCTTTTTTGAAAAAAATACATAAAATGCAATATGCTATTTTTAAAAATTAATACCGCATACCCCTCTCTTTCCTCTCTGTGGAATATCAATAGCCCAGAACACCAAGTACTGCAGATCTGAGCTCTGGAGCTTAGCAACCATTAACCTGTTAGAAGAATGAACTATTTATAATTTTACTCACTTCACTTTTCTCTAGATTTTGCCTGTTTCCACTCATGCCCAGGAGGCAGTACGAAACTACTCTATTATCCTGACAGAAAAGTCAGCTGGCAACAAAACTAGATGATTTGATCTAAGACCCTACCTTTTAGTAAAAGGACAGGAAGTGGTGTAAACAGAAGCAATAGGGAATTCAGAGACACCAGATAGGGACATTAATGGAGCCACCAAAAGGGCCACTTGTAGCTTATCAAATGTGGTTTTGTCTTTTTGAAGAAATGAGGGGGCTGGGGTTGTGACTCAGTGATAGAGAGCTTACCTGGTGTCTGTGAGGCCCTGGGTTCAATCCTCAGCATCACACATAAGTAAATAAATAAAATAAAGGTCCATTAACAACTAAAATTTTTTTTTAAAAAAAGAAATGAGGGCAGTCATTTTCTCAAGTGTATTAACCAAACAAACCTCTTTGAATGGCTATTCATCCACTTATTCATTCAACAAATAATTACTGAGTGATTTTCTATTCCTGGTACTATTCCATATACTTGATTGACAGCAGAGAACAAAGAGAGGCAATAATTTGTCCTCTCCAGGAGATTATTGCAGTAGAGGAAATGACAGGGAAAATCCTAATTTTCTTTGTTCTATATTTTTGAATTAAACATAAATTATGGAATTTAAACAATTCTACCAATAACACTCAAATATCTACTCTTTAGCAATCTTTGTGTTCTATAACTAACTAGCATTTCTAAGTTATTTTTATTTTTAGACTTATAGTGACATCAAAAGAGGATGTGTGTGTGTGTGTGTGTGTGTGACATGAAAGAAAAGCAAAATTAATTTTTTTGTGACCAAGTCACTGGCAAATTATCTGGAAACTATTCTCTGTATCGAACTCTTTTGATATCCACAGGGATGATTTCATATTGTTTTTTTTTTTTTTTTTGGTCTCTTTTGAAGGATGTAATCAATCTGCTAATATATAAAAAAAGTTTCTGGTTTGTCTATTGGAATTGAAGATTTATTCTAATTAACAGATTTAGTGGTCTTTCCTTATTTTCTTTGAGATTTTATTATGGAGTCAGTGATGACTGATGTCTCTTGGTTTCTTATATCTTTAAGTATATTTGACCAAAACCAAGTCATAAATAACAGAATGAAAAATAGCATTATTTCATAGAAACAATGCTATTATTCACATCAAGGGAGATTTTAGAATAAATACATAGATTCCACACTTAGCTGATCACTGTGTCTTACATGGAGATTAACGCAAAGCTCCCTAAGGAGACTGCTTCCAAAATAATTTCAAAATCCAATCATCCTAGTCATTGTCAGACATTATGTCAGAAATTAAGAAATAGTTAAATTTAATGAAAATCCTCTTTCTCTAGTTTAAAAAGAATGAGGATTTTTATCAGTTGACAGTTTTTTTTCATTTATTTGTTTTTCATCTTAGGTGTTTGCTGCTACCTTATTTAGAAATAATATTTAACATTTTTAGAGTAGATTAAAAAAACAGGTTAATTTCTATTGCTTTTGCTTTTTTTCTTATATTCTTTTTTCTCACCTCTAAAAAGCAATCACCTTTTGATATTTTGGCCATTTGGGGTTCTAGACTGGTAACTGTTTCTCTGTTCCTCTTACTGCCCCTTCATTCCTTTCATTGAATGAACGCTGAATTTTCCGGATTAATTTTCTGTTTCTTAACTCTTTCTTTCCTCTTTCCTGCCTTTTCCTCCTTTTCTTATCCTTCTCTTTTTCCTTCTTGTTTTGTATACATTTGGAACAGTTCCTCAACTTGAACTTCCGAATTCTTAATTCTGTATTTAGCTATATCCACTTATACAAAGCATTATCGTATCTTTTGTGAATTAAGATTTTGCTTTCTAGATGCTCCTTCCTGTTTGTACCTGCTGTTCCATATGGTGTCCTCTTTGGTTTATGGTTCTTCTTTAGAACATCGAGGAGAATAATAGCTAGCACTCCTTCTTACCTTTCTTCATCTGCCCACGTTATTAAAGCCAATTCTTGTTCTGTTTCTCTTCATGGTCTTTCTTCGTCTTTTCCCAAATGTTGGTGATTCTGGCTTGATCATTTATATTCATTAAGGAAGGATTGCTTGACTGGGTAACCGATGTGTATTTTCTTGTATTTATTTAGATTTCTTGACTACAACTTCTCACCTCTGAATAAAAGGGATAAAAGCGTTTCTAAGCAATTGCGTACTCTTCTCATCAAGCTAGCTTTTCTCTGATGTGAGGATGTAAGGTTTCCAAACCTGACAAGTTGACTTTGCTGACTATATAGGGTTGTTGAAGTCAGCAAAGAAAAATACAAGATGCCTAGTTAAGTATGGAATTCAGATGAACAATGAATAACATTTTAATCTGAGTATTTTTTTTTACAATATCTGAAAAACACTTATTCTAGCATGTTTGTATGTCTCAGGTTTATGCATTTATCCTGTTTGTATAATATCTGGAAACCCTATTGCCGGGTGTTTGTGGAAGCTCAACTGTGTCTCAGCTTCTGCCTTTCTACTCTTCATTTCAATCATCCATTTCATCATTTCACAGAGTGACTTAGACAAATCTTCCAGAGTGATTAGTGACCGGGGCTGAGGATATCAGTCATTTATTCTACTATACACTTGGTTTGTTGCCCGTGAATATCCCGCTTGGAGCCACTCCTGGCCACTCTTTGGTCATAGCTGCATTGTGAAGATTGGTGCTCATGCGGTGCATTGTAATCTCCGGTGCTTTGCTTTAGCGTCAAGGTGTCTGCAGTCTGCCTTCCAGAAATTCATCCAAACATTTGACCTGATAATGGTGTAGTTCTATTTTTCTGACACAACTGTGTACATCTACTTGTTTTATATATTTTTACAGTTTTTACCATGGGATCTTGGAGAGGAAGAAAGAATATGTGGATGGCAAGAGTTACTGTTTTCCAATGTGTATTCACATCTCACATTTAGAATCATTCATCCTACTCAGAGGAAAAGGGAAGAAGGAAGAATTATTTCAGAGGTTTCATAAATTCTTATCACACACTTTCTAGCTATTACCACATTTTTCTGCTGCAGTTTACAGTAAAACTCTTCAAAAGAGCTGTTCACATTTCTTGTGTATACACCCCCTGCCCTCTTGAATCCAGCTCTTACCCACAACCATCCACCTCACTACTGAGTGATAAGAGAACCATTTCCATAGGATGCATAGCATTTACCCTCTAGATGGCAATTTTAGGCAGTACTCAGATGTGTTGTGGCTTCAACCATAGTGTGAATTAAAAATACACTATCTTTAAAATAGTGAATGTAGCCCCTGACTTCATAGTCTTTCCCAAATAAATTTGAGATGGATTAACTACATAAAAATTTATTTATATAAAAAATAAGAGTACTAGAAGAAAATATTACTAAATAATAAAATTATGTTAGAACCAAGGACCTCTGTAAATGTAACATGAAAGCCATAAACCATAAGGAAAATTTTAATAGATTAAATTATAAGAAAAGCAAATACTATTATAAATTAACAGGGAATAAAATTTTTAGAACTGAAAAAGTTTGGCAAATATCTGTAAGTATTATTGACAAAAAAAATCATAATAACTAATATGTAATATATATCTTAGCAATCACTGGAAAAAAGACCCAATAGTAAAATGGGCCCAGGACATAATCAAGTACTTAAGGAAGTAAGATGTACAAGAGGCCATGGTACAGATCATACAAAACTGTTCAGTCTAATGATAATTTCAGAAATGTTAAAAAAATGTGTTGTCATTTCTTGCCTATTGGAAGTATGTAATTTTTATTTTAGAATGCCAATACCGTGGGTGGGAATAAATCAACAGTCTTTTTCTGGCATGGTTGATAGCTGGTTAAATTGATAAAAAGAAATGAAATATTCTAAGGGGCAATATACAATAATAAAAAATTAAAAAACCCTTATAGTCTAAATATATATTTTACTCAACCTAGGAGTTTATTCTAAGAAAGCAATAAAATAATCAGAGAAGTGTGCAAACATACCTATTCTGGGATGTTAACTGCAATGTTATTAATACAATGGAAATTTTAAAAGACTGACCAAAATAAGTGTTTTTTGTTATACAAATCACAGTTCATCTCTGTGATAATATATAGTTCAGTTATTAAATGGTATTTTGTGTAGTCATTGATTTCTGTCCACAATTACATTGTAAAATAAGCATATTCCCTTAAAAATAATACCTTTAATAATTTCAAAATAAGTCACATAATATAAATATAAATTTCTGCTGTCTTCTTAGATTTCATATGAAATCAAACTCAAATCCTGTCCATCATGTTATTTTTTCCTCATGTTCTTTCCTTCTTCTCTATCCTGCTGACAGTGAACTTGCCCAAGCTTTTCTCCATTGAACTACTAAGACAGCTTGTTTTATCAGTCTGTCTTTATTTGTCATTAAATGCCAGAAAATGACCAAGCTGCTGAGCATGTATGTCACATCTAAAATCATTATGAGCTAAAGCCTAAGAGTATGGTCCATTGCCGTGCTTCTAAATTTCCTGTTTTATAGTTTCATAGGATTTCCATAAGAAATTACCACAAACTTTATAACTTAACATGACATAAATGTTTTTTCTCACCTATCTGGAGGACAGAAACCCAAAATAAAGATGTCTGCCAGGTTGGTTTTCTCTGCATGCTCTGAAGGAGAATCTGTTATATGCCTCATTCTTGGCTTCTGATAGCTTACAGAAATACTTGGCATTCCTTCTCTTGAAAGCACAGAATTCCAATCTCTGTCCCCATCTTTACTTGGTCTTCTTTTTGCCTCTGGGTGTCACATCCCCCTTTCCTTTCTCTTATAAGGATAACAGTCATTGGATTTAGAGTTCATCTTATATTCTGGATGATGTCATCTCTAGAAACTTGATTGCATCTGAAAGACCAAGGAAATATTTCCAAAGACCTTATTTCCAAAGAAAGTCACCTTAGAGGACTTAGTGGACACTTGGGGAACACAATTCAAGCCATTCTACCTTAACTTCTTAGGGCTTGATAATACTGTGAACCCACAGCTATCCTCTTTCTTCACACATGTTATAAATGAGATTTCTTCTGCCTGGATTTTTATTCCTCTTGTGTCTTTTCTCCCATGTTGTTCTATGCTAAATTGTGGCTCTTGAGACAATGGAATCCTACATTTTTGTATTTGCACATCTAGGATTCCCTTGATTGGTCAATAAAGACACTGTACCATAGGATACTGTTATGGTTCAGATATGAGGTGTGCTCCAAAACCTTCTGGGTGTCAGTACAGGAATATTCAAAAGTAAAATGATTGGATTATGAGAGCTGTAACCAATCAGTACATCTTAGTTTGAATGGGCTGACTGGGTGGTAAGTGTAGGCAGGTAGGGCATGGATGCAGGAGTTGGGTTACTGAGGCATGCCCTGGAAGGGTTCATCTTTCCTGCAGCCCTTCCCACCCCTGCCTCCTGGCCACCATGAACAAAGCAGCACTCTTCCACCATACCCTTCTGCCATAATGGTCTGCCTCGGTTTGGGTCCAGAGCAATAGAATAGGCCTAAACCTCTGAAACTGTGATCCACAAATAAATGTTTTCTCCTCTAAAGTTGTTCTTCTTAGGTATTTTGGTCATGATGATGAAGAACTAATATATGCTGGAATCCATGCAAAAGATATTCCTAAGCACTAATTCCTCTCTATGACATGGTATCGGGCACTCAAGTAGCTGTCAGAGAAATGGAAGACATAGCTCTGACTACGAGCATTCTTCATAGAACAAAAACCTGAAATGATTAAATGACTATTTGGCACTAGCATATAATTGAATAGAAAAAGAAAGAAAATAAACTGTAGCTTCTATGTTAAGAAGGGTGAGATACCGTAGTGATGACATTGATGTAGATTTCACCTACACTCACACACACACACACACACACACACACACACACACACACACTGCAAAATTAAGTGGATCTCAACTGAAGAGGAGGATTTGGAGAATAGACCAAAACATCTTTTCAGTATTTAATCAGATCATATCAGGGAAATTGTTCATGCATGTCACCAAATCTTGAATTAGTTCAGTTCACTTGAGTGTTCCATCCATGAAGGCCTTGTATTAGGGAGAAAAGTGTCACATTATATTGAGCAACAGAACTTAGAGCTTGACAGACATGACTTTGAATTGCCCTGTGCTATTTCCTAACTATGTGACCTCAGGAAAATTACATAGCACTCTGAATCTTCATTCTTATTTATGTGGAAATAAGAAACCTTGGCTCATCTGATGGTCATATGAATTGAAATGGCAAGACCTATAGAAAGTGACTTTTTATAGGTGTTAGTCAATGAAGGTGAAATTCCTTTAGACTGTATCTTCATTTTGTTGTTCTTTGTTTTTGTTTCTTTCCAATAGGGTGTTAATGAGGTCAATTCAAGATGCGGTAATATGTCTATCTGAAGAGGTGCATTGATTTAGATAAAAAGGACACCTAAAACTGTTGTTGATTTAGCTCAATAAAATACTAATTCTGGAAGTCTCCATACTAAATGTATAGCTTATACTTGGGAAGATCATGATAACCAGGCTTTACAGATGATTAGGCAGTAAATAGTGTATTGACCACCTACCTCCTTATCAGAGATTAATAAAAAGGAAGGACAATAGTGTTTGCTCCAGATTGAGCACTTCTCTATGGAAAGGGGTTTGATTTGTGAGTGATATCTGACTGAAATTTGGAGCTAATTTTAGGTTTACTGACTTTTTGATATAAACTGAGAATGTTGAGTAGTCAGAAAAATGAAGTCTTCAAACTGAAATTCTTCAAAAGGGCAACTATTGTTTCTTTCTATGCTGACATGATAGTATTTCTCAAATTTAAGTGCACATCACATGGGAGATCTTGCCATCTTCTAATTTCTTTCTTTAGTTTTGTGTAGTTTTCATTGTAGAGGTCTTTCACCTCTTTTGTTAGATTGATTCCCAAGTATTTTATTTTTTTAAAGTCTATTGTGAATGGAGTGGTTTTTCTGATTTCTCTTTCAGAAGATTTATCACTTACAAATAGATATGCATTAGATTTATGCATATTGATTTTATATCCTGCTACTTTGCTGAATTCATTTATTAGTTCTAGAAATTTTCTGGTGGAGTTTTTTGAATCCTCTAAATATAGAATCATGTCATCAGTAAATAGTGATAGCTTAAGTTCTTTTCCTATTCATATCCCTTTAATTTTTTTGGTCTGTCTAATTGCTCTGACTAGTGTTTCAAGGATGATGTTGAATAGAAGTGGTGAAAGAGGGCATCCCTGTCTCGTTCCAGTTTTTAGTAGGAATGCTTTCAGTTTTTCTCCATTTAGAAAGATGTTGGCCCTGGGATTAGCATAGATAGTCTTTACAATGTTGAGGTATGTTCTATTTTTTCTAGTGTTTTAAGCATGAAGGGGTACTTTATTTTATCTAATGCTTTCTCAACATCTATTGAAATAATCATATGATTCTTAACTGTAAGTCTATTGATGTGATGAACTATGTTTATTGATTTCCAGATGTTGAACCAACCCTGCATCCCTAGGATAAAACCCATTTGATCATGGTGCACTATCTTTTTAATGTGTTTTTTTGTATGCAACTTGCCAGACTTTTATTAAGGATTTTTGCATCTATGTTCATCAGGGATATTGGTCTAAAGTTTTCCTTTCTTGTTGCGTCTTTGTCAGGTTTTGGTATAAAAGTGATTAACATCATAGAATGAACTTGGAAGGGTTACCATCTTTTCTATTTCCTGCAGACTGTAAAAATAAAACAAAAACAAAAACAAAAATGTGTGTATCACTATTTCCTAAGGGATAATGAAACCCATATTTCTTGGTGCTCACCTTTGGAAGTTCTTGTCTAGGAGGTCTGGCCTGGAGTCTGATAAGGTTCATTTCTAACACTCTCACTGGTGATATGCTACTGCTGTTACAGGGATTACAGTTTGAGGAATCACATTTTATAGAAACAACACTTAATCTTATAAAAGGGTTTTGTTTTTATTAATAGTGTTTAATTGGTTAGCATGTGACTGGAAAATACTTTGGCCATATCTTGAAGGAAACACGGAGATTGTTTTTCATTCACAAAAAAAGACACCACCACCACTTATTTATCAAAATATATGTTTCATTACATCACTCCCTGCTCTAAAACTCCCACTAGTGCCCTTTTATCTATGCATATGGTACCCTGTATGATTTATGTAAAAAGAGAATTCCAACAGATTCACAGGAATGATCTGAAGTGCAGCATTAAGGATTCTGAAGGAGGGCTACCCAATAAAATATAAGATGCCTAAGTTTCAGAGAAACCACAGATATTTTCTGTTTTTTAATTGTGTCCTGTGCAATATTTGAAATATGCATATGCTAAAAATATGTGTCTTCTCTTCAAATTCAAACTTAATTGACTGTCCTGCACTCTTATACGTGTAAGCTGGTCACAGACTTATGGATGCACTTAGCCTAAAAGGGAATGGGAAGTGATTGATTAGTCATGCCTGTGTTGAAACATGAGTGGGGAATAATGTCTGTATACACAAAAAATTAAACAATCCTTGGATTGTAACTGAAGTTCCCCATCAATCCTTCACTCACACTGAGTTCGGAGACCCTTTACATCAGTAGGGGAATAAGGGGATATGTTTACTGTCATAATATTTCAACCACCACTCCCTGCAAACAATCTAATATTCATCACCTGGAATTCACATAGCATGGGATGTGAGAGAAGGAAAATGTTGGCAGCAGCTGCTGGGATAAGTGTTTCATCATTTTGTGATAATGGCACTTAACAGTGGAAGCCATCAACTGCTTTAAAATTAGGGCAGCTTCAATTCTGCCATCAAATGAATGTTTGTCACTAAACCAGCCTCTGTCTCACAAACACAGCTGATTCTTAGAACACTGGTTGCTGTAGGTGCACTTTACTCTGTGGGTTTGACCAAATGGTTGTGGTACTTTACAGTCAACATATCCTAATACTGTCAATCTCAAGTCAATGTTTGAATAGGTCCCCTATAATTTTCTTCATACCAAGCATTTTCTTAAGTGAATTTTTTTGTTCCTTACTATCTTGAAATAAGATTAGAAGTCCAGGGGAAAAAAAACTTGCAATAAAATACCTGCTATCACTGAAATGCCTTTAGTAAGAACCATAAATACCTATTTGGTGACATGGGATCAGATCTGCAATGAGGAAAATGTTGTTTCTACTTTAAGTGAACATGCTCTACTCTTAAAAATGTTCATTCTAAATAGTAGCAAAGGAAACAAAAACATCTGCTCATTAATTTTTAAAAGTTGATATAATATGGACTTGGACTTCCAAGAAGATGAAAGAGATTTTTATCTTCCCTATTCTCCTATGAGATACAACTAAAAACAATGAACACTATATGTAAAATGCTGAGCAAATGACACCTGTTGCCTTCCACCCCCAGAGCAATAGTCTCAAGGTGTTCATCCACTGCATGACTTGTAAGTGTCATGGTTATCTAGTGCTATGACTAAATGTTCACCCAAAAATCCATATTTCAGGGGGTTTTCAAGATGGCGGCCTAGAGGGTGGCTGCATTTCATGTTGCTCCATGACTCAGGATTCAAAAGAGGAGAAATTGAGAGACTTGGGACCAACTCAAAGCAGCCGGGTGAGTCTCTCCCATTGGGGAGGCGTCCTGGATGGGGCGGCAGTCCTGGAACGCAGGGAACTTTGTGAAGTAGAGCTGCCGGCGAGACGCCCCTCCCCCTGCTGGAGCAGTGAACTCGGACAACTGGGAGCATCGGAGAGGAGGCCGCTCAGCACAGCGCTGGGACTCAGAGCCACGACTGGGGCTCCGGAGGCTGCCTAGGGGAGGAGCGGCGAGGAGAGCTGTGTGGACTCAGGACACCGGGACCTGCCCTGAGGAGGAGGAGGAGTGTGGCCGCTTGGATTCGGAGTGACTGCACCAGAGCTACAGGCGGTTACCAGAGGAGGGGCTGCGCGGCGAGCCGTTTGGACTCAGACCACTTCTGAACACCGGGGCCTGCACGGAGGAGGAGGAGGAGGAGGAGGAGAAGGAGCGTGGCAGGGCGTTTAGACTCGCAGTGACTGCATTGGAGCTCCAGGCGGCTGCTCAGAGGAGAAGGCGAGTGGTGAGTTGTTTGGACTTAAAGCGACCGCTCCTGAACACAGGGGGACTGCCTGGAGGAGAAGTGCAGTGGGTCGCTTGGTCTCCAGTGGCCGCACCAGAGCTCCGGGCAGCTGCCCAGAGGACACGTGCAGCGGGTCACGTGGATTCAGAGCCACTCAGAGTGACCGCTCCTGAACACCCGGGGGGTTACCTGGAGGAGGAGGAGGAACAGGGAGGATCATTTTGACTCACAGTGATTGATTGCCCCGGGCTACGGGTGGTCGGTGGGAGGAGGAGGCACGCAGTGAGTTGCTTGGACTCCTAGTGACCGCACCGGAATACTGGGCGGCTGTCTGGAGGAAGAGGCGTGTGGCGGGTCTCTGGGATTCAGAGCGATTGTACGGGGCCTCAGGTGGCTGCTCAGAGGAGGGGCTGCATAGCCTGGCGATTAGGTGCAGAACAGGGTCCCAGGATCTAGGAGGCTTCTTGGTGGAAGAGCTGCACAGAGACAGGCTTAGGGCGGAGTGAAGGTTCCAGGCCTGCGGGCAGATTCTCTGAGGAGGGGCAGCCTGAGGAGATTCATCTGTGAAGGGTGAGGCTCCCAGGCCCAGGAGGTAGGGCCGGGCCCCTGGGAACTTTGCAGAGGAAGGCAGCCCAGCCCAGACGGTAGCTGTAAATTGAGGGGAACCTCTAGGAGGGAACTGACCAGCGAGACTTCCCCACTGGGTGAGTCTTCCCTGCTGGGTGAGGTTTCCCCACAAGGACGGTAAAACCAGAGACTCAGGCCCAAACAGGCCTTGCCTCAGCCTGCAGCCTAGTTCCGCTTTGGATGACCATTGGTCAACAAGTGGAGGCACCTCTGCCCACTAGCAGGGAATATACCCCACCTGAAGGCCACCACTCCTAGAGAGGCAGATTCCTTGTGGAGCACTGCATTATCAACTTCCTCCAAGACTTCAGCCTACTGAAGGCTAAGAGGGGATATATATAGAAATCTTCAGGGACATTGTAAGTCAATAAAGGAAATCTGCAATATCTCAGCGGTCCACTGATACCTGAACAATATGAGAAAACAAGGAAAGAAAATGCTGCAAACAAATCTAGATGTTACATCAATAAAACCCAATACAGCATGGCAGAAGAAATGACAGAAAAGGAGTTCAGAATGTACATAATTAAAACGATCAGGGAAGCAAATGACGAGATGAAAGAGCAAATGCAGGCATTGAATGATTGCACTAATTGACAGTTAAAAGAGCAAATACAGGAAGCAAAAGATCATTTCAATAAAGAGTTAGAGATATTGGAAAAAAAACAAACAGAAATCCTTGACATGAAGGAAACAATAAACCAAATTAAGAACTCCATAGAAAGCATATCCAGTAGGATAGAACACCTGGAAGATAGAACCTCAGACATTGAAGACAAAATATTTAACCTTGAAAACAAAGTTGAACAAACAGTGAAGATGGTAAGAAATCATGAACAGAATCTACAAGAACTATGGGATATCATGAAAAGGCCAAATTTAAGAATTATTGGGATTGAGGAAGGCTTAGAGAAACAAACCAAAGGAATGAACAATCTATTCAATAAAATACTATCAGAAAATTTCCCAAATCTGAAGAATGAAATGGAAAATCAAGTTCAATAGGCTTATAGGACTCCAAATACACAAAATTACAACAGACCCACACCAAGGCACATTATAATGAAAATACCTAACATACAAAATAAAGACAGAATTTTAAAGGCTGTGAGAGAAAAGAACCAAATTACATTCAGGGGGAAACCAATATGGATATCAGCAGATTTTTCAATCCAGACCCTAAAAGCTAGAAGGGCCTGGAACAACATTTTTCAAGCCCTGAAAGAAAATGGATGCCAACCAAGAATCTTATACCCAGCAAAACTTACCTTCAAATTTGACGATGAAATAAAATCCTTCCATGATAAACAAAAGCTAAAAGAATTTACAAAAAGGAAGCCAGCATTACAGAACATTCTCAGCAAAATAGTCCATGAGGAAGAGATGAAAAGCAAAGAAGCAAATCAGCAAAGAGAGGAATTATCCTAAAGGAATTGTCAAATAAAGGAGGAGCCAAGTTGTGTCAAACAAATAAAAAATAAAATTTAAAAAATGAACCAAATGACCGGGAAACCAAATCATATCTCAATAATAACCCTGAATGTTAATGGCCGGAATTCATCAATCAAAAGACATAGAGTGGCAGATTGGATTAAAAAGAAAGGTCCAAAAATATGTTGCCTGCAAGAGACTCACCTCATAGAAAAAGATACCCATAGACTAAAGGTGAAAGGATGGGGAAAAACATACCATGCACATGGACTCAGCAAAAAAGCTGGAGTATCCATCTTCATTTCAGATAATGTGGACTTCAAGCCAAAGTTAGTCAGAAGGGATAAAGAAGGTCATTTCATTCTGCTTAAGGGAAGCATAAATCAGCAAGATATAACAATCATAAACATCTATGCCGCAAACAGTGGCTCATCCATGTATGTCAAACAAATCCTTCTCAATTTCAGAAACCAAATAGACCGTAACACAATTATACTAGGTGATTTTAACACGCCTCTCTCACCACTGGACAGATCTTCCAGACAAAAATTGAACAAAGAAACCATAGATCTCAATAACACAATCAATAATTTAGACTTAACGGACATTTATAGAATATACCATCCAACCAAGAGTGAATACACTTTCTTCTCAGCAGCACATGGATCCTTCTCTAAAATAGACCATATATTATGCCACAAAGCTAATGTTAGCAAATACAAGAAGATAGAGATACTAGCATGTATTCTATCAGATCATAATGGATTGAAGTTAGAAATAAATGAAAGAGTAAAACACAGAAACTATTCCAACATCTGGAGATTAAACAATATGCTATTATATGATGAATGGATAACAGAAGATATTAGGAAGGAAATTAAAAAATTCTTAGAGGTAAATGAGAACAGAGAAACATCATATCAAAATCTCTGGGACACTATGAAAGCAGTACTTAGAGGGAAATTTATTTCATGGAGCGCATTTAATAAAAGAAGTAAAACTCAACAAATAAATGACCTAACACTATGGCTCAAAGTCCTAGAAAAAGAAGAATAGAGCAACACCAAAAGTAGTAGAAGAAAGGAAATAGTTAAACTCAGAGCTGAAATCAATGAAATTGAAACAAAAGAAACAATACAAAAAATTGACAAAATAAATAGTTGGTTCTTCAAAAAAATAAACAAAATTGATAAACCTTTAGCCACACTAACAAAGAGAAGACGAGAGAAAACCCAAATCACTAAAATTCGGAATGAACAAGGAAATATCACAACAGACAGGATTGAAATACAAAACATAATTAGAAGCTATTTTGAAAATCTATACTCAAACAAAACAGAAAACTTCGAAGACATCAACAGGTTTCTAGAGACATATGAATTGCCTAAACTGAACCAGGAGGACATACAGAATTTAAATAGACCAATTTCAAGTACTGAAATAGAAGAAGTCATCAAAAGCCTACAAACAAAGAAAAGTCCGGGACCAGGTGGGTTCTCAGCCGAGTTCTACAAAACCTTTAAAGAAGAGCTCATTCCAATACTTTTCAAAGTATTCCATAAAATAGTAGAGGAGGGAACCCTCCCAAACTCATTCTATGAAGCCAATATCACCCTGATACCTAAACCAGACAGAGACATATCAAGGAAAGAAAATTTCAGACCAATATCCTTAATGAACATTAACGCAAAAATTCTCAACAAAATTTTAGCAAATCACATACAAAAACATATTAAAAAGTCAGTGCACCATGATCAAGTGGGTTTCATCCCAGGGATGCAAGGTTGGTTCAACATCTGGAAATCAATAAATGTCATTCACCATATCAATAGACTTAAAGTCCAGAATCACATGATTATTTCAATAGATGCAGAAAAAGCATTTGATAAAATACAGCACCCCTTCATGCTCAAAACACTAGAAAAAATAGGGATAGTGGGACCATTCCTTAACATTGTAAAGGCCATTTATGCTAAGCCCATGGCTAATATCATTCTAAATGGTGAAAAACTGAAAGCATTCCCCCTAAAAACTGGAACAAGGCAGGGATGCCCTCTTTCACCACTTCTATTCAACATCGTTCTTGAGACTCTGGCCAGAGCAATTAGACAAACCAAAGAGATTAAAGGGATACGAATTGGGAAAGAAGAACTCAAACTATCCCTGTTCGCTGATGACATGATTATATATTTAGAGAAACCTGGAAATTCCACCAGAAAACTCTTAGAACTCATAAGTGAATTCAGTAAAGTAGCAGGTTACAAGATCAATGCCCATAAATCCAACACATTTTTATACATAAGTGATGAATCTTCAGAAAGAGAAATTAGGAAAACTACCCCATTCACAATAGCATTGAAAAAAATAAAATACTTGGGAAGCAATTTCACAAAAGAGGTGAAAGACCTCTACAATGAGATCTATACAACACTAAAGAAAGAAATTAAAGAACACCTTAGAAGATGGAAAGATCTTCCATGTTCTTGATAGGAAGAATTAATATTGTCAAAATGGCCGTACTACCTAAAGTGCTCTACAAATTCAATGCAATTCCAATTAAAATCCCAATGACGTACCTTACAGAAATAGAGCAAGCAATTATGAAATTCATCTGGAAGAATAAGAAACCCAGAATAGCTAAAGCAATCCTTAGCAGGAAGAATGAAACAGGGGGTATTGCAATACCAGATCTTCAACTCTACTACAAAGCAATAGTAACAAAAACAGCATGGTATTGGTACCAAAATAGAAAGGTAGATCAATGGTACAAAATAGAGGACACGGACACAAACCCAAATAAATACAATTTTCTCATACTAGACAAAGGGGCCAAAAATATGCAATGGAGAAAAGATAGCCTCTTCAACAAATGGTGCTGGGAGAATTGGAAATCCATATGCAACAGAATGAAACTAAATCCATATCTCTCACCATGCACGAAACTAAACTCAAAATGGATTAAGGACCTCGGAATCAGACCAGAGACCCTGCAGATTATAAACGAAAAAGTAGGTCCAGATCTTCAACATGTCAGCCTTGGACCAGACTTCCTTAACAGGACTCCCATAGCCCAAGAAATAAAAGCAAGAATCAATAACTGGGATAGATTCAAACTAAAAAGCTTTCTCTCAGCAAAGGAAACTATCAGCAATGCGAAGAAAGAGCCTACAGAGTGGGAGAAAATCTTTGCCAATCATACTTCAGATAGAGCACTAATCTCCAGAATCTATAAAGAACTCAAAAAACTCTACTCCAAGGATTCAAGTAATCCAGTCGACAAATGGGCTAAGGAAATGAATAGACACTTCACAGAAGAAGATCTACAAGCAATCAACAAACATATGGAAAAATGCTGAACATCTCTAGTAATAAGAGAAATGCAAATCAAAACCACCCTAAGATTCCATCTCACCCCAATTAGAATGGCGATTATCAAGAATACGAGCAACAACAGGTGTTGGCGAGGATGTGGGGAAAAAGGTACACTCATAGATTGCTGGTGGGGCTGCAAATTAGTGCAGCCACTCTGGAAAGCAGTGTGGAGATTCCTTAGGAAACTTGGAATGGACCCTCCATTTGACCCAGCTATCCCACTCCTTGGCCTATACCCAAAGGACTTAAAATCAGCATACTACAGCGATGCAGCCACATCAATGTTCATAGCTGCTCAATTCACAATAGCCAGACTGTGCAACCAACTAGATGCCCTTCAATTGATGACTCGATAAAGAAGCTGTGGTATATATATATATACAATGGAATATTACTCAGCCATAAAGAATGATAAAATTATGGCATTTGCAGGCAAATGGATGAAATTGGAGAATATCATGCTAAGTGAGATAAGCCAACCTCAAAAAGCCAAAGGAAGAATGATATCGCTAATAAGTGGATGATGGCACATAATGGGGGGAGGGAAGGGTTAGTGTTAAGGATAGAGTTAGGGTTAGGGAGGGGGGCAAGTATGGAGGAAGGAAGCTCTGTATAGAAGGAAAAGAGGGGTGGGAGGGGTGGGGGGAAGCGAAAAAATAACAGAATGAATCAAACAACATTACTCTATGTAAATTTATGATTACACAAATGGTATGCGTTTACGCCATGTACAAACAGAGAAACAACATGTATCTCATTTGTTTACAATAAAATAAAATAAAATCCATATTTCAAAGCCCTAGTCCCCAAGGTCATGTATTTGGAGGTGGGGCCTATAGAAAGTAATTTGTTTTAGATGAGCTTATAATGATGAATCCCCCATGCTGTCTTAGTGCCCTTGAAAGGAGATAAATAGACCAAAACTCCCTTCTACTTCCCCCACCATGTGATGAGATAGTGAGAAGGCTGTGTACTGTTTGTGGACTAAGAAAAGGGCCCTCACCAAGACCCCAACCATGCTGACACCCAAATCTCATACTGCCAGCTGCCATATATACAAGAAATAAATGTTTGTTATTTAAGCCATAAACTCTACGGTGTATTGTTACAGCAGCCCAAATTGAGCGGGACACCAGGAAAGACAAGATTCCTACACACACTGGATAGAACAATGCTTTACTTAGATTGAAAAGAGACAGAGCACGATCAGGTCAGCTTAAGTAATGGGTGTCAGTGAGACCAGAGCAAAGAACAGGTAGCTAATTATCAAAGAAAATGAAATGGGTAGATAGTACTCTGCATCACCTGGTTTCTAAAATCTCTCAGGGTAGGGAAGGATCACATTTTGCAACACAAGCAATCACCCCCTGGACAGCTCTTTTTCTGCCCATTTGGTTTCCACATTGGCAGGGTGAAAGGAGGGGGCATGAGAAGAAAGGAAACCTGAAATCTATAAAAAGGCAGGCACCCCCACTCCCTCAGACACCCCCTCCTCTCCAGAGGTGTCTCTCTGTCTCTCTTCCATCCTTTAAATAAAACCTCTTCCTTTTGCTCTGGCATTTCTCATGTGTTCAATCTTCAACAATGAAAGAGGAATGAGGACCTGATCCTGATTTTCAAAACCAGCTTCATCGATAACCCATGGTTAGCACATCTCATGTAGCATTCATTACAGGTGATGGTCTGCACACACCCCTTTGTGCTCCAGGCAAAGGACCCTTTTCACTTCCCACCTGGAACAGATATAACAGTGGAGTTGATCAGGTGTCAGTCACATGACACACATGCTTGGGCAGAACAAAGGAACAAATCTCAAGTCACGATAGAGAAAGCTATTTCCAAACAAAACTGGAAACTGGAAATCCATATGTAACAGCATGAAATTAAACCCCTATCTCTCACCCTGCACAAAACTCAACTCAAAATGGATCAAGGACCTCGAATCAGACCAGAGACTCTTTATCTTATAGAAGAAAAAGTAGGTCCAAATCTTCAACATGTCGGCTTAGGATCAGACTTCCTTAACAGGACTCCCATAGCACAAGAAATTAAAGCAAGAATCAATAACTGGGATAGATTCAAACTAAAAAGCTTTCTCTCAGCAAAGGAAACTATCAGTAATGTGAAGAGAAAACCTACAGAGTGGGAGAAAATCTTTGCCACCTATACTTCAGATAGAGCACTAATTTCCAGAATGTATAAAGAACTCAAAAAACTCTACATCTTCTTCTGTGAAGTGTCTGTTCATTTCCTTAGCCCATTTGTTGATTGGATTATTTGTATTCTTGGTGTAGAGTTTTTTGAGTTCTTTATAGATTCTGGATATTAGCGCTCTATCTGAAGTATGAGTGGCAAAGATTTTCTCCCACTCTGTAGGCTCTCTCTTCACATTACTGATAGTTTCCTTTGCTGAGAGAAAGCTTTTTAGTTTGAATCTATCCCAGTTGTTGATTCTTGCTTTTATTTCTTGGGCTATGGGAGTCCTGTTAAGGAAGTCTGATCCTAAGCCAACAAGTTGAAGGTTTGGACCTACTTTTTCTTCTATAAGATGAAGGGTCTCTGGTCTGATTCTGAGGTCCTTGATCCATAGTGAGTTGAGTTTTGTGTAGGGTGAGAGATAGGGGTTTAATTTCATTCTGTTGCATATGGTTTTCCAATTTTCCCAGCACCATTTGTTGAAGAGGCTATCTTTTCTCCATTGCATATTTTTGGCCCCTTTGTCTAGTATGAGAAAATTGTATTTATTTGGGTTTGTGTCTGTGTTCTCTATTCTGTACCATGGATCTACCTTTCTATTTTGGTACCAATACCATGCCGTTTTTGTTACTATTGCTTTGTAATAGAGTTGAAGATCTGGTATTGCGATACCCCCTGCTTCACTCTTTCTACTGAGGATTGCTTTAGCTATTCTGGGTTTCTTATTCTTCCAGATGAATTTCATAATTGCTTGCTCTATTTCTGTAAGGAACATCATTGGGATTTTAATTGGAATTGCATTGAAACTATATAGCACTTTTGGTAGTATGGCCATTTTGACAATATTAATTCTTCCTATCCATGAACATGGGAGATCTTTCCATCTTCTATGGTTTTCTTCAATTTCTTTCTTTAGTGTTCTGTAGTTCTCATTGTAGAGGTCTTTCACCTCTTTTGTGAGATTGATTCCCAAGCACTTCACAGAAGAAGACCTACAAGCAATCAACAGATGTATGAAAAAATGTTCAACATCTCTAGTAATAAGAGAGATGCAAATCAAAACTACCCTAAGATTCCATCTCACCCCAATTAGAATGGCGATTATCAAGAATACAAGCAACAATAGGTGTTGGCGAGCATGTGGGGAAAAAGGTACACTCATACATTGCTGGTGGGGTTGCAAATTAGTGCAGCAACTCTGGAAAGCAGTATGGAGATTCCTCAGAAAGCTTGGAATGGAACCACCATTTGACCCAGCTATCCCACTCCTTGGCCTATACCCAAAGGACTTAAAATCAGCATACTACAGAGATACAGCCACATCAATGTTCATAGCTGCTTATTTCACTATAGCCAGATTGTGGAACCAACACAGATGCCCTTCAGTTGATGAATGGATAAAGAAACTGTGGCATATATATATACAATGGAATATTACTCCGCCATGAGGAATGACGAAATTATGGCATTCGCAGGCAAATGGATGAAATTGGAGGATATCATGCTAAGTGAGATAAGCCAATATCAAAAACTAAAGGACGAATGATCTCGCTGATAAGAGGATGAGGACATATGGGGGGTGTAGGAGGGATTAGTGTTAGGGTTAGGGTTAGGTTTAGGGTTAGGGATAAGGAGGGTGGTAAGAATGGGGGAAGGAAGGACTGTATAGAGGGAAAAGAGGGGTGGGAGGGGAGGGGGGAAGGGAAAAAAATAACAAAATGAATCAAACAACATTGCCCTATGTAAATTTATGATTTTTAATTGAAATAAAAAAAAATATTTCAATTGCCAAGAACCATAGCTTATGGACTTGAATAGATTGCAGGTCTCTTTTATATATTTAAAGTTATGTTTAGGAATAGATTGGACAGAGTTGTTAGTGTATGTGGGTGTGTGGACCCTAAGTTTTTCCATTAGATATTTACAACTGAAAGAGATTACTACTTTGGCAACTTTATCATTTTAGCCAAATGTAAATTCATTGTGAAGAATCATTCCAAAATCAATGATAATCATTTTAGTTTTTATTATTGAGACTACTGTTAATGATATTATAGAAGCTGAGAATTTAGAAAGTATATTTATTGGTTGGACTTTCAAAATAGGTTTAATACCTCAAAGGTTTAATAGAAATAAACTCAGGTTATTTAAAAGAATACTTTGCCATATTTCCCAAGAGAAAGATGAATATGCTGAGGCTGTATTTTCTGTGGAAGACTGTTCATGTCAGTCTACATTTTCATGAATACTTACTGTGTTCTGACCAATAAAACATTCTTCAAAAAAACAAACAAACAAACAAACAAAAAAAAACTCTACACCACAAATACAAATAACCCAATCAACAAATGGGCTAAGGAAATGAACAGACACTTCACAGAAGAAGACCTACAAGCAATCAACAGATGTATGAAAAAATGTTCAACATCTCTAGTAATAAGAGAGATGCAAATCAAAACTACCCTAAGATTCCATCTCACCCCAATTAGAATGGCGATTATCAAGAATACAAGCAACAATAGGTGTTGGCGAGCATGTGGGGAAAAAGGTACACTCATACATTGCTGGTGGGGTTGCAAATTAGTGCAGCCACTCTGGAAAGCAGTATGGAGATTCCTCAGAAAGCTTGGAATAGAACCACCAATTGTCCCAGCTATCCCATTCCTTGGCCTATACCCAAAGGACTTAAAATCAATATTCTACAGAGATACAGCCACATCAATGTTCATTGCTACTCAATTCACAATAGCCAGATTGTGGAACCAACCTAGATATCCTTTAATTGATGAATGGATAAAGAAACTGTGGTATATATATACAATGGAATATTACTCAGCCATAAAGAATGATAAAATTATGGCATTTGCAGGCAAATGGATGAAATTGGAGAATATCATGCTAAGTGAGATAAGCCAATCTCAAAAAACCAAAGGACTAATGATCTCGCTGATAAGCGGATGATGACACATAATGGGGGGTGGAAGGGTTAGTGTTAGTGTTAGGGTTAGGGTTAGGAAGGGGGGCAAGAATGGAGGAAGGAAGGACTGTATAGAGGGAAAAGGGGTGGGAGGGGTGAGGGGAAGGGAAAAATAACAGAATGAATCAAACAACATTATCCTATGTAAATTTATGATTACACAAATGGTATACCTTTACTCCATGTACAAACAGAGAAACAACATGTATCCCATTTGTTTACAATTAAAAAAAAGAAAAAAAAAAAGAACCTATAAAGGAAAGAGCAAAATAGATCCAGGGCAATCAGAAGGAAGAAAATACTAAAGATAAACCAATAAGTCAATAAAAATCGAGAAAATTTAAAGTAAAAAAAAAAGTTGGTGGTTAGAAAAAATATAGTTGATGAATTTCTAGCAAGTATGACAGAAAAAGTAAAGTACCCAAATTATTAATATCAAAAATAAAACAGAAGAAATTGCAACAGCCATTTAGTCACTATAAAATATAATAAGGGGATACCATATAAAACTTGGTGCACATAATTTTGACAATTTGAATTAAATGGGTTGATTCCTTGAAAAGCAAAACACTACATTCATAAAATATGACAGCAATAATATTAATAATATTAATAACTTTTGAACTACTCAGTGAATTAAAATGATAACTTAAGAATTCACACTGCTTGCTCCAAATCTCCAGACTCAGATGATTTCACAGAATAATGTAAAATATTTCAAGAATCAATAAAAATTTGACACAATGTCTTCCATAAGGTAGAGGATTAAGTATCACTTTCAATTTTATTACATCATGCTTGTATTTCCCACAATAATTATAGAATAATCAAACTGGCTGATATTTCTCATGAGTATAGACTCAAAAATTCTTAAATAATATATTATCAAAAATAATTATCAATTTGTCTTCCTCACTGGACTTACACTCTACAAGGATTGGGCTATGGTTAGATTACTGTACATTGCCAAAACTGACAGAGAGCAGAAGCTTGATAGAGGACACTGAGGACTTCTTTAGGCAGAAATACATCATCTACCTGAATTGTCATGTGCAGTTGAACAACAGTGGTTTATGTCTACACATAAAGTCAGCATCCAATAATAGTTTTCCTTGTGGATACCTTGTGGATACCTTGTGGAAGTATGTGGTGTTTGGTATTTGTTTAGGTGGATTTAATCTCCAGTCATCCTAAAGGGGGTTACTCTCTATGTTGACATCTAGTTTGGGCCAAAGATAATGACCATTTGTTGCATACTTATCATGTGCTATCTACTTTTCTAAAATGTTACATATTTTACATTATTTAGTCTTTTAAAAAAATTGTGACATATTTTAAAATTTGAAAGATAAAAATATTTATGTTCAAATAAAAAGCAAAGTGATTTTACTAAAGTAACATAGGTAGCAAGTGGCACAGTTTGGGTTGGAATTCAGCATTGGTCAAGCCCATACTTCCTGCTTCCTCCTAAGTCCCTGACCAAACTTTTTGTCTTTGATGTAGATTTCTGACTCTGTTCATTTTGGAAGGTTACAGGCACCTTATAAATAGCTTTCTCCTGCACTAAATTGAAAGATGAGATTACATCTGCTTTTTTAGTTTCACTACACAAAGCAAAACCCAGAAATGTAATGATCTTAAAAATGCTAATATTTCATGATAAGGAGTCCATATGGACAGTTTAGTTGATGCCTTAACTGATGCTTTTTTCTAGTGTGAATATAAAACAGCCAACTTCATTATTTAAACTATTCTCTTCTGTATAACTTGACAGGATCAATATTCTCTGGGGTTGTAGATTTCAATGAGAACTAAACAAGGGGAAGTGATGTGCACTTTTGTCATCAAGAAGCTCACATTTTATTAATTTTTCCTGTGTGTTAAAAAATTGCACATGGGACATGGTGGAGAGCAGTGACATAGGATGAGCAAGATCAGTGACTGAGATTGGAGGTCTCTGATGACCTCATGGCTGTGGCATGCCTTGTGCCTGGGAATGTTCCTATGCAAGGGCACAGGATGCTTAGCTTCTGTGGCAATGCCCTGCATGAGGAGGCTGTTTGCAAGAGTCTTATCAGCTCTTGATCTCTGTCACTGCTTTCCCATCCTCTGTCACTGCTCTCCAAAGGACATTTTTAAAGAGGTAGCACAAGGTGCCTTAGGATCAGTCAATACATGAGTAAAATGAACAGAAACTTAAACTTTCATCAAAACTCTCTATTCCCCTTTTCCTAGAAACACTATCTAAGAGAAAATTTCAAGTACTTATGTCAGCATCCATACAAAATGCTTTAATTTGAAATTTATTTTAAAGCATCACCTCCAAAACCGATTATTGTCAGAATACTCATGTCCTAGTTCCATTAACTGCTCAAGGACAGAAAAGTGTCTTCCAGAAACACCACTCAGGCAATAGGCACTCTCCAGCATATTACTAATAATGTTAGGGCTCACAGAAATGGGCAGAAGATAGGAGCTCCAACCATGCCATGTTCCTTACAGAGAGAGTTCCTGGGGACAAGGACAATGCTATTTAAGTACATTTTCAAAGGTCATTTATGTTATTATATCAACTCCGACTATGTTTATTGAAAGTAATATCACCCTCATAAAGGGATACCATTTAAAAATCATATACTACATGTAAGGAAAAATGCAGCTCAGCTCGGGACCCACGGTGGCTCTGGCTTTTAAATCCAATGGAGCGGGCGCTCCGTACACCCTGTCTGAGTTGCAGTCCAACAACAGCACCCAGAAATCCACAACAGACACTGGACCTCATGCAAGAGACTTTATTATGTGAATGACTACAGTGTCCACTTAGGGGCTGGAAAGAAGGGAAAGAGAAAGATGGCGTGGATGCTTCTCCCAGATATTGGAATCTCCCAGGCTGGAAGGAACCAATAGCAGAGGAGAATACTTGCAAGCTGACTGTTGAACCAATAGTTAGCTAAGATGTTCAGACTGTCAAGCTAGGATGTAATGTGGGAAGCAGGGAATGGCTGTAGCATAGGCCAGAAATTCCTGCAATGTAAGGGGCGGACAAAGCAGCTTTCAGACTGGCAAGTTAGGTTGTGGTGCAACAGAAGGGTCGGGAGATCAGCTTTGTATTACATTCCCCCGTTTTTGATTTTATAAGAAAATCTCTTTTGGGTACATGGATGAAGGTCTGTCTTCTGTGATTGCTTCCTGCTGAGTGTGGATGTAAAGCTGATTCAGAGAAGAGATATTGTCATGGCAGGAAGGAGTTGGGGACTCAATAGTTCCTCTGGGGAGCACACTTGTAGCCAGACTCCGATTCCTGTAAGATGCTAATATTCCTATAATACAAACTGATTGGTTGACATAGAAGCAGCACTCCTTCTATAAAAAGGACAGGGGGCTCCCCTTTTTTTTGGCTGGCATTCTATTGGGAAAAAGAATTCAGTGGTTAGGAAAATAACAAACAGGAGTCCAGTCCTCATGGCTGGGTGTGGTTGTCTGGTGTCTCAGTTGTCTGGTACCTAGTCTCTGGAATGGGAGAAAGGCTGGAGGGCTTGATAGCCTTCAGTCTGAGATGGAGGGGTCCCACAGGAGTGGCTGAGTATCTGTTGGAAGAACCCTGTGGATTAGGAGCTGGAGAGGGGTTAGTGGATCAACAATATAGCTTAACCTGAGAAATGTGTAGCCATCCTGGTAGATCTTGTACCTTGACAGCCGTTGGTGTGGCCAGGATCACTGTATGGGGTCCCTGCCACTTGGGAGACAGAGGGACTGTAGCCTCCTGAGGAGGAGAGATAGGAACTTGGTCTCCTATTTGAAGAGGTTGGGCAAGGAGGCCAGATAAAGGTTTAGGCAGGGTGGAGTCAGCATAACCCCATAGAAATGCTTGAATGTGATCTAGGAGAGGAATGGATATCTGAGAAGGAAGAAGGGAAGGAAGAGGCATTATCTCACAGGACAGGATGGGACAACCGTACATTAGCTCAAAAGGGGAAATATTAGCCAGTTTCTTTGGGAGTGAGCGAAGATGCAGAAGAGCAAGGGGCAGGAGTTTAACCCAGTTCTAAAGAGAGCTTGATTAGATATTTTTAAGAGTTTGGTTTGCTCTTTCTACTTTGCCTGACGACTTTGGGTGAAAGGGAATGTGGAAATGCCAAGGGAAACCAAGAACCTCGGCAGGTTGTTGGGTAACTTGGGAAATGAATTCAAGTCCATTATCTGACTGGAAGGAGGTAGGCACTCCAAAGCGAGGAATGATTTTATGAAGGATGAAGGTAGAGACAGTTATTGCCCTTTTGTTGGAGGTGGGGATGGCTTCAACCCATCCCAAGAAGGTGTCTATCATAATCAATAGGTATTCAGACTTTCTTACTGTGGGCATGTGAGTGAAGTCAAGTTGCCAGACTACTCCTGGAATGGTGCCACAGGCTTGATGAGCCAGAAAATTGGGGGGTCTGACAGCTGTAGGATTTGTCTGCAGGCAAACTTCACATGTGAAGGAGAGTTCCTTCAGAAATGAGATGTCAGAGGAGGACAGTTGCAGATGAGTCTTAGCAAACTGTAAGAGTGAAGAAAGTTTGGGGTGAAACAAACGGTGGAGATAGGAAAGTGTTTCCCTGTTGGGGGTTGGTGAAGGTAAGGGATCATGGAGATCCATAATGGGTGCTGGCATGGATGACAGGGCAGCCCTTTTAGCCTCCTCATCTGCCTTGTTATTGCCTGAAGAGATGAATGATTGGTCTGTCTGATGGGCTGTGCAATATACAAGGCCTAAAGTTGCTGGGAGGCGAACAGCCTCAAGGAGGTTTAGGATGTAACTAGAGTTGGTGATGGAGTTTCCTTTTGTAGTAAGAAGGCCCCTCTCTTTCCAAATAGCAGCATGGGAGAGGATAATGTGAAAAGCATATTTGGAGTCGGTATAGATTGTGAGGGATTGTCCCTTTGCGAGGGTGAATGCACGGGTGAGGCCAATTAGTTCTGCCTGTTGGTTGGTGGTGTTGTTAGGTAGTGGTCCTGACTCTACCACCTTTTCAAGAGAGACAATGGCATATCCAGCTCATCGGATCCATTCATGGAGAAAAGAGCTTCCATCAGTGAACCATACGAAAGTAGGGTTGTGTAGAGCCCCTTCCTGGACGTTGGAGGGGAAGGGGAGTAACTCCTCCAGAGTCTCAAGGCAGCTATGGGTTGCTGAAGCATGTATGTTGCAAGGCAGGGGTAAGAGGGTGGCTGGATTTAAAGGAGAGCATGTCTTAAAGGAAATGGAAGATTCCTCAATAAGAGCAGTTTGCAAGGCTAACACCCGACAGGGTGGTAGAGTTTGCAAACCCTTATAAGTAAGAAGCTCGGACAGGTGATGAGGTGAGAGCACTTCAGTGGGAGCCCCAAAGGAAAGTTTCTTTGATTCCTGGATCAAGAGAAATGCTGCAGCTAATACTCTAAGACATGATGCCCAGCCTCTTATGGGGGGGTCTAACCTCTTTGACAGGTATGCTACTGGTCCAAAGGTGGGACCAAACATGTGTCCTAAGACCCCCAGGGCAAACCCACTTTTCTCAGAGACAAACAGGTAGAATGGTCTGGTTAAGTCAGGGAGGTAAAGGGCTGGGACTTGAAGAAGGGCTTTCCTTAGGGTCTGGAAAGGGGCTTTCACTGTGTTGAGGAGAGGTTCAGTGGGAGTACCCTTTGAAGCCTCATATAAGGGAGCTGCCAGGATGGAAGAATTGGGGATCCAGGATAGTAAGTATCCTGCTAACCCCAAAAAGGAAAGGATTTCTTCCTTGGTGGATGGAGTGGGCATGTCCTGCAGCAATGCTTTTCTCTCTACAGTGGTGGCCTTAAATCCAGGTGAGAGACTAACTCCTAAGTAAATAACCTGAGGCTGGAAAAGTTGCACCTTTGCTGGAGAAACCCTGTAACCCTTGTCAGCCAGAAAATTTAAAAGCTTAACATTGTCTCTTTGGGAGTCCTCAAGAGAGGGACTACATAGAAGAAGATCATCTTCTTCTATGAGAAAAGAGGAAACGAATGTGAGAGAGGCAAGATCCTGAGAGAGTGTTTGACCAAAGAGATGAGGGCTGCCTCAGAATCCCTGAGGGAGAACTGTCCAGGTCAGCTGAGAAGAAACTTGAGTGAAAGGGTCAGTCCAAGTAAAAGCAAAGAGATCCTGTGAATCAGGGTGAAGTGGGGCAGTAAAAAATACATCCTTCAAATCTAGCATTGAAAAGTATGTGGTGGGAAGAAGAGATAGAGGAAAGCAGGGTGTAAGGATTGGACACAATGGGAAAGATGGGGATCACTGCTGAGTTTAATGATGCGGAGGTCTTGCACTTAATGGTAAGATCCATTAGGCTTCCTAATGGCCAGGATGGGAGTGTTATAAGGTGAGTAGGTGGGGCATAGGAAGCCTTTCTACCTTAAATCCTGGATGATTGGTTGAAGTCCTACAAGGCTCCTTTGGGGAAGGGGATATTGGGCCTGGGCTGGGTAGGATGTTGGGTCCTTCAAGAGAATGAATACAGGTGAGCATTTGGCTATAGAGGGTGTGTGGGTGTCTCAGACCTTGGGGTCAACAAGGGAGGGAGGAAGGAGATATGAAGACTCAGTTTGGGTTGTATGTTCCTGCATGAGGAGAGGAATAGCAGAGGAGTCTTGGCTGAGGCGCACGGTGGGTGAGAAGGAAATGACCAACCCAATTTGATTAGGATGTCCCTTCCCAGAAGGGGAATGGGACACGAAGGAATTATCAAAAAGGAATGAGTAAAGCCAATTTGTCCTACATGGCAACTTATTGGAGGGGTTTGTAGGGGGTTATATGGTTTTCCCTCTACCCCGACAATAGAGGATTTGGCAGGGGATGTGGGTACCCAAAACTCCGGCAGCACTGAGAAGGTGACTCCAGTGTCTATAAGGAAAGGGATCTGCCTGCCTGCCACCATAAGGGTCACCTGGGGCTCCTGAGCAGTGATGGTCGTTGGGTGCAGAAGTCCCAGGCCCCTTCAGTCATCCATTGCCAAACCCAGCAAATCGCCAGAGGGAGGGGGCAAGGATGACCTGGCACTTCTCTGAACACCTGATTGGTGTCCTGATTGGTGACATTTTGGACAAGGACTTGGGGGCTGCCGGGGGTTGGAGCAGACTCGTGCCCAGTGGCCCTCTTGCTCGCACTTGAGGCATGGGCCTGGAAGTCTTCTGGGAGCTTGGGCACCCCTAGCGGTGGACAGTTGGGCAGGTATAGCTGGCTGAAAGGCTTTGGCCAGCATTTAGTATTTTAATTTTGCTTTTTTTCTTCCCTTCTGTTATAAACCTTGACTGCCACTGCTAGAACCTCTGGCTGTGGGGTAAGGGGCTCCATATCCAACCGCCTCAATTTAGCCTTTATGGCAGGGTAACTTTGGGAAAAATAATAAGTCATAAGTAGCTGCTGTCCCTCTGGAGTTTCGGGATCCTAGTTAGTATACCTGAGCACAGCCTCTGTGAGGTGACTTAGAAATGCTGATGAGTTTTCAGTTCTGTCCTGTATTACTTCCTGAAGTTTATCATAGTTAATGGGTTTAATGGCGGCTTTTCGGAGACCTGCAAGGACGCAGGTTTGAAACTCATCCCGCCGCAGACACCCAGTCCCTGTATTATAGTCCCATTGGGGTTCCCTATGTGGTACTGCTTCAGCCCCAATGGGGTGGGTCGAGGTCGGTAGATGAATCTCATCCGCATAATTGCGTGCCTGTTCCCAAACTCTCCTGTGCTCCTCAGGGGTTAGGGTGTTGGACATGATCATGTAAATGTCATGCCAGGTAAGGTTATAAGACTGGGTAAGGTACTGAAATTCCTGAATGAAGTTTGCAGGGTTTGGGGTGAAGGAGGCTAGCCACTTCTATATTTGGGAAAGATCAGACAGTGAGAAAGGAACATGAACTCTAATTACTCTCTCTGCGCCAGTCACCTTCCATAAAGGGGCTAAGACATGTGCACGGGACTGCGTGGTGGGAGGACTTGGTGGGCTGAGTGGGGCAGCAGAAGCAGAAATGGAATGAGGCAAAGGAGGGGAATGAACAGGGGTTTCTGCAGCTGGAGACCTGTAAGGAGGTGGTTCATCAGCCAGATCAAAGTCAGAGGAGAAGGTGGGATTAAAAGGGGGAGGAGAAGCCAAGAGAAAGTGTTCGTTTTTTGAGGAGAGCAAAGATCGGGTTTAGCACGAAAGAAAGGAATATCTCGAAGGAAAAATGTCTCTTTCCATTCACAAGCTCGCCCACAGATATACTTAATCATACCCAGTATAATTACACACATAACTATACCTAGTATAATGCTGGGATCTAGGATGCCATAAATAGACCATTCTCATTTGCTGTCTAAAGGACAGGTTGGCTCTAATTCAAGGAACAGGTGGAGGTGCTTGAGATTGTCTAATAAACATCCCAAGGGCGAGTTTACTGGGGTGGAGGTCCTGGATCACATGGTGAAGACTGAGAAACACCTAAGTCAGTGCTCGAGGCGTCCCACGAACACGGCTTAGGTAACTACGAGAAGGTAGCGCAAAGATGTGGTGTCACGAAGCACCAGTGAGTACTGGGCAATAGCCATGAGGGTTTGAGGACCTGACGTCAGGATTTTCGGGGGGGGGGGGGGGGGGGAAACCTGTGCAAAGTTGAGCCTCAACCCTGAGAGAGAGGGAATATCCACCATAAAAAAATCAGGAATCCACCTGGCAGATAAGACTGACTCTGGGGACCAGCCGTAACTATGAAAGTTGTCGCTGGGGTTACCCCCACACCTCAGCAGACTTGAGAGCCCAGGACACTGGAAGGTCGCTTCTCAGGTCAGCAGAGGTGTGTTTCAGTCAGTCTAGGGGGACCTGCCTAAGGGAACTCATCAATTTGAAGTCCGGTGTTGCATGCAGAAAGCTGGGTATCCGGGTGAATGGAAGGTGAGGCTGTGTCCGTGGGTCACTGGGGCGGCAGATGGGTTTCCACTTGCCTAAGAGGCAGCGGAAGGAACCATCCGAGTCATGGCACCAGATGTAAGGAAAAATGCAGCTCAGCTCGGGACCCACAGTGGCTCTGGTTCTTAAATCCGACGGAGTGGGTGCTCTGTATGCCAGGTTTGAGTTGCAGTCCAACAACAGCACCCAGAAATCCACAACAGACACAGGACCTCATGCAAGAGACTAGAGGGTCTGCTTAGGGGCTGGAAAGAAGGGAAAGAGAAAGATGGCGAGGACGCTTCTCCCAGATATTGGAATCTCCCAGGCTGGAAGGAACCAATAGCAGAGGAGAATACTTGCAAGCTGACTGATGAACCAATAGCTAGCGAGGATGTTCAGACTGACAAGCTAGGATGTAATGTGGGAAGCAGGAAATGGCTGTAGCTAGGCCGGAAATTCCTGCAATGTAAGGGGCAGGCAGCTTTCAGACTGGCCTGTAGACTGCATACCCAATGCCATTGTAACAGCAATATCAAAAGATCTCATGGGGTCTAATGGAATGGGCTTTGATTTTATGCCTTAAAAAAAAATCTCTATCCATTGCGTTTATTTTTCTCTATATCTATATATTCATCTGCTTTGGATTTCTTAAGGCAAATTGCTTTCCACACTTACCATTAAAATCATAGCTAATACTTATTTAAACTTCCTATAGGCCATTTATTTTAAGCTCTCCAAATGTGTTAAATATATCAAATTCATCTTATCCTCAAAATATCTCCATGTAGTTGCTTCTGTTATTATGACCCCCATTTTATACATATGGAAAATTGAGCAGAGAGCTGCTAAGAAGCATACTGGTGATAACTTGCTTCATCTTAAAAACTAGTGTCCACCTATACGAGGTGAATAGCAAGGTGTTACAAAGTCAACCTGGAATATTAGTTTTCTAGTTTCTTCAGCACTGCATTCCAGCTGAGGAAATTATTTGTTTACCAAGCTGTGACTCCCTGGATTTTAGCTTCCAAAAAGCAGTATTTTGATGTTCTATAACATTTACTTATTAACATGGGCTTTGTGTGAGAGTTTGTTTTCCCAGGGAAGTAAACAACATTTAGTAGCTGCAGTAAATTAAACCAAATTAGCAACACTCATGAAATCAAGACATCCCAGTGAAATTGCCTTCTCATCAAGGTGTTTATACACTGGGATTCTTATTGTTTTTCTTCTGGAATTTTGTTTATGAATGTACATGTATACATGGACTACAACTGTTAAGATGGTTAACATTCGTAGAACAGTTAAAATGTGCTAGGCACTATGTTGAATGTTTTTCATGGATTATCCCAATTATACTTTGCAACTACCTTCATAGGTACTTTCCTCATTTATTCCAACTTCAAGGATTAAAAACAAAAGTTGTAAAGGTGGAAATAACATGCCTAAAATCTAGTAAAAGATAGAATGTAGACATTTGAATTCAGAAAATGCCTTTTTAACCACCATGCTCAGACTGTAACCTAGACAACCTCAAACATTATTAGCAATTGTTGGGTGACCTCCTTAAGAAATAACAAGTAGAGGAAAGAGAGATTTGACTTTATATTAGTTTAGAAAAAACATTAATTGAAAATTTTAATTGACCATAATTATAACTGCAACATTTAAAAATGTTTATGTCTGTAATTTTAAACTGGGTTGATGTTTAGATTTACTTCACAGTACATTTTTAAGCACCTACTCAATGTCCAGCACTGTGCTAGATACTGGATTTAGAATTGATTATGCAATGAGGTCCCAGTATCAGAGAACACTAAATCTTACAGGGCTGAGAGGGTTTTACAAAACCTCTGATACAGGACGTTATTTCCTATAAGCAACAAAGCAACCAAAAGTGTATGAATACAGAGATAAGAATCATTAGTCAGGCTGATTGAAGAAGAATCTGGCATGTTTTCAGAGGGGAGATATTCTTTGATAGAATTGCACCAGACAGAAGGACAAATATATGGGAAAACTTCTCTGGTGCATTTGGGGATGGTTCATGTAATATTTTAACCAGGGGGACAATGAGCATGGGAAGGCAGATTGGGTTCTGCAGATGGTGAAGGGCCCAGAATGACTTGTCAGGGTTTGAATTTAATTCTGTAGACAATAAAAATAATTTTAAGCAATGAGTCATTGTCAGATATGTGTATCATATAATTAGGGCAGTAGTGATAGAGTCAGAAGAGAAGAGTATGGAGTTGAGGCTACCCACCTGCTAAGAGAGTAGAGTAGTGCAGTTGAATATAGAAATAATGATGGTTAGAACCAGGGAAAGTCATTTGTATGAGTTGGGAATTGGGCAAATTGTGGAGTCTTCATCCACAGCAGTGAACAGAGAGGAAAAGCAGGTTTGAAGGAAATTAGTTTGATTTTTATATTATGGAATTTTAGATGCATGGAAGCCTCCTGGATGAGAAAATTTTGGATGATAGAATGAAATGCAAGAGAGAAGCTGAAGTAGACAAATTTGGACAGTAAAGGAGGGCTCCTAGATCTTGGGTATTTGTGAGTTGTAAGCTCAGATGCCTGGAGAGTAGCATCTCTGCACTGCTTTGCCCTACCTAGATTGCAGCTAGATTGAATATTCAGTTCTATTTATCAGTGACACTGGAAAACCCCTCGAAGGCAGCTGAGTGATGATGAATCTGTGCCTTACCTAAGGTTTTATTTGTCTGGAAAAACAGATTGTAAAGTGGAAATGATAAATGTCTTAAAGTTAGTAGGGTTTCAATGTCAGTGTGTTTCTGCTCACTATGGGGCTGCACAGGAAGTTGCAGCCTAAGAAACAAAACAAAAAATGAACTAACTGGTCAGCCTCCTTGGCTTCCTGCAGAGGTAAAAAAATGGGAGGAAAAAAATATATTTGGGTGTGTGAAAGGCAGCCACCACCAGAGGGCAATCTCACCTTGAGATGTCCAACAGGCAAAAACAAAGCAGTTACATCAGGGTTTTGTAATGGAATCCTGGGTGATGAGGGAAATGTGCAATGTGGTCACAGCCCAGGAGGGAGTAGGAGGGAAAGTCAGAATTCCAGATCCCAAGCAGACAGATGATTAGGTCTGTTTACATGGCTGTTTAGAATGAACCAGTTCATTTCTTTATGCAGAAAATTGCTTTTTTAATTTCCTTTCTATAGTGAGAGAAGTCTCTTTCTTTCCACAGCAGGGTACACTGGATGTATCAGATTTGGGTAGCAGCATCCTTTGTATTTTAGGAGACTCCTGTGAACTGAATCATAGCCGAAGTCTGAGTTTATGAAAATATTAAATACTAAAAGGTAGAACCTAAGTATGATACAGGCTCCAGCAGTACAGAGATTACTGCGAATTTTAGTTAACAGTTCTTTCTGGAGTGGGAAAGATAATAATAGGGGTTTTCTCTCCGTCACCTCATAACAATGCTGCAAGCTCTGTCATGTTACTTATATTTAACAGAAGAGTAAACCGAACCTCAGTGAGAATTTCTACTAAATCCAAGGTGTTACAACTGGAAAATAGCAGAAATGATCTGAACCCAGATGAGTTTGATTCTAAAGTCCCTGTTCTTTATTCTCCATAAGTTTTCTGTTGTGCATTTAAGACTCCTTCCAAGAATAGCAGAGAGAAGTCAGGAAGAAAATATGAAAATGCATTAGAGAAAGCATTTGGCACATCTTCATGTCCTCTAATTTTGACCCCAGAGCAATGCAAACCCCTCTGCAGAGAGACATCAGAAACTGCCTGACCCTTTGATAGGAAGAACTTGTGCAGCCCTGGGTATTTAGTGCTGCCCTTGTTCATCTTAATCTGTTTGGAAATTGAACCATATATTTTCCCCAGTTATTTTGCATATGATTTTTAATAAATCTAATCATCCCCAGTGAGAGTAAGAAGATATCTGAAAGGCAGCACTAAAGAGCACCCTATGGAGAAGAAAATAGATTAACTGCTCCTCTCAGATTGCCAGAGGAGACAAGATTGTTTAGAAGCTATCCCCTGCCCTAAATTGGTCCTGCACCACCATTCTGGAAAATTCAAGACAGAAATAGAGAAAGCATGTGTTCCCTTTAATGACCTCAGAGGATGAATTGCAGTAAAGTCATGACATGAAACTGGAGTTCCTTATTTTTTTATTTTAAAGAATAATAACAATAACCTCCATAATTTTAGGAACCATCTCATAAAGAACATACGCTTTCCCCAATATTGCACTAATGTTGAAAGTGTGATGCTCTCAATTGAAAACAACAATTTTAAATAGGTGCAACAACAAGAAAATAATGGTATTTGCAGATTCTTCTTTTTCCCGCCCTGTTGGGCGCCCCTGCTTGGTGCTGTTTCAGTACATCGAGCACAACAGCATATGCAGCACTTCACTTGGTATAAATGTTTGGAAGCTGGCGTTGCTAAGCTATGACTAATTTCAAATGCAAAAAATATACTTCTCCTGGAAAATATGCTTGCTACAACCTTCATGCCACCTTCAACTGTTTGTATAGTTCCTAAGTAGAATATGTTTGGTTTATGCAAAGCTGAAGGGAAAGTAAAATGGAATGAATATCTGAAAGCATGCTCTTTCTTCTCTCAGTGCCTTCAGACAATCGTGTACTTACCCACAGAAGACACTAGACAAGGTCATCAGGTCTAGAGGACACTAGATTCTCTGATATTACTCATGTCCATCACTGAATCTACACTTTTGGAAAAGTAGGAAGTTACATATAATTGTTTAAACTCCATATGCATGGCTATAGTTAAGTTTTTCCTATAATTTCCAGTACCCCTGTGGCATGTGTATTTTGTGTGTCTTTTCTGTGTTGGGTACAATGATAGCCAATGGGTTCTGATGCACCAAGTTTCCACTTAGAGTCTCAAACCTGAACAATATTGCTTTTTCATTGTCCACAATTGGAAGGTTTATTATGTTTTTCTTTGACCCTGCCCTTTAACTCATTATACTAGTTTCCTATTGCTACTGTTACCAAATACCTGAACTTTGTGACTCAAAGCAGCACAAATTTATTATCTTGCCATTCTATAAGTCACAAGTCAGGTGTCAGCCGGGAGACATTTCCTTCTGGCGGCTCTAGGACAGAATCATTTCTTTTTATTTTCTAGCTTCTCTAAGCTGTCTGCATTCTTTGGTCCAAGTCATTCCTCCATCTTCCAAGCATTCTCAAATCTCCCTTTTCCCTCTCTCTCCTCCACTTCCATCTTCACAACTTCTGACTCTGCTCTCTTTTATGAGGATTGTTGTGATTTTGTTGTGCCAATCCAAATGATCCAGGAAAACCTTGCCATATTAAGATCCTTAACTTAACCCATATAGGTAATATCTTCTTTGCCATGTAAGGTAACATTTACATTGATTCTGGCAATCAGGATTTGGGATTCTTTGGAGAGGGGCATTGTTCTGGCTATCACACACTCACATACTTGAATGCCTCCTCTCTTAGCTCAAATCCCTTTGCTCGCATTGTTTTAACTCCTGAGTATTTTGAAAAAGTTTTTTTGAAGTATTTAAAAAGTGGCATGAAAAAATGTGCACCCTTTGGTCTATGCTTAGAATTTAGCATACAGAAGATGTCCATTGACCCCATTTGCTCACTGCAGATCCTGACCTAAGAAATTCAATTTCTCTAGCTAAAGATGAAGACTGAATGCTAATGGATGCTACTCTGGGGTATGTTTTTGTTGTTGTTGAAAACAATTAAAATTTGTAATTTTGTCATGACACATATACATATTAAAATGAAAAACAAACTTCATATTTTGGATCTTAAGTTCCACAAAAGGAGATCATTACAGTTTACACAGTGTGAGAGTCATGGCACAAAGAGGTTTACCCTGACTCTATTTCCATACTGAATTCTAATTTGTTAAAAAGGTATGTATTTTGGGCTGGGGAGATAGCTCAGTCAGTAGAGTGCTTGCATTGCAAGCACAAGTCCCTGGGTTCAATCCCCAGCACCGCAAAAAAAAAAAAAAAAAAAAAAAAAAAAAAAAAAAAAAAGGTATGTATTTGCCTATTTTCCATTACTGGATTTTATAGATGGATAAAATGGAGTTTTACAATGCTAAGGATATCCAGACAGGTTCATATGGACTTGCATAGGCTAAAAAGATCTCTTTGGGCAAGAGAGCTCTGTCAGCTAGTTCCGTATTTCCTAAGTTGGGGCAAAGGGAAGAGGAACACATCCTGAACTTAAAGGTTGTGTCAGTCAACTTTTTATCACTGTAACCAAAATACCTTAGAAGAACAACTTAAAGGTGGAAAAATTTACTTGGGGCTCATGCTTTCAGAGGTTCTGTTTATAGTTGGACAACTCCATTGCTCTGGGCCTGAGATGAGGAAGAACATCTTGGTTGAAGGGTGTGGCAGAGGAAAGCTGCTCAGCTCATAACAGCCATGAAGCAGCAGGAAAGAGAGAGACAGAGAGGAGCCAGAGAAAATATACAGTTTAAGTACACACCCATAGTGACCTAATTCCTCCAGCCTTATTCAACCTGCATACAGTTACCACCCAGTCATCCACCCAAATTATTAACACATCAGATGGATTAATGCACTGCTCTTATAATCTAATCATTCTACTCTGAACATTCCTGCATTGCTTAACAGATGGGTTTTTCAGGAGACATGGAAGATCCAAACAGTAACAAAAGCTTTGAAACTTTGCTTCAATAAACTATATGTTTTCTGATATTGTTCTCTCTTGAGTCATCTGCTGAGGGAGAAAAGGGAAGTGGTACATAGTCTTGAGCAGAAAGGCAGAGTGGGATAGAAGGCATGGATGAGGGATTCGGAACCATGATAACCAGTGCTCCACAGTGCAGCCCAAATTTCTTTGCAGATGAAGGCACTATAGCATAGATAGCCAAAGTATGCTCATGTGCCCCACTGAAGGGTTACTTTTTTTTTTTTTTTTTTGGTACTGGGAACTGAACCCAGGGGCACTTAACCACTGAACCACATTTGCAGCCCTTTTCTTTTATTTAGAGAGTGTCTTGCTAAGTTGCTTAGGGCCCTGCTAAATGGCTGACTTAGAACTTGTGATCCTCCCACCTCAGCAATTCAGCCACTGGGATTACAGGCATGTGCCATTATGTCCGGCCCACCAAAGATCTTTTGTGCAAGGTTTTGGATAGGTTAAGGACTACTGGGAAGAATGCACATATATACACATATGTACTTAAGATTAGGTAAAGTTCATATTTTAATTCTCAAAGGATCTATTATCTTACCATGAACAAAGTAACCATAGGTCTAGAACAATAGAATGAGGCATGGATGCCAGAGTCTGGCAGAGGCCCATACCCGTGAATAATATTGCCAACAAAGGAAAGGTTTCTTGGGATGAAGAAAACACAATTCTTGCAATGTCACAGTCTTATAACATCATTCAGGAGCAGTATACTTTATATTTGACAGAAGATTTTTAAAAATCAGGACTTTCATGCTCTTGATTCAAATATAGTGTCAGCAAAGACTAGTTATTGAGGTCAAAAAAATGCACTAATTCATACATGAATAATAAATCAGAGTTCAATCTGACATTTCTCTGCCGTCCACACCCTACTGATTTCAGACCCATTTATCCAGGAATTGACTCCGAGTTTCATCCAAAAATGCCTGTCTCAAATCCATTTATCTGTAGCTCACTATGGATCACATAGAAGGTCGTTAGGCACTATTATTTTGACTCTCACTGACATTTTTTGCTTTATCTTATAACATCTTTTGCATTCATTGTGCTTTGGAGGGGGGATTTAATGGAATTCAGATCTTTTACTGATTCAATGTTTCAGAATTTGACCTATAGGAACCTCTCCAATCTAGTTCTTGTAACCTTTTTCACATATCTTTATAAACCATGTTTGCTTTCCAGTAGATTATTCCAGGACAAATGTGCACTAAATGTGGACTGAAGTAATGTCCTAAGAATTATTGTGCTGGTTCTCTTTAGTGGACCAGAATCTGCGTACTAGTATTGCAAATTATAATATTTCAAGGAAAAATTGGGAGTGGATCAGGGTGACAACAGAAAGAGGGCAATTTAAATCTCAGAAGGAATAAGAAGAGTACCCCTTACCCAATTTATTTCTACCTTTCTCTAGTATCAGAGACTTCTCTCTAAAATTTCCATTCATTTTATAGATACCACCTTTGAGGTGACTATTATGTTTTATCAAATCAAACATGTACGTCTAAAATGGCGTCCTAATAATGCCACTAACATACGCTGTGATTCCATCAAAATATTAATGATATAAGTGATTCGATCAGGTTGGCGATTTCCTGCTTGGGTCTGTGTAATGACACTGCAGAGAATCCACTTTTAAAAACATATTTTATTAAAACATTTCATGAGAAGGAAAGATAGTGGAATGAGACAGACATCATTACCCTATGTACCTGTATGATTACACGAATGGTGTGAATCTACATCATGCACAACCATAGAAATGAAAAGTTGTACCTCATTTATGTACAATGAATCAAAAAGGCAGCCTGTAAAAATAAAAATAAAGTTTAAAAAATAAAATAAAGGAGAAAAAAAACACTTCATGAATACAGAAATATGTTTAAAAATACACATATTATTAAGATAACAAAGAGCTGTACAAACATCAGTTTGTCAAGATCCAGAGACATTGACGCTGCCTTGCACTGTTCCAAGTGCATCCACCTCCTTCACCAGTGTTGCGTTCCCACATACCTGTTGTTATTACTTTTCCTTCATTGTATCAGAATATATTAAAATGTGCTTTCCCTAAAGATATATTGTTTAATTTTGCACATTTTAACATTTTGACAATTGGTGTCATAATGTACTTATTTGTCTTGATTTTTTGAATTATGATTATGATTATTTTGACGTTTGTGCCTATGTTCAGTAATTCCACTGTAGCATGTTATTCTATTATTTGAGTACACTACAAATTTATATGTTAGATTAATGAACACTTAGGCCATTCCCGTTTTGCTATTATAGATCCTGTTGCAATGAACATTCTAATATTAGACTCTGGATTCAAAAAATAGAAATGTGTCCTCATCTATCTTCCTGAGTATTGTATTTATTCTTTAATTTACTAGAAAAATTTCCAATTGCTTTCTAAAGTGGTTGTACTAGTTTGCACCCCTATCAGCAATGGAGAAGAGTACACATTACTTCATGCCTTTGACAATATCAGGCATTGAACTTTAATTTTTGCTAATTTGTTAGAAGTTAAACATGATCTCATTTGGGTTTTAATTTTCATTACCTAATCACCAGTGAGCTTGAGTAGCTTTTCAAATGAATTTTTGGTCATTGGTGTTTTGTACTTTCTAAAAATGCCTTTTGTCATCTTCTGCCAGTTTTTCTAATGGGTTATCTTTTTCTCACTGATAGAAATTCATCCATAACTGTCTGTGGGATGTCTCTAGAAGAGCCTGCCAGTCCTATCTGAAAAACCTAAAATGCTTCAAATGTACTCAGAGCCTTCCCACCACTAGGTTCCGTCACTAACTTTCCTCAAGAGGCCTCCTGTCTCCTTAGTGAAGAAGTCTGGAAAACCCAAGTTCTTTCCATTGGTCTGGAGAAGTCAGCAGGTGTACTTTATCAGGGATTCAGTGTTCTCAGTCAGCAAAAATCTAACCCCAAAAGCTCTCACCTCCATGTCCAGACCTTCTTTTACTTCCAACAAAGAAGGGGAACCTTCTTGTTAGCAGGGTCTTATGATCCCCGTCCACCCATACATTTTTACCTCTTTCAGATTAGAAACACTTGTTCAGGACGCTGTGACCACTTGCAGAGCAGGTATGGGGACATGCCACACCCTATGCCCCCATGTCTCCAATGGTGAGTATGAAGTATTTCTTACGCTCTTTCCCCAAATGCCCAGCCCTACATATTTCCTGGGCAGTTCTTTAAAAAAAAATAAATAAAAGCACATTCCGGATTCTGGGGCTGGGGCCTGGGGCCTTCATATTCTCCGTTTTATCTCTCCTCCCTACCACTAATATCAGTGTTATATTAAATTTGCTGATTTTATTCCTTACTACTTTATAATATTTTCCCTTTGAAAAACTCTAAGAACCAAAGGTGAAAGGAGAAAGGACTTCTTAAGCATGTAGCCTTGGAAAAATCAGGCACATCCTCAGCTATCCCCTCTGCCTCACTTGACTTCAATCCAGTAAAGTGATCTTCCATAAATAAAACCAACTTCAAAGCACTGTCATTAATACTTTGGGATCATTTGTGAAATGATACAGTCTGTAGTTCTGAATATTCACACAGTCAGCCATATATTCTTGGCCAGATGCCTGTTCACATACATGATTTAAACAGAAATTTCAAAAAGGTATGTATACATTTCCATCAATAAAAATATCGAAGCAAATTCTGAAAATTCTGAACACTAGTTTTTGTTATCAGGACTCTTGTGCAAAGCATGATGTACAAAGAGAAAGCTGAGGTCTACATTTATTAGGAGCGTGCAACCAATGATTACATATTTTCTATTGGAAATTTCTTTCTGGGTCATTTTTACAGGAAAGATAAAGAGGAACAACCTTTTCCTGAAATTATAAGCACCCATGTGATGTGGAGACCTTAGTATATAATTAAATGTCCTTATTTTATAGTTCCCAGTCCCACCTTTCTCACTTTGGCCTCTTTCTCCAGCAACCTCAGTATTCTGCTCCCAATTTCTATATTCATCTAATTTTTGCCTGAAAAATTCCCTCCCGAGAAGCTAAAGGAACCTTGAGGGGATTCTCAGCACCTCCAGTTTTCTTGCATTTTCAACTACTTTTCAAGATACTCAGGTTATCCTTTGCTTTAACCTACTAAGGAGGAAAAGCTAGTGGACAGGCATTTGGATTGACATGCTTTCAAAAGTCCACTGGGCTCAACTTTTAGAGGTGAAGGGCAGAGATGAAGCTCTTCGAGGTGTCTTGGTCTGTCTGTGCTGCTATACCAGAATACCTGAGACTATGTGATTTATTGTCTGGAGATTGGGAAGTCCATGACCAAGGTTCTATAAGGTCTAGTTGTCTGTTGAGAGATACATCCTGAAAAGCAAAGGAGACATTGTTTCCCCATGTGGTGATCTCAAGAAGTCAAGCAAGCAGAAAGGTACTATATTCCATTGCATAATTGTCACTGATTTTATGCCATTTCTTTCTCTCTTTTTTTTTTTTTTTTTTTTTTTTGCAAAAAAATGGAATATGACCACTATGTGAAGCTTTTTTAAATTTAAATTCTAACATTTATTTAAAAAACATTTATTATTCTCTTTTGGGCAAGATTGGACAGCACAAATACTTTTGGATATATGGTAACGTGGTGGAGACAATTATGTGGTGAAATCAGCCTTTCATAAGAGCCTTAAGCTCATTCACAAGTGGAGAGACCCTCATGACCTAATTGCCTCTTGAAGGGTTCACTTCTTAATACTATCACATTGGCAACATCTGAACTTTGGGGGATTTGCATTCAAACAAATACAGTATGGTTTTCTCCCTAGGAATAACTCTCTCCAACTTTCTTGCTTTGAGCTACAGAGTTCTCTCTTGAATGTCTTTTCCTCTTGGCTTCCTCCTTCACTTTCTCATTGTTCTCACAACCCCCAATTGTTATTGCTTCAGTGGTCTTCGCTTTAGTCTCACATCTGATACACACTGAGGACTCTTCAGTGGTTTGTGTAAGAGCAGGAGTGGGTCTGGAGTATCTCAGAAGGGTTTTTGCTTACCCCTTAATTCCACAAAGGATTTAAAGCATCTGGCAACATTGATCCAAGAATCCCCCTAGATTTGGAAGGCATTTCTTCTATGTCCTGTTATACTTGGGGCTTCCATAGGCATTCCAAACACTAAACAAAACAGAAATCCAAAACCCACAAATATTCTATGATATTTTGTTAAAGACATGTTTACAAATACTGGTCTCTCCTTTTTCCTGCACCAAATCAATAGAATGTGTCCACATCTAGAACAGGAGAAAAGAGATAATACCTACGGGTGTCTGAATAATTCCTGCATTCCATTTTCTACTGTTTTTGGACAATTTTTAAAAATAATCACCTAATTCTTAGTAGATATCTTTTAACTAACTGGTTGTGAGATAGTGTTGATTTATAATTATGGCACTTAAAATACATTTTCATATGCTTCCTTAGAGACTTGCATGGGTATATTATTTCTTAATTTGGTAGTAGTAGCTCACACTGAATGAGCGCCCATTCTGTACCATGGTAGGAAGTGAAAGTTTTATGGGGTTATCTCTGTAACTGAACTGCCCTTTACAGAGGCTATCTCTGTAACCTAATGCCCCTCACACAAGTATGAAGTGGTAGAACCACAGGCAAGTAAATGCTTGAACTCTCTCTTTAATGCACATTTTACTGATTATTTTCGGCCTTAGACAGCTCATTATAACTTCTTTGAGGGGAAGACTTGATCTTATGCAGGGAATCTCTGCTTTGGATACTACATATCTTGACTCTCCACTTACTAGTAACACCTAGGAAGTCATATGCCATCTCCTTTGTGGTTGCCTTTACATTAGGTGGACAGCCTATCCATATATCAAATGAGGTCTGACAGAGTGGCTTAGTTGTGATTTATCTTTTTTACTGCTAGAAGACATGGTATCATAAGAAACTCCAGATTTTCATATAATAGCTGCTTCTAAAATATTTGTTGGATGAAAGATACTTCAAATAGCTTCTGGAAACAGAATCAAATTATTTTTTAGCCTATCATCATTGTTTAGTTCACAGATCTTCTTTGCTTCACTGTTTACTAAAAACAAGGAGAAGACTGAGAAGTAACCCCCCCCCCTTTTTTAAAGGAAAGAAATGCAGAAAAACAAAAGCAAGATAAATGGAGGTGAAGTTAATAGGTGCAGAGACCCATATCCACAGAAGGCAGCAGATCTGATTGACAACAGAAAAACGAGTGATCTGTAGAATATGAAACTCAGATGCTTTCTAGAAAAGAGAAAAATGGAGAAAGACAGAAAACAAGAGGGGCAGAAAGGGAGGGAGAAAGACACTAGTAAAAGGAATAGGAACAGCACAGGGAAGAAAAATGATCGTGTCAGAAGCAAAGAGAGCCAAAATGAAGAGTTAATGAAGGAATTTCTAAGGGAAAGACTTGAAACATCACACAAGGGGAGATAAATAGCATAATGGGTTACTGTGCCCATGGCTGATCACACTCAGGTGAGTGGATTCCTCCGTCTAGATTTTACACTGGTGAGTTAGCAAAGGATGGACGTGGGGCCTCATTTTACCTCCCACTAAAAGATGTTAAGATTGGCTCATAGCATCAGGGATGGATGTCTTTAAAACAATAATGTTAGCCTTCCTATTTTTCTCCTAAAACCCCAGTTCGGGGCTTAGAGAATATTTTAGACAATATTTTTATATTAAAGACCACTGATTCATAGAGAAATGTAAATATTTGCAGTGCAAAAGTGCAATTTATGTTTCTATACCATATAGAATTTTTATATATGTACTTTTCAAATTAAGTGGGGACCATAAATAGTTATGTAACCTTTTTTAGAAAGATAACCCAGCATGTCCTGCAAGTTCTTAGAGAACACACACACACACACACACACACACACACACACACACACACACACACTTTGCTCCTGTTGACTTTAGAAAACAAAATGACTTTTAAGAAGAGATGAAAAGAGAATTGGGCAAAAGTAATGGAAACTAGGAGACAGAAATGGGAGTAGGAGATACATGTAGCATAAAATGAAACATAACCTTAGGCCTTATTGTCTTTGACCTGAAATATCACAATATTCTGGCTCAGTTTTGTAATATTCAAACTATAATTGACACAGTTCTTAGAATCATCTTTGTACAAACCTGATTATATAACCTTCTATGTCTCCTTTGATTCTCTTGAATAAGGAGATTCCTGAGCTCGACATTCCCAAACCTATTTTGTCTCTCTCCCTGTCACTTTTTGCCTTAATCATGCTCACATACATTCTACCTTCTAGCTACAGTGAACTACTTGCCATTTCTTTCATGCATGCTTTAGCTCAGTCTCCTATTCTTCATGTTAATTTTTGCCACGGTTATGCAGGAATATGATCAGTAAGATTGTTATATATCATTTACTGGAGGGAAGCAAACTCCTCTGCCTCTCCTTCAGAGGTAACCACTTTGACATTTATTTATTAGTTACATTAGCATTGATATTAATTTGTAGATAAAATGCTTACATGGTAGCATCTTGATTTTTTCAGCTTTAATCATTAGTTAACCTCCTGCTTTATGTAAGGATTCAGATCTTGTACTTCTATTCCTATCCAAATCCTCCCAAAATTGTTATATAAAATTTTTTATCACTGTTCAGTATTTGTATTATTATGATAATGGAAATACTGCTGACAAAAAAAAAAAAAAAAAAAAAAAAACAGTTAATAAACTCTAATTGCTTTTCCCTCCTGGAACAAGTTTTTATTTTCCTGGGAGCTAATAATTTTCATGTTTTTAATGTAACCATCAGTAACTAGCTCTTGGCCAATTTCCAGGATCTCCTCTGAGGACATCCACTTATTTCACATTTTGTATCCATTTCCACTTCTTGCAAAGGTGTCTTTTCTAATCTGGCTTGGTTGCCCTCTATGCTTAGTGCACAGCTATCATTCTGGGTTCTCTCTTCATACAGAGTCAAGAATTTCCTTCACTACTCTGCTGTTTGATTTCCTGTTTCATGTCATTTCATGTCTTCTTTCTCAGTTTATATCTTTATTCTGGTGGAGCACATACTTCAGTAACTTCCTTTGGATTCATGCAAGGAAGGTAACTCTTGAGAATTTCTTGGGAGTGCAGATATCTCCTTGACATACTGATTTCAAATCCTTTGAATCTATACCCAGAAATGGGATTACCGGACTACTGGGTACCTCGGTTTTTAGCTTTTTAAGGAAACTTCATACTTTTTTCCCCCCATAGTAGCTATACTAATTCACATTCTCATGAAAAGTGTACTAGAGTTATCCTTCATTCCAGGGCATTGCCAATATTTTTATTAATAGTCATTCTGACATGTATAAAGTGATATCTCATTGTAGGTTTAATTTATATTCCATAAGGTTTAGTGATATTTGGGGTATTTTTCATGTATTTGTTTGCCATTTGTATATCTATTTTTTGAGAAATGTGTATTCAAGTTCTTTGTTTTTTATTGTTGCCGTTGTTTTTAACTGGGGATTGAACCCAGAGGCACTTTACCACTGAGCCATATCCCCAACCCTTTTCATTTTTTAATTTCAAACAGTGTTTCACTAAGTTGCTGAGCCTGGCCTCAAACTTGTAGTCCTCCTGCCTCAGCCTCCCAAGTTGCTGAGATTACAGGCATGTGCCACTCTGCTCGGCTCTTCGCTCTTTTTTAAATGAGTTGCTTTCTTGCTATTGGTTTGAGTTCCTTATACTTTTTTTTTTTTTACATTAATCACTTTCCAGATGTATGGTTTGCAACTATTCTGATTCTGTAGGTTGTCTTTTTACTTTATTGATTGTCTTTTGTTTTTTTTTGATGTACAGAAGCTTTATAGTTTGATGTAATTCCATTCATCTGCTTCTGTTTTTTATGCCCGGACACTGCCTACTCTAATCATTGCTATTCAATATTATTCATTTCCGAAAGTCCTTGTCAGAGCAATTAGGTAAAATAAAGAAAGAAATAAAAGACAGCTACATAAGAAAGGAAGAGGTGACATTGTTGCTACCTGCTAGAAACATCCTTCTATAAGTAGAAAATTCTACAAACTTTACGAAAACTGTTAGATTAAGTAAAAAAAATGCAATAAAGTTCCAGGATAAAAAATTAACACAAGAACCAGTAGTGTTCCTACACACTCGCAACGAACTATCTAAAAAATAAATCAAGGAAACAATCCAATTGACAATACCTTCCAAAACTTTATAATACTTAGAAATAAGTTTAAGTGAAGAACTGAAAGATTTGTACAATGAAAATTATAAAATTTTGATAAAAGAATTTAAAGACAAATAATTGAGAAGATATTTTGCATTCATGGACTGGAAGAATTAGTATTGTTATAATGTCCTTACTACCCAAAGCAGTCTACAGTTCCAGTCCAATCCCTATCAAAACTACAATGTCATTTTTCACAGAAAAAGGAAAAGAATTTTAAGTTTCATACACAAATACAAAACCCCTGACTAGTGAAAACGGAATAAAGCTGGGGACACACCCTATGTGACTTCAAATCAAGATAGACACGTCCTATCACTGGAACAGAACAGACGCTCAAAACCTTCCCATGCATTTATGACAAACTGATTTTGACCAATGTGCCAAGAATATACAATGGGAAATAGTAGTCTAATCAATAAACTCTGTTTGGAAAACTCTCTATCCACATGTAGAAGGATGAAATCTGACCTTATCTCATACCTTATCAAAAAAATTAACCGAAAATGACTCTAAGACTTCAATGATTCTAAGACTCTAAGATGTTGATCTGGTCATTGATATTTTTGCATTTCACCCAAAAACTCAGGCAACAAAAATCATGACCATCTTTTTTTTGTTGTTTGTTTGTTTTTTAGTATCTCTAACATAGTCTTATATTTGGAAAAGCTGGGAAAACACTTGAAAATACAAGATAAGGTAATGTTACTTATATAAGTTTTGGCCTTATATTGCTTGGCCATTTTTACACATAAATTATTGCTTACTAGCATCGACAAATACACAACGCAGTCATATATACAGAGACAGAAAGCATGAAATAGGAGAAAGGAAACACAATTAATGGCAATTCTAGTAACTCAACAAATGTTTCATATTTACCAGCTCTTTTAATGGTGGAAAACTAACAACTTAGTCCCTGAGAAGTTGGGTAGACACCCTGATTGCGGGTTGTCTATTGGCTAATTGTTAATACAGGCTGACAATGTCATTGGTACATTAAAAGGCAAGATTACTTACTTCTGGTAGGAAAGACACATGTGCATGGAAAAGAAGATGCTGGTGATAACATCAGATCCCTGGAGCGGGCCCTTTGCTGGGGCCTGGATCCTAGCACTGAGATTTTGCTAGAGCCAACATACACAATGCAGATGCAGAAACGCCTGTTCCTAAACAGCACAGCCAATCCAAGTTCCTCAGACCCTGCACAAGAACATCAGTTTGGAAGATCAGGTTGACTGCAGTCATCCAACACAGGATTTCTTCAAAATGCTTCAAACATGTGTCCTTAAAATTTCAGCCTGCTGATTATTGAGTGGACCAGTTTCTCTTCAGGCTGTGGGAAAATTTTTTTTAAGATTTGCCAAAAAGTTAGATGAAATGTACTACTGTATAGAGCAAAGCTACAGCTAAACTAAATATTTTTTTTTTTAGCACAGCAATATTTCTTTGCATAACCTACTTATTGTAATCATGAAAATCTTTTAAATTTGTTTCCTGCTTCCTTCTGTGTGGCCAAATTTCCCCTCTCGAATGAATCAATTTGATTAGCACGGAAATAAATCCTTTCTCTCATTTTAGAAGAAGACAAAAACTCTCCTTAGGATGTTTTATTGACTTTAGCTCCCACACCTTTGCTCCTCTTTGAAGAAAAAAATCTTTTTTTTTTTTTTTTATTGTGAACAACTGGGGTACAACTTGTTTCTCTGGTTGTACATGAAGTAGAGGCATACCATTTGTGTAACCATACATTTACATAGGGTAGGTAATGGTGTTTGATTCATTCTGTTATTTTTTTCATTCCCCCCACCCCTCCCACCCCTTTTTTCCCTCTTTACAGTCCCTCCTTCCTCCATTCTTGCCAACCTCGCACCCCCCATTATGTATCATCATTCACTTATCAGCAAGATCATTCTTCCTTTGGTTTTTTGAGATTGGCTTATCTCACATAGCATGATACTCTCCAACATCATCCATTTGCCTGCAAATGCCATAATTTTATTATTATTTATGGCTGAGTAATATTCCATTGTATATATATACCACGGTTTCTTTATCCATTCATTAATTGAAGGGCATCTAGGTTGGTTCCACAATCTGGCTATTGTGAATTGAGCAGCTATGAACATTGATGTGGCTGCATCTCTGTAGTATGCTGTTTTTAAGTCCATTGAGTATAGGCCAAGGAGTGGGATAGCTGGGTCAAGTGTTGGTTCTATTCCAAGTTTTCTAAGGAATCTCCACAATGCTTTCCAGAGTGGCTGCACTAATTTGCAACCCCACAAGCAATGTATGAGTGTACCTTTTTCCCCACATCCTCAACAACATCTATTGTTGCTTGTATTCTTGATAATCACAATTCTAATTGGGGTGAGATGGAATCTTAGGGTAGTTTTGATTTGCTATTCTCTTATTACTAGAGATGTTGAACATTTTTCCATATGTTTGTTGATTGCTTGTAGATCTTCTTCTGTGAAGTGTCTGTTCATTTCCTTAGCCCATCTGTTGATTGGATTATTTGTATTCTTGGTGTAGAGTTTTTAGAGTTCTTTATATATTCTGGAAATGAGCGCTCTATCTGAAGTATGAGCGGCAAAGATTTTCTCCCACTCTGTAGGTTCTCTCTTCACATTCCTGATAGTTTCCTTAGCAGAGAGAAAGCTTTTTAGTTTGAATCTATCCCAGTTGTTGACTATTGCTTTTATTTCTTGTGCTATGGGAGTCCTGTTAAGGAAGTCTGATCCTAAGCCAACAAGTTGAATGTTTGGACCTACTTTTTTTTCTATAAGATGAAGGGTCTCTGGTCTGATCCCGAGGTCCTTGATCCATTGTGAGTTGAGTTTTGTGCAGGGTGAGAGACAGGGGTTTAATTTCATTCTGCTGCATATGGATTTCCAGTTTTCCCAGCACCATTTGTTGAAGAGGCTATCTTTTCTCCATTGCATATTTTTTCCCCCTTTGTCTAGTATGTGAAAATTGTATTTATTTGGGTTTGTGTCTGTGTCCTCTATTCTGTACCATTGATCTACCTTTCTATTTTGGTACCAATACCATGCCATTTTTGTTACTATTGCTTTGTAGTAGAGTTGAAATTCTGGTATTGCAATATCCCTGCTTCACTCTTTCTGCTGAGGATTGCTTTAGCTATTCTGGGTTTCTTATTCTTCCAGATGAATTTCATAATTGCTTGCTCTCTTTCTGTAAGGTACATCATTGGGATTTTAATTGGAATTGCATTGAATCTGTATAGCACATTTGGTAGTATGGCCATTCTGACAATATTAATTCTTCCTATCCAAGAACATGGGAGATCTTTCCATCTTCTATGGTTTTTTTTAATTTCTTTCTTTAGTGTTCTGTAGTTCTCATTGTACAGGTCTTTCACCTCTTTTGTGAGATTGATTCCCAAGTGTTTTATTTTTTTCTAGGCTATTGTGAATGGGGTAGTTTTCCTAATTTCTCTTTCTGAGGATTCATCACTCATGTGTAAAATTGCATTAGATTTATGAGAATTGATCTTGTAACCTGCTACTTTACTGAATTTACTTATGAGTTCTAAAAGTTTTCTGGTGGAATATTTGTTCCTCTAAATATATAATCATGTCATCAGCAAATAGGGGTTGTTTGAATTCTTCTTTTCCTATTCCTATCCCTTTAATTTCTTTGGTCTGTCTAATTGCTCTGGCTAGAGTTTCAAGGACAATATTGAATAAAAGTAGTGAAAGAGGGCATCCCTGCCTTGTTCCAGTTTTTAGAGGGAATGCTTTCAGTTTTTCACCATTTAGAATGATATTAGCCATGGGCTTAGCATAGATGGCCTTTACAATGTTAAGGAATGTTCCCACTATCCCTATTTTTCCTAGTGTTTTGAGCATGAAGGGATGCTGTGTTTTATCAAATACTTTTTCTGCATCTATCAAAATAATCATGTGATTTTTCACTTTAAGTCTGTTGATATGGTGAATTACATTTATTTTTGATTTCTGGATGTTGAACCAACCTTGCATCCCTGGGATAAAACACACTTGATCATGGTGTACTATCTTTTTAATATGTTTTTGTATGCGATTTGCTAAAATTTTGTTAAGAATTTTTGCGTCGATATTCATTGAGGATATTGGTCTGAAATTTTCTTTCCTCGATGTGTCTCTGTCTGGTTTAGGTATCAGGGTGATATTGGCTTCATAGAATGTGTTTGGAAGAGTTCCCTCCTCTTCCATTTCATGGAATACTTTGAGAAGTATTGGAATGAGCTTTTCTTTAAAGGTTTTGTAGAACTCAGCTGAGAACCCATCTGGTCCTGGACTTTTCTTTGTTGGTAGGCTTTTGATGACTTCTTCTGTTTCATTACTTGAAATTGATCTATTTAAATTGTGTATGTCCTCGTGGTTCAGTTTAGGCAATTCATATGTCTCTAGAAACTTGTTGATGTCTTTGAGATTTTCTATTTTGTTGGAATTTTGACTTTCAAAATAGCTTTTAATTATGTTTTGTATTTCAATCATGTCTGTTGTGATATTTCCTTCTTCATTCCAAATTTTAGTAATTTGAGCTTTCTCTCTCTCTTTGTTCGTGTGGTTAAGGGTTTATCAATTTTGTTTATTTTTTCAAAGAACCAACTATTTATTTTGTTAAATTTTTCTTTGTTTCTTTTATTTCAATTTCATTAATTTCAGCTCTGTTTAACTGTTTCCTGTCTTCTACTGCTTTTGGTGTTGTTCTGTTCTTCTTTTTTTGGAGCTTTGAGCTGTAGTGTTCGGTCATTTATTTGTTTATTTTTCCTTCTTTTATTGAATGTGCTCCAGAAAAATAAATTTTCCCCTAAGTACTGCTTTCATAGTGTCCCAGAGATTTTGATATGATGTGTCTATGTTCTCGTTTACCTGTAAGAATTTTTTATTGCTCCCTTGATGTCTTCTGTTATCCATTCATCATTCAATAGTATATTATTTAATCTCCAGGTGTTGGAGTAGTTTCTGGTTTTATTCTGTCATTTATTTCTAATTTCAATCCATTATGATCTGATAGAATACAAGTAGTATCTCTATCTTCCTGTATTTGCTAACATTAGCTTTGTGGCATAAAATATGGTCTATTTTAGAGAAGGATCCATGTGCTGCTGAGAAGAAAGTGTATTCGCTCTTTGTTGGATGGTATATTCTATAAATGTCCATTAAGTCTAAATTATTGATTGTGTTGTTGAGATCTGTGTTTTCCTTGTTCAATTTTTGTTTGGAGGATCTGTCCAGGGGTGAGAGAGGTGTGTTAAAATCACCTACTATTATTGTGTTGTGGTCTATTTGATTTCTGGCATTGAGACGGATTTTTTTGATGTACATAGATGGGCCACTGTTTGAGGTATAGATATTTATGATTGTTATGTAGTGCTGATTTATGCTTCCCTTAATCTGTATGAAATGTCCTTGTTTATCCCTTCTGACTAACTCTGGTTTGAAGTCCACATTATCTGATATGAGAATGGATACTCTGGCTTTTCTGCTGAGTCCATGTGCATGGTATGTTTTTCCCATCCTTTCACCTTTAGTCTGTGTGTATCTTTCTATGAGATGAGTTTCTTACAGGCAGCATATTGTTGGATTTTTCTTTTTAATCCAATCTGCCAGTCTGTGTCTTTTGATTGATGAGTTCAGGCCATTAACATTCAGGGTTATTATTGAGATATGATTTGTATTCCCAGTCATTTGGCTAATTTTTTTTTTTTTTGACATACCTTGGTTTCTCCTTAATTTGGCTATTCCTTTAGGGTAGTTTCTCCCTTTGCTGATTTACATTGTTGTTTTTCCATGTCTTCCTCATGGAATATTTTGCTGAGAATGTTCTCTAGTGCCGGCTTTCTTTCTGTAAATTCCTTTAACTTTCATTTATCATGGAAGGATTTTATTTCATTGTCAAATCTGAAGGTAAATTTTGCTGGGTATAAGATTTTTGGTTGGCGTCCGTTTTCTCTCAGAGCTTGAAAAATGTTGTTCCAGGGCTGTCTAGCTCTTAGGGTCTGGATTGAAAAATCTGCTGATATCTGTATTGGTTTCCCCAAGATTGTAATTTGATTTTTTTTCTCTCACAGCCTTTAAAAAAATTCTGTCTTTATTTTGTATGTTTGATATTTTCATTATAATGTGCCTTGGTGTGGGTCTGTTGTAATTTTGTGTATTTGGAGTCCTATAAGCCTCTTGTCCTTGATTTTCCATTTCATTTCAGATTTTCAGAAAATTTATGATATTATTTTATTGAATAGATCGTTCATCCCTTTGGTTTGTGTCTGTGCCTTCCTTAATTCCAATAATTCTTAAATTTGGCCATTTCATGATATCCCATAACTTTTGTAGATTCTGTTCATGATTTCTTACCATCTTCTCTGTTTAGTCAACTTCATTTTCAAGATTAAATACGTTGTCTTCAATGTCTGAGGTTCTGTCTTCCAGGTGTTCTATACTATTGGTTATGCTTTCTATGGAATTTTTCATTTGGTTTATTGTTTCCTTCATTTCAAGGATTTCTGTTTGGTTTATTTTCAGTATCTCTAACTCTATCGAAATGATCTTTTGCTTCCTACATTTGCTCTTTTAACTGTTGATTGGTGCAATCATTCAATGCCTGCATTTGCTCTTTCATCTCATCCTTTGCTTCTCTGGTCATTTTAATTATGTACATTCTGAACTCCCTTTCTAACATTTCTTCTGCCATGCTGTCATTGGATATTATTGATGTAGCTCTAGGTTTGTTTGGGACATTTTCTTCCCTTGTTTTCTCGTATTGTTTAGGTATCTACCCCTCTAGTAGTGAAACTCTGAGATATTGCAGATTTCTTCTATTGACTTATAGTGTCCCTGTAGATTTCCAGTAACTCACCTCTTAGCCTTCAGTAGCCTGAAGTCTTGGAGGAACTTGATAATGTGGTGCTCCACTAGGAAACTGCCCTTCTAGGGGTGGTGGCCTTCAGTTGGGTTATATTCCCTGTCAGTGGGCAGAGGAGCCTCCACTTATTGACTAATGGTCAGCCAAAGGGGGACTAGACTGCAGTCTGGGGCACGTCTGATGTGGCCCTGGGTCTCTGGTTCGACTGCCCTTGTAGGAAAGCCTCACCCAGCAGAGAAGACTCATCCAGTGGGGAAGTTTTGCTGGGCAGCTCTCCTCTGAGAAGTTCCCTTGGTCCAGAACTACCACCTGGACTGGGAAGCCCTCCTCTGTGGTGTTCCCAGGGGTCCTGACCTACCACCTGGACTGGGGAACCTGGCCCTGCATCAAAGTCTCTCGCTGGGTGGCCCTCCTCTGAGAAATTTCCTATGGTCTGGTCCTGCCGCCCGGGCCTAGGACCCTTGCTCTGTGCTGAAGCCTCTCACTGTGTGGACCTCCTCTATGATGCTCCCAGTTTCCCGGGTTCATGGCTGCAGTGGGGGAGTCTCACTGGACAACTCTGCTCCACAAAGTTTCGTGTGTTCCAGGACTATTGCCATGTCTGGGGAGACTTGCCCAGTGGGAGAGACCCACCCGGCTGCTCGGAGTTGGTCCTGAGTCTCTCAATACCTCCTCTTCTTGAATCCTGAGTCCTGTCAAAGGGCCTCCAGTCTCCTGTAGGTGTCTCAGGAAAGGAGCCGCCCTTCCGATGATGATGGTCACGCCCTCAGGAATAATTCAAAATGCCTGCACCAGCCTCCAAAGAAGCTGGAGAGCCCCAGTGAGGGTGCACTGAGTCAGCACGGAGGCAAGTGCAGTGTCCCTCAGCAGTAGGGGGCAGGCAGGCATGCTCAGTGATGGCATCCGACCTCTGGGTGGGAATCAGGAGGTCTGGCTTGCTCAGCAATGGTGTCCCTGAAAAAAAAAATCTTAAGAAGGAATTTCTAGTTCTTTCATCTTGTACTTCTCTCCTTCTGTGATAGCTATTCCCATTAGGCTCAAGCTGAAGATTCTCTTTGTAATATAAATGATTACCTCTGTATTGCTAGATCCACTCATCCATTCTCAGGCCTCACTTATTTATCACTCCCTCCTCCATAGTATTCCTTCACTTGGCCTCAGGATACGAGTTACTTCTGGTTTTCTGCACACAATGAAACTGAATGATCTTGTCTATTCTCTTTACTGACTCCCACACTTGGACTCAATTTCCTAATGTAGAACTGTATATTTTTTTTTCTTTTAAATACACTTTCCAACTCAATTAAGGATATCTTCACCTTTTCTTTTCTTTCTTTTTTTTTATTGTAAACAAATGGGATACATGTTGTTTCTCTGTTTGTACATGGCGTAAAGGCATACCATTTGTGTAATCATAAATTTACATAGGGTAATGTTGTTTGATTCATTCTGTTTTTTCCCCTTCCCCCCACCCCACACCCCTCTTTTCCCTCTATACAGTACTTCCTTCCTTCATTCTTGCCACCCTCCCTAACCCTAACTCTAACCCTAACACTAACCCCTCCCTCCCCCAATTAGGTGTCCTCATCATCCACTTATTAGCGATATTCGTCCTTTGGTTTTTTGAGATTGGCTTATCTCACTTGGCATGATATTCTCCAATTTCATCCATTTGCCTGCAAATGCCATAATTTTATCATTCTTTATGGCTGAGTAATATTCCATTGTATATATATATATCACAGTTTCTTTATCCATTCATTAATTGAAGGACATCTAGGTTGGTTCCACAATCTGGCTATTGTGAATTGAGGAGCTATGAACATTGATGTGGCTGTATCTCTGTAGTATGCTGATTTTAAGTCCTTTGGGTATAGCCCAAGGAGTGGGATAGCTGGGTCAAATGGTGGTTCCATTCCAAGTTTTCTAAGGAATCTCCACAATGCTTTCCAGAGTGGCTGCACTAATTTGCAGCCCCACCAGCAATGTATGAGTGTACCTTTCTCCCCACATCCTCGCCAACACCTGTTGTTGCTTGTATTCTTGATAATCGCCGTTCTAATTGGGGTGAGATGGAATCTTTGGGTGGTTTTGATTTGCATTTCTCTTATTACTAGAGATGTTGAACATTTTTCCATATGTTTGTTGATTGCTTGTAGATCTTCTTCTGTGAAGTGTCTATTCATTTCCTTAGCCCATTTGTCGACTGGATTATTTGAATTCTTGGAATAGAGTTTTTTGAGTTCTTTATAGATTCTGGAGATTAGTGCTCTATCTGAAGTATGATTGGCAAAGATATTCTCCCACTCTGTAGGCTCTTTCTTCGCATTGATGATAGTTTCCTTTGCTGAGAGAAAGCTTTTTAGTTTGATTCTTGCTTCTATTTCTTGTGCTATGGGAGTCCTGTTAAGGAAGTCTGGTCCTAAGCTGACATATTGAAGATCTGGACCTACTTTTTCTTCTATAAGATGAAGGGTCTCTGGTCTGATTCCGAGGTCCTTAATCCATTTTGAGTTGAGTTTTGTGCATGGTGAGAAATATGGGTTTAGTTTCATTCTGTTGCATATGGATTTCCAATTCTCCCAGCACCATTTGTTGAAGAGGCTATCTTTTCTCCATTGCATATTTTTGGCACCTTTGTCTAGTATGAGAAAATTGTATTTATTTGGGTTTGTGTCCATGTTCTCTATTCTGTACCACTGATCTACCTTTCTGTTTTGGTACCAATACCATGCCATTTTTGTTACTATTGCTTTGTAGTAGAGTTGAAGATTCAGTATTGCAATACTCCCTGTTTCACTCTTCCTGCTAAGGATAGCTTTAACTATTCTGGGTTTCTTATTCTTCCAGATGAATTTCATAATTGCTTGCTCTATTTCTGTAACGTACGTCATTGGGATTTTAATTGGAATTGCATCGAATCTGTATAGCACTTTAGGTAATATGGCCATTTTGACAATATTAATTCTTCCTATCCAAGAACATGTGAGATCTTTCCATCTTCTAAGGTTTTCTTTAATTTCTTTCTTTAATGTTCTGTAGTTCTCATTGTAGAGGTCTTTCACCTCTTTTGTTAAATTGATTCCCAAGTGTTTTATTTTTTTCTAGGCTATTGTGAATGGGGTAGTTTTCCTAATTATTCTTTCCAAAGATTCATCACTTATGTATAAAAATGCATTAGATTTATGTGCATTGATCTTATATCCCACTACTTTACTGAATACACTCATGAGTTCTAAAAGTTTTCTGGTGGAATTTCCTGGTTCCTCTAAGTATATAATCATATCATCAGCAAATAGGGATAGTTTGAGTTCTTCTTTTCCTATTTGTATCCCTTTAATTTCTTTGGTCTGTTTAATTGCTCTGGCTAGAATCTCAAGGACGATATTGAATAGAAGTGGTGAAAGAGGGCATCCCTGCCTTGTTCCAGTTTTTAGCGGGAATGCTTTCAGTTTTTCACCATTCAGAATGATATTAGCCATGGGCTTAGCATAGATAGACTTTACAATGTTAAGGAATGTTCCCACTATCCCTATTTTTTCTAGTGTTTTGAGCATGAAGCGGTGCTGTATTTTATCAAATGCTTTTTCTGCATCTATTGAAATAATCATGTGATTCTCCACTTTAAGTCTATTGATATGGTGAATGACATTTATTGACTTCTGGATGTTGAACCAACCTTGCATCCCTGGGATGAAATCCACTTGATCATGGTGCACTATCTTTTTAATATGTTTTTGTATGCAGTTTGCTAAAATTTTGTTAAGAATTTTTGTATCGATGTTCATTAAGGATATTGGTCTAAAATTTTCTTTCCTTCATGTGTCTCTGTCTGGTTTAGGTATCAGGGTGATATTGGCTTCATAGAATGAGTTTGGGAGGGTTCCCTCCTCTTCTATTTTATGGAATACTTTGAGAAGTATTGGAATGAATTCTTCTTTAAAGGTTTTGTAGAACTTGGCTGAGAACCCATCTAATCCCGGACTTTTCTTTGTTGGTAGGCTTTTGATGACTTCTTCTATTTCATTACTTGAAATTGGTCTATTTAAATTGTGTATGTCCTCCTGGTTCAGTTTAGGCAATTCGTATGTCGCTAGATACCTGTTGATGTCTTTGAAATTTTCTATTTTGCTGGAGTATAGATTTTCAAAATAGCTTCTAATTGTTTTGTATTTCAATCGTTTCTATTGTGATATTTCCTTGTTCATTCAGAATTTTAGTGATTTAGGTTCTCTCTCTCTTTCTCTTTGTTAGTGTGGCTAAGGGTTTATCAATTTTGTTTATTTTTTCAAAGAACCAACTCTTTATTTTGTAAATTTTTCCGATTTTTTCTTTTGTTTCAATTTCTTTGATTTCGGCTCTGATTTTAACTATTTCCTGTCTTCTACTACTTTTGGTGTTGGTTTTTCTCTTCTTTTTCTAGGGCTTTGTGCTGTAGTGTTAAGTCATTTATTTGTTGATTTCTACTTCTTTCGTTGACTGCACCCCATGAAATAAATCTTCCTCTAAGTAATGTTTTCATAGTGTCCCAGAGATTTTGATATGATGTGTCTTTGTTCTCATTTACTTCTAAAAATTTTTTTATTTCCCTCCTGATGTCTTCTGTTATCCATTCATCATATAATAGTGTATTATTTAATCTCCAGGTATTGGAGAAATTTCTGTTTTTTATTCTGTCATTTATTTCTAATTTCAATCCATTAAGATCTGATAGAGTACAAGGTAGTATCTCTATCTTCTTGTATTAGCTAACAGTAGCTTTGTGGCATAAGACATGGTCTATTTTAGAGAAGGATCCATGTGCTGCTGAGAAGAAAGTGTATTTGTTCTTTGTTAGGTGGTATATTCTATATAAGTCGGTTAAGTCCAAATTGTTGATTGTGTTATTGAGATCTATGGTTTCTTTATTCAATTTTTGTTTGGACGATCTATCCAGCGGTGAGAGAGTTGTGTTAAAATCGCCTAGTATTTTTGTGTTGTGGTCTATTTGATTTCTGGACTTGAGAAGGATTTGTTTGACGTACATGGATGAGCCAATGCTCAGGGCATAGATATTTATGATTGTTATGTCTTGCTGATTTATGCTTCCCTTAAGCAGTAATGTCCTTCTTTATTCCTTCTGACTAGTTTTGGCTTGAAGTCCACATTATCTGAAATGAGAATGGATATTCCAGCTTTTTTGCTGTGTCCGTGTGCATGGTATGTTTTTTCCATCCTTTCACCTTTATTCTATGGGTATCTCTTTCTATGAGATGAGTCTCTTGCAGGCAGCAAATTGTTGGATTTTTCTTTTTAATCCATTCTGCCAGTCTATGTCTTTTGATTGATGAGTTCAGGTCATTAACATTCAGGGTTATTATTGTGATATGATTTGTATTGCCGGTCATTTGACTCATTTTTGTTTTTTGACATGAAATGGTTTCCCCTTAATTTTGCTATTCCTTTAGGCTAGTTCCTCCCATTGCTGATTTGCATTATTGTTTATCATCTCTTCCTCATGGAATATTTTGCTGAGAATGTTCTGCAATGCTGGCTTTCTTTTTGTACATTCCTTTAGCTTTTGTTTATCATGGAAGGATCTTATTTCATCGCCAAATCTGAAAGTAAGTTTTGGTGGGTATAAGATTCTTGGTTGGCATACATTTTCTTTCAGGGCTTAGTAAATGTTGTTCCAGCCCTTCTAGCTTTTAGGGTCTGGATTGAAAAATCTGCTGATATCTGTATTGGTTTCCCCCTGAATGTAATTTGTTTCTTTTCTCTCGTGGCCTTTAAAATTCTGTCTTTATTTTGTATGTTAGGTATTTTCATAATAATGTACCTTGGTGTGGGTCTGTTGTAACTTTGTATATTTGGAGTCCTATAAGCCTCTGGTACTTGGTTTTCCATTTCATTCTTCAAATTTGGGAAATTTTCTGATATTATTTCATTGAATAGATTGTTCATTCATTCCTTTCGTTAGTTTCTCTAAGCCTTCCTCAATCCCAATAATTCTTAAATTTGATCTTTTCATGATATCCCATAATTCTTGTAGATTCTGTTCATGATTTCTTACCATCTTCTCTGTTTGGTCAACTTTGTTTTCAAGCTTAAATATTTTTTCTTCAATATCTGAGGTTCTGTCTTCCAGGTGTTCTATCCTATTGGTTATGCTTTCTATGGAGTTTTTAACTTGGTTTATTGTTTCCTTCATTTCAAGGATTTCTATTTGTTTGTTTTTTTTCAATATCTCTAAATCTTTATTGAAATGATCTCTTGCTTCCCGTATTTGCTCCTTTAACTGTTGATTGGCGTGATCGTTTAATGCCTGCATTTGCTCTTTCATCTCCTCATTTGCTTCACTGATTGTTTTAATTATGTACATTCTGAATTCCCTTTCTGACATTTCTTCTGCTGTGCTGTCATTGGTTTTTATTGGTATAGTATCTAGGTTTGTTTGGGACATTTTCTTCCCTTGTTTTCTCATATTGGTCAGATGTCAGTGGGACTTTGTGATATTGCAGAATTCTTTTATTGGCTTATATTGTCCCTGTAGATTTGCAGTGTATCACCTTCCTGCCTTCAGTAGCCTGAAGTCTTGGAGTAACTTGTTAATGCAGTGCTTCCAAGAAAAGCTGCCCCTAGCCCACTACTGTTTCCAGGACTTGGAGCTGGCTCTGTGTGGAAAGGCTCTCACTCGGGTGCCTGCTCCGAGGAGGTAGCCTGGAAAGGCACTTCCCACCGGAGGGGGCCGGGCTGCGGGCTGCTTGGGAAAGTCCCTAGCTGCCCTGTCCTGGTCCCTGAAGCAACCTGCAGGCAGGAACTCGCCGCCCTGGTTCAGGGACTTAAAGCTTGGTTCTGTGCAGAAAGGCTCTCACTGGGGTGCCTGCTCCGAGATGCTGGAGAATCTGGCCCTGTGGGAGGAGCCCACTGCCGGAGTGTGCAGAGCTGCCTGGGGAACACTCTAGCTGCTCTGCTCTCCTCTAATAAGCTACCCGAATCCAGGCCTGCCGCCTGGGCAGCGCTTCACTGGGTGGGGGAGACTCGCCCGTGGCTCTATTTTAGTCCGAGTCTCTCAATGCCTCCCCTTCTTGAATCCTGGGTTCTGGAGTGACTGTACATGTAGTCACCCTCTAGTCTGCCATCTTGGATCCTCTATTTTATTTTTTGAACTTTATTCTTCCTTAGAAGTCTGCTAATCATTAACAGGCTCCCAGGATTTTAGATTTGTGGAGCTAAATGCAAATGCATGAGTGTTACTGGTTAATGAGACTACTTGTCCATTTAGTTGGGAAATCTTGTATATCTTTATCTTGAGGCCTTTCTACCTGACTCATCATTTTTCTAAACAAGACAGACTCTTCATTTGGATTAGTTGCCAATATTCTGCCAGCAAAGCAGAAGAGTGAGGCAGAGTACCTCTGCATCCTCTATACACAAATCACCTCCTTCCCATCCTCCCAGTATGCTCCCTGCACCCCGCCAACTTGTTTGATTATTCCCAGCTCCAAATCTTCATTCTTATAACGTGTGGAATAGTCAGATAGAGTCAGGCACTATTTTATTAAAGGGACTTTTAACAAAGCATTATTATTTTAACTTCTCCTTTTCTTCTTCTTTCTATCCTTCTGGCAGCATCAGATAGGTTAAAATATTGCAAGTAAGATCTGCTTTGTTTGAAGAAGAGAACTGGGAATTAAACCATTGTCTCCTGTCGTGGTTAGTTTGAACTGTCAACTTGATTGGATTAAGAGATGTTGATGATTAAGAGGCTTCTGGGTGTGTCAATGAGCGTGTGTCAGGAATGCCTGGAATGTGGTATAGTAAACTGAAGTGGAGACCCTCCCTAACTGTGGGCAGCACCACCCAAAAGGATGGTGGCTTGGATGGAATAAAAGTTGGAAGAACAAGGAAGCAGATGCAGAAGTAACCTGGATTCTTCTTGAACAGGTTCTTGAATGCTGCTTTGATTGTCTGAGGATCCTCTGAGGATATTGGACTCTTGCTTCTTCACTCTTCCAAAGTGGAGTCTGCCAGTGATTCTCCAGGTAGTTTCCAGAAGCCTTGGTTTTAAACTAGGATAGCACTGTTGATCCTTCTTGCTCTGGGGCTTCCGCCTCTTAGACTGCACAACTGCTGGTTCTTCCAGCTCTCCAGCTGCAGACAGTCATTGTGGACTATCCTGCTTCTGTTCCTATAAGCCAATCTAATAAATCCTCTTTTTATAATCATACTTCCTGTTGATTCTGTTCTTCTAGAGAACCCTAATTAATATACCTCCTCCACAAAATCTGCCTCACAAAGTTCCTACTTTTTTCAAGTTGTTTTTTTTTTTCTGTTTTCTTTTCTCTTTTCTTTGTCTTTTTGATGGAACAAGGCAGAAAGTTCCTGCAGCTCTTCAGGGCTGGGGACCAGAAGGCACTTCTTCAGCTGCTGAGTTAATAGGAAAGGTCCATTCCTCTCCAGGTCCTGCTCCCTCTTTTACTTCATCCACTAGGATGAAAGGAAGCTGGTGATTTTTTCTTGATGAGATGTTCCCTTGTTTGCTGTAACCCCCCAACTAGCTTTTAGAACTTCTGTAGGTTAGTTCCATGAAGTTATTTCAGCCACTTTCCCAGTTGCTGATTGATTTTTAAAAATATTTCTGACATGGAACAAATTCTTGAAGGTCCTAGTTCATTATTTTGTTGTTCTACAGAGTCAACTCTGGGTTCCTTTTATTTATTTATTTATTTATTTATTTTTTATTGTAAACAAATGGGATACATGTTGTTTCTCTGTTTGTACATGGCATAAAGGCATACCATTTGTGTAATCATAAATTTACATAGAGTAATGTTGTTTGATTCATTCTGTTATTTTTTCCCGTCCCCCTACCCCTCCCACCCCTCTTTTCCCTCTATACAGTGCTTCCTTCCTCCATACTTGCCCCCCTCCCTAACCCTAACTCTAACCCTAACACTAACCCTTCCCTCCCCCCATTATGTGTCATCATCCACTTATTAGCGAGATCATTCGTCCTTTGGCTTTTTGAGATTGGCTTATCTCACATAGCATGATATTCTCCAATTTCATCCATTTGCCTGCAAATGCCATAATTTTATCATTCTTTATGGCTGAGTAATATTCCATTGTATATATATACCACAGTTTCTTTATCCACTCATCAATTGAAGGGCATCTAGGTTGGTTCCACAGTCTGGCTATTGTGAATTGAGCAGCTATGAACATTCATGTGGCTGTATCTCTGTAGTATGCTGATTTTAAGTCCTTTGGATATAGGCCAAGGAGTGGGATAGCTGGGTCAAATGGAGGGTCCATTCCAAGTTTTCTAAGGAATCTCCACACTGCTTTCCAGAGTGGCTGCACTAATTTGCAGTCCCACCAGCAATGTATGAGTGTACCTTTCTCCCCACATCCTCGCCAACACCTGTTGTTGCTCGTATTCTTGATAATCGCCATTCTAATTGGGGTGAGATGGAATCTTAGGGTGGTTTTGATTTGCATTTCTCTTATTACTAGAGATGTTGAACATTTTTCCATATGTTTGTTGATTGCTTGTAGATCTTCTTCTGTGAAGTGTCTATTCATTTCCTTAGCCCATTTGTCGACTGGATTATTTGAATTCTTGGAGTAGAGTTTTTTGAGTTCTTTATAGATTCTGGAAATTAGTGCTCTATCTGAAGTATGATTGGCAAAGATATTCTCCCACTCTGTAGGCTCTTTCTTCGCATTGCTGATAGTTTCCTTTGCTGAGAGAAAGCTTTTTAGTTTGAATCTATCCCAGTTATTGATTCTTGCTTTTATTTCTTGTGCTATGGGAGTCCTGTTAAGGAAGTCTGGTCCTAAGCCGACATGTTGAAGATCTGGACCTACTTTTTCTTCTATAATCTGCAGGGTCTCTGGTCTGATTCCGAGGTCCTTAATCCATCCCTGTTCGCTGATGACATGATTATATATTTAGAGGAACCTGGAAATTCCACCAGAAAACTCTTAGAACTCATAAGTGAATTCAGTAAATTAGCAGGTTACAAGATCAATGCTCATAAATCCAATGCATTTTTATACATAAGTGATGAATCTTCAGAAAGAGAAATTAGGAAAACTACCCCATTCACAATAGCCTAGAAAAAAAATAAAATACTTGGGAATCAATCTCACAAAAGAGGTGAAAGACCTCTACAATGAGAACTATACAACACTAAAGAAAGAAATTAAAGAACACCTTAGAAGATGGAAAGATCTCCCACGTTCTTGGATAGGAAGAATTAATATTGTCAAAATGGCCATACTACCTAAAGTGCTATACAAATTCAATGCAATTCCAATTAAAATCCCAATGACGTACCTTACAGAAATAGAGCAAGCAATTATGAAATTCATCTGGAAGAATAAGAAACCCAGAATAGCTAAAGCAATCCTTAGCAGCAAGAGTGAAACGGGGGTATTGCAATACCAGATCGTCAACTCTACTACAAAGCAGTAGTAACAAAAACAGCATGGTATTGGTACCAAAATAGAAAGGTAGAACAATGGTACAGAATAGAGGACACGGACACAAACCCAAATAAATACAATTTTCTCATACTAGACAAAGGTGCCAAAAATATGCAATGGTGAAAAGATAGCCTCTTCAACAAATGGTGCTGGGAGAATTGGAAATCCATATGCAATAGAATGGGTTCCTTTTTAATGGTTTTCAAATCTCTAACTCTTAACACCTAATATTTTAAATTCCTTGTTTATATTTACCATAATCATTTAAAGCTATAGGTCCTGTGGTCTTTATTGCTGCACCCCCACCCCCACCTTTGTTCCCATCAAGTCTTGTCTCTCTAAAGTCTGTTGCTTTTAAAGTAGAATTCTAGAATGTATACAAAACTTTGTCAGTGTAATTTGAGTCGTGCAGTGTTGCTAACTTTTTCCATTGAGGATTTACTTCACTTATGATGGTTGCTAAACAGGGACAAATCCAATCAGGGATCAACTTAATTCAAATTGGAGCTTAAGTTCTTTGGAGGTCTAATCTATTTCTGATTCATCCTCGCTCATAGGGAGAAGGCTGTTGGGTTTGTACTGAAAGTCCAGATTACTTTCTCGTTTCTATTTTGTTTTTACCAGGCCCTGAACTTCAATTTTTCTCTCTACCCCCAAGAGTCCCAAAGGTGCTTATCATCCTGTCAACAGCCTTTTTGATAACTTGTTTAAAAAAAAAAGAAAAATAAAAAGAAATGCAGTGCCTAGTTTTTGTGGTTTTTCTTTTCCAGGTTCATGTCCTTACAAATTATGTCTGATATCTGCAAAGAAATACTTTATCTTATTAAGTTATTTATTTTTTCTAGTTTTTCTCTGTAAGAGTTTGAACTTTCTTTACAGCAGATAAGAAGCCAGTTTTCCACTGTCTGAAGCAGAGCATTTCATTTTGAAAGTGTTGGAAAAAAGCATAAGAAAGATCCCTCAACTGGCCACACACACACACACACACACACACACACACACACACACAGATCTCCAGAATACACAGAATTTCTGAAGTCCTAGACTCTTGAAAAGCTGTAAACAAATTCCATCTTTCCTAATCCATCTTACATTTAGGAATCCTGATATGTATAATCCCAAGCATGTTGCAGCAGGATTGTTAATTCTGACCTCTTTTACTCTAGTAGGTATTCCAGATTGGATAACAAAATTTATGTGCAACCTATGAGGAAATAAATAGACAAATATATTTTACCCAATATTTTTGCCCTGTCAGAAATTAGAAGGAGATATTTGATTATGAGTTAAAGAAGAGATACTTTTTGAAATAGGTGTCATTAATTTGCAAATAGTACTATACCACTTTTCTCATTTATCAAATGATATTGTTCCATTAATCTTTTCATTTTTAAGAACTATACTCAGTCATTGAGAAAATGATAAATGTGAAGTTTTCATAGATCTTTTAAACTAAATATAAATTATAGTAGATACAGATAATGACAATAAGTAAGTGACATTTTCAGTTGGTATTTTGTTTAACTAAGGAGTTGGGGGAATGTCTCACAAGTACATTATGTTGTAATGTGATTTTACTGAATTAACTTTTATTTTGGGGTGTAAGATTTATTGTGCACTATAGTCATATGTCACTTGATGAGAGTACCTTCTGAGAGGTGTGTCCTTAGATGATTGTCATTGTTCAAACATCACAGCAAGCTAAGATATCTGTGATGTCACTAAGCTACATGTATCTTTATGGGGCCATCATCATATATGTAGAGTGTTGACCAGAACATATTTTAGTAAAATTCAGCCATTTTTTAAAGTTATATAAAGATCAATTCTACAAAAACTATGTATACAGAAAGCTATGTAAATAAAGATGTATCTAATTCCCAAAGACCAAATGGGTCAATATTTCTTGCAGGGTAAAATGGTTCAGTTCAAATATTTTAATGAGCTTGGGGAAAAAAGCCATTCAGTTTCCAAGGCAGGTTCTGGCTTTGCATCAGAAATCTGTTCAGTTTTATGCATACAGAAAAATAGATAGTTGTCCATTCATACATGCTGTTTCCACACTCCAGACTCCACCAACCATGGATCAAAACTAACTTTTTAGGAATCGCTTCTGAACTGAATATGTGCAGATTTTTTCTTGTCCTTATTCCCTAAATGATTATTTGCATAGCATTTACATTATATTAGTTATTACAGGTAATCTAGACATGGTTTCAAGAATACAGGAAGATGTATGTAGATTATATGCATTATATAAGGGACTTGAATATCTGAAAATTTTGTTATCTGCAACAGGTCCTGGAGTTAATTCCCTGTGGAGTCTGATCTACAGTGATGTAAATATATTTGACCCTATTCTAGGCCTAAAACATTAGATACTCTTGGTTGTGCTAGTAAGGTATGTTTAATGTTTAGAACATTGCAATTTTGACTTAATGTGAAGCCAGAGATGGATGCCCCTGTTGCATGAGTCTGTTAGGTTCAACTCTACTGAGGAAAGTGACCACACAGGGGAAACAGTGTTTGAATTAGACATAACCACTTCTCTGAACTCAGGAATGTTCCATTGGCTAAAGGGAATTGCCAGACTTGTACACTACTAAAACCAGGGATTCAAGAGCAGTAGTCTGATTTGAGAACTCCTAATAAGTGTATTCTCTCTTTGGGAAATTGGAAGGTAAACTTACAAGAACATACACAAACACACATAGACAGAAAGAAGATTCTAGAACAATGAAGAGAAGAACAAACTACAATGAGAAAAGAACAAAAGGATGCACACACAGAGAGATTGTGAGAAAGAAAGAGAGGTGAGAAAAGAATTTCAGGCATAATATAGCGACATCAGATACCAATATCTCACTGTATGATGTGATAAGCAGGTGTCCAGATCTGCTCTGGGATCAAGTAAGTTGCTTTTGTATCACAAAAGAAGCAGGAATTATTCTAGGCCTTTGTCTTGTCTATGTGCTGTGGTTTGACTAGTTATATGTGTTTTTTATATGTATTATTTTGTGTGACTCTAAGTAATCTGGATATTTCTCTTTTTCTTTCTATTCAAATGACATTAATTAATGGCAGAGTTATGAATGAAGTATCTTTAAAATTAAAAGGAAAAAGCATTTTGTGGGAAGAGTCAGAGGCAACAGATGTGAAAAATACCAAAAGGAAGCAATATTGAAATGAGATATTTTACATTTTAAAGAGAATCTGTCTTTATTTAGAATAGAAAGATTTTGTATTTTATATTGTTTTGTAATAAATGACAGGGTCTTAATTTTAATAGGAAAAATGTAAATGTTGAAAAATAGAAATGGAAAATGGGTCTTAGAAAGTAAAATATTATTTGTGAGCATGCATCTTGATCCTGATTCTCCAGGATCTCCAGTGATTATCCAGATTTTCAATAATAGAATCATTTATCCCAAGAGAAATAAAGAGAGATGGAGAAGAAAAGGGAGAGAGATGAAACTTTTTCATTTTCATCAATTTGCAAAAGACAGGCTTCATCAAGACTGCCAAAATGTTTAATATTTCTTTTCTGTGCTTAAGAAAAAAAAATGTAAATTGGCATCTCGGTCCTAAGAAAACTAACGGGAAAAGTTTGGGTGCATTAGATATTGAAAGACATCCTAAGAAGAGAAAGTTGTGTTGGGATTGACCTGCCACTTGCAGAGTTTACCTGGGTCAAAATATGGACCAGCTATGCCAAAGAGCTCTAAGGGACTATTGTTTTTCTTTTTTGAAAAGGTGACATGATAAGTAGAAAAATCTTCAACAGACAAATGCTGAAGAAATGGCCAGCCTGCTTGGGGCTACAAAAGAAGTTAATCTTTCAGAGTATGATAAGAGTTGTTAAAAATCCTTTAGGTGAGAATTAGCTCTCTAAAACTCAGCAAAATAACTCCTGACACTTAGTCCCAACTATGCTAGATTCAGAGTTTGAAGACAGCTTATAACTGAGTTAATTAAGAGCATACTTGTTTCCCTTACATGTTTGTGGTAGGCTCTCTCCATCTGGACCCCTAGATTCTTGCATTCTGATATTCACACCCTTATATAGGCTTCTTCACATTTAAGTAGTCCTCTCTGGTTTTACAGTGGGACATCATAGAAGTGACAAGGTGTGGATTCTGATGTTAGGCTGTAAAAGACAGCATTGTTCTGTTTCCCTCTCTTGAACATTTGTTCTGAGGAAAGCCTGCATCCATGTCACAAGAAGGCTTCAACAGCCTGTGGAAAGTGCCCTGTGGTGAGAAACCGAGAACTCTTGTCATCAGCCAGCAACAACTTGTATCATTTGAACCACCTTGGCAGTGGGTCTAGCCCTGATCAGTGCTTCAGGTGATTGAAGAAGACCTGGCTGACATTTTAACTGCAACCTGAGAGAGACACTCAAGTCAGAGACCTAGTTAAGCTGCTCTGAATTCCTGACATAGTGAAATGGGTTGAGAAAATAAATATTGTTGTTTTAACTTGTTAAATTTTCAGATAATTTGTAGTATACCACAGATAAATAATAAAATTCTGGTAACTTGAATTAGGAAAACTGCCAAATAAAGATCTAACACTGTGCCAGAGTTTCTGTACCATATGGATAGGCAGAAGTGGGAAGGACTATGAAATAGTATTGGTGAAAACTTAAAAGTACCTTAGACAGGTTCTCGGTAGAAGTATGTTGGATCTTGATGAGTCAGGAAAATTCTTTCAGAACCTGGGATGAAGGAGCTTTTGTTAGGTAGTGGCAGAAAGCCTTATAGCACTGTCATCTGAGGTAATGTGGAAAATGGAAAATGTACCTAAACAGACAGGATAATCTGGCTAAGTGCATTTCCAGGCAATGTTTTGAAGATGTTTTCTTCTACTTTCCTGATATTTAAACTAGGATATAAGAGAAATAAGCTAAAGGCAGAGCTGCAGAACTGAAAGGAGCCGGAAATTACTAGTAAAGTTCTAGCCTCTCCTGTTTGCAAACAATCCTAAAATTGAGAAATGGATTTCAGGCAAATATCAAATCTAGGGCACTTCCCGGAAAATGTGATCTAAATATGAAGCTGAGGATGTGGCTCTAAAACCCTTTATAAGAACTCAAATAGATCAAATGTAGTGCTTCAGGGAATTCTGTCAAACAGCAGCGATTATAATAAGCTTAAGGGCTGTTCCTCAGCACTCCCAGAAGAATCCAAATTTAAGTAAGGGCTTATCACAGAATGATTTGTGGGTATGGCTTTTGTCTAATATAGTGTATCCCTATAACATTCTCAGGAGACCCACAAAATTTTAAGAAATGTTATATTGGTCAAAACATAGCTAGATTGTACTGAAATTAAGAGTCAATACAAAATGAAAAAGAGGAGTCTTTGGATCCTGAAACTTCTACAGGAAGAAATCAGGCTACGAAAACTATGCATCTGCAAACAAAGGTTATCTTTCATTCAAAAGCTAGGTGGGAGCCATTGAGCCAACTACCGCTATGTGGAGGTCAGTAATAGAGGCAAAGAACTTACATCTTGCCTCCTGTTCCATGGCTATGGGCTTCTTCTCTCCAGCAGAGCTTAGCTGGGGGAGAAACAGAACTCCATATGAATAATGACTCAAGTTTCATTATTTTATGTGGATCTGGACAAACTCATTTCTGAAGTAAAGCTCTATCTGTGACTTAGAAATATTTTGTGTGGGACATAAGAATGACTGACCATTTAATTTTTAGTGCAAAGAAGTGCTGTTTTGAGAATGAACAGGGCTCTATTAATGATTATTGCCAGGAAGTAAAGTGCAAACCAGAACTTTGGGTAAACAGGTGTTCTAGTCACTCTAGCTTAGATGACTAGAAAAGTTGTAGCACTTCTGACAGAGCAGGGCAAAGAAAAAAACAAGTGTCACTGATCAAAGAAGGGAATTAGGAAAGAATATATAATTATTCTGGGGTTGGAACTCATGAACTCTGTTCTTTCTAAGAGTAAAAACGTGAGATGAGTACATTGTCTCCCTAACATGCCCCAACCTTCTCCTTCCTGCCCCACCCTTTAGGTCTGTCAACCTTACTTCTTCTGTCATGTATTGTCAATGCTAAGAAATGTACATTTTATGCTATGACTATATATTGTATGCCTAGATCCAAAGAGGAGAAGAAACATGGTTGGTACTCAGAGGAGACAGTTCCAATGTTCTGATCAAATGTCTTCTGTCATTTTTTTCATTTTAAATCTTGATTATTTCCTCCTCCTCTTCCTCTGTCGCCTCCTCCTCCCTTCCCCCTCCCCTCCCCCTCTCCTCCTCCTCCTCCTTCTTTCCCTTATTACTCACATTTAATTTAGCAGTAATTCCTACAGTTCTACCTTAAAATATATCTTTAATATGACCATGATTTTTCATTTACATTTTGCCATCTTAATACAAATTGTATGGTCTATCATAAGAGATTTCAAACTGGTCTTGTACTTCAGAATATATTTTATTTATTTATTATTATTATTATTTTTTCTGGTACTGGAGATTGGACTCAGGGGTGCTTAATCACTGAGCCACATCTTCACCCCTTTTTCATATTTTACTTAGAGAGAGTAAGTAAGTTGCTTTAGGGCCTCACTAAGTTGTTGAGACTGACTTTGAACTTGTGATTCTCCTGCTTCAGCCTCCAGAGTCATTGGCATTACAGGTGTATGCCACCATGCCTGGCTCTACTTTATGTTTATATATATGCATGTATGTGTATATGTATACATACATATGTATATATATATGCACATACATAGATGTATGTGTATATATATTTTAATAAATTTAAGATCTCACTTTCATATATATATGAATCTATCATTTATGCTTTTAAATTTATGTGTTTTCTTAAATTTATTTATCATATTATATTACTCCCAGACATAATATCCTCCAATTGCTTGGCATTTATGTTGGAATAACATTCAGACTTCTTGCTCTTGCCTGACATGTGCTTCTTGATCCTGTATGGATTCTTCTTTGTGACCTCACTTCCAATACTTCTCCCTTCTTCCCTGTATTCCAGCCTCACCGATTGCTCTTTCTGTTCCCTAACACATGCCAGCCACATCAGCACTGTGCAGTCTTTGTTTCAGCTTTACCATCCTCCTGTGCTATGTCCTCCAGAGCCTGGCATGGCTGGATTCTCATCAATTGGTCTCCCCAGAGAAGTCTTCCTGGAAATCCCTTCTAGGGTCCCACCCACCCTGCCTCCAGGAACTCTCCACTCTATTACTCTGAGTGTCTTCACGGCATTTATGATGTTTGACTTTAATGCATTTACTTTTTATGTATTTAACATCTATTTTTTTCTTCAAGAATAAAAACTACAACACAGTAGGAATTTCATCTATTTTCCTCAATATATTCACCTAACTGAAATTATAACTACATAATCAGTTTGATCAATTTTTCTAGATGAAAAGCTTATCACAAATGAGTTTGCAAATTCTTAGACCTTGAATTGATTTTATAGCTTTGTTTTTCTTCAGCATTTCTAATTATACTCCCATTTTTGGTTGTTCCTTTTGCATTTGCTTTCTTCATGACACTAACATATTCCAGTATATTAAAAATGAGTTTATTGTGCACAAGATTTTTCTTCTAGACTTTTTTCCCCACTGAACACTGGCATAATTTGGATATATTGCTTTCTAGATTGCTGCACAGATGTTAACTCAGGACATATTTTCATTATTCTCCTGGGTTAAACCATTGTTTCTTACTTTCAGAAATTTATTTTCTGAAAATAGATGACTATTTTTCTTTTCAAAAAGAGTACTCAGATAAATTGTGTATAACCTTATTTGCTTGCTCACATGATCATAAAGTCTAATTGAAATTGGGAACCAGGTAAACAAGCTATCCATGATAATATATAATCTACTGTGACAGACTTGCATTGCTTGTAAGAAATATTTAATCTCATTCTTTGAAATGTGTTTGAATTGGGGAGCGCTTTGTTGTGATAGCTTTGACGATTCAGTTGCTTATTCACTAAATGCTATGACTGTGCTCTTCATAATTCATAAATCCTACTCTGGGAAAGCATGTGTTCTTTGTCAAGGCCCCAAAGAGTCCCAATGACATGGGGTGTTTTTCCTGATAGTCAACCTGAATTCAGAATTGGTAATTGTGAATTAAACTCTGTAACTCTAAAAATACACTGCTATCTAGTTACTAATCTATTAAAAAAATCTCCCTGGTCTGTATCTACTCCTCTGTGTACTTTAATATCTCCTAACTGCTGAAAAATTATACCTTTACTGTAATTATTTATTTAATGTCACTATCTAAATCGTTCCTTCAAACACTTAAGTTCTGTGAAGGCAGGTATAAGACCATTTGTATTTACTATCTTCAGCACCTAATCCAGTCTCTGGAATACAGTGGAATATACTAAATGACACACTAAGTGTTTACCAAATAATTGAACAATGAAGGAATGTGTACATAGGCAAACTTTTGTTCTTTTTATATTTTGGGCTCTGTGCATTCAGCCAGGATCTCAGAGATATTCTCCTGATAAGATATTTAGGAGTTTGAATAGCCAGGTGCAGTGGTGTATACCTATAATCCAAGGGATTAGGGTGACTGAGGCAGGAGGATCACAGTTGGAGGCCAGACAGCAGCAACTCAGTTCCTTAGCAACTTAGTGAGATCCTGGTTCAAAATTAAAATATATATATATATATATATATATATATATATGACAAGGGATATAGTTTGCTGGTAAAGCATCCTGTGTTTGATCCCTAGTACCCCCAAAAAATAGTTTAAAGAAAATTTTAACTGAAGACAGACTGTCCAAACACAGAAATTCAGTAATTCAGTAATTACTGAAAGTAACATTGTCTCATGGATAAAGCTAAAAATAATTACATTTGGATGCCTGTGATATCACTAATGTGGAAATGTACAAAGTCAAATTATACAAAGAAATTCACAAAAATACAATCTACTAGTAAGCCGGTGACTATTTTATGTGAGAAGTTGTTTTATAACCTCTTGAACCCAATGAAAATGTATTCAGTTAGGAACAAGAATGGAGCCCCATACCTCCTGTCTACTGTGTTTCTGCATATAGTATTAGTGTCTGCTCTTCTCTTCCCTTTCCTCCATATGGAAGGCCATTTGCAGGTAGTAAAGGTAGTCCCAGTTCCCCAATGAGTGCTCATCATCGTAGACAAGCTCAGGAGGATCATTGCATCGTTAGCTGCTCACTGCATGCCCCTAATGAGTTAACTGACTCTAAGAATGGGAAAAATAAACTTACCTTGCCAGCAAATGGGATCAGATCTGTCAACACTACCAAATTGCCCCACATGCTGCGGCACCTGCTACAGTAAAAGAAGACATGATATAATTGCTCTTGGGAGGAGATGGCCAACCAGGGACTTCAGTAAGAGCTTCAGCAGCTGTTGGTAATGGAAATCAGTCATCTTCTATCTGTGCTTAGTGCTTTGAGTGAGTCACACAAATGACATTCTCTTAGGCTGTTTCATAGAATTAGCATTGTTTTCCTTGGGAAACTTTTTCAGCATGTACCTATAAGAACCATATTCAGAAAGTTTACTAGAACAGTTGTGATGCTATGAAGCCCCCCAGAGGAGTTAATAATGTGGTTTATTCAATAATAAATTAAGTATTGGTCAAAAATTTTGTTTCTATCAAAGTTTCAAATAAAATTTTTCATGTTTTTTTTTCCTAATTTCCATCATTATATAACCAGCCACTTTGAAGTTGGAATGTATCTGATCTACTTATGTGTTACCTGTATTTTCTGGTCTTTCAAATAGAGGCTGCTCAATCACTATATGTTCATTAGGGTTTTATTAAAAGTAGAGTGTATTATGTGATGATATTTTATGTGTTTATTGTACTCAGTTTTACTTTGGAAATATAATCTGATACCATGTCTTATGTAAAACTGATCTCCTCCATTCCTGATAATGCAATAGTGTATTTGAAAAAAAATCCACATGATTTGCTAAGCTTGTGATTTAAGATAATATCTAAAATCAGGAGACTCATTTTAAAGGAACATATTAAATAACTGCTATGGTGCCAGTCCAGCAGACTAAGAATAGTTACATGAATGATAAAATGATTTAATTATGCCAAATCTGCAATGTATTTCGTTTTCCATTTCCCACATAAGCAGGTGAGAGTTTTAAGATAAAATACAAAGTCATTAAATGTCAGATGGTAGAAACAAATCTCAAAGATTCCCTTCGACACTGCTAAATAGACCTTTGATAGATTTCTTTGATGTATTCTCATCAGCTGGGACAGGTCTGTCACCATACAACTTATTTTCTTACTGAGTTACCTAATGCCATTAACAAATGATCTTTTCTCCATTAGAAAATAAATCATGTTAGTTAGGTTTAATATGATGGAGACATTTGCACAGGAACTATCTATCTAAGGTAGAAAAATTACATACATGTTCAACAAAACACTCTTGTTCATGGAAAAATAAAAAAAGAAAACAGGTATCAGACTTTTTTGTTGGGGGCTGTGCCATGTTGATCACATCGGCAGCGAGGAAGTTAATTGACATAAGCACACTCAGGTGATTTATTGTTCACGCACACAATGTATGCGCATGTGTTCTCGAGCACTCCTAATTGTGCCTGCTCGGAGTGTCTGACTTCATCTTTGCGTAAGAGGCGTGGCCCTACTCTCCGCCTCCTGGAGGTGATATAAGCGTAGGCAGAGGGAGACAGCAAACACGCAGCAGCTAGAGGGAAAGACACATGGAAGCAGCTAGGACTCACAGAGGAGCAGCTAGTAGAAGAAGAAACACGCGCAGCAGCTAGTAGGGAAAAGCAGCGGCAGCTAGCAGGCGTAGCAAGTCTCTCTTCCTCTAAGCTCTAAGCAAAGCCTGTCCTTCTCTCAAAGTCTCTCTTAAGCAAACTCTTTCTCTCTGATAAGCAAAGTCTCTCTCTCCTCTCAAAGCAAGTAAACCTCATTTCCTCTATCCTCTATAAACAAGCAAGAAAGCAGTGCACTAAAGAGAAAGATAGAAGTAGCTCAGTTTCCAGTCCACCACCCATAAGACCCGTGCAAGTTGTTGCTGCAAGCGGTGACATATATCCACGGATTTTGTACCACAAAGAGCCAGCGACACTTTTTAAAAGGCAGGAAGCTTACTGACTTGAACATAAGACATCAAAAGTATAGGAAAGTTTAGATGGGCAAATGTCTGTATTTGATTTCTTTTTTTCTTTCTTTGATTTGAAATGGATCATCATCAGTCTTTTAATTCACTCTAAGACCAAGCATCAACTTTATACCAAATTGCTGAAAAGATCCCTGCTCCCTCAATTGCCTCATGCACAGGAAGAATTCAGCATTCTAAACAGCAACGGCAATGAAAGCTGAATATGAATTCAAGCACTTGAAAGAAATGTTCCCTTTGTTCTTCAGTTTCTCTTGTAAAATGGTTTGATTCCTTGTCTACCTCTTGCTTCCAGTGATGCAACATTATGGATGTCCACATTTTGTCCTGGCCCATGGTGATGGGTCACTTCTCTTGTGCACATAAACTCTTATCTTGGTTATTAGCATCCCCCCCCACACCTTTCTCTTTCTTTCTTCCCTCTCTTAAATATCCAAATAACCTTTGTAAACTCTGCCAGGATTGGAGCATGTTTCATTCCTCACTGCATTTCTACTTCTTCAAACCATTCATGGCATGTAACAAATACTCAAAAAGAATTACTGAATAAGTCAATGACTGACGGACTGATTTTTGTTAATTTGGAGGGAAGAGTATTGTGATGTTGTGGGTGTTCTTAGAAACTACATGGCTTAGGAATACAATTGTTTATTTCTATGTATTTTGCTTAGAGTGATCTTCAGAAAGGCTAGAAATTCTTATGAACTTTTCCTTGTCTCAATTATATATTAAGAAGAAAAGAGAAAAACATCGTTCTTTTGAATACATGATTGTGTGTGTGTGTGTGTGTGTGTGTGTGTGTGTGTGTGCGTATATGTGTGTTTGTGTTTCTCAACAATTTTGGGAAAAACACAGACATTGCAATGTGTTTATGTGGATGTATTTTGTAAACTAGGTTAAGAATTCAATTTACGGTGTTAGAAAAACAACTGTGATTTTATTGATATTTAAATTTGTGAGTTCCACAGGTGAATTTGGAAGTTTATTCTAAACAATTTATTTTAAGTTTATAGTGACTGAACTTACAGAATCCAGTTAAAAAATGTCTATAATGGATTGGGGTAGAATTTTAGAAAACATCTAAATTGTGCAGGTGCTGATTCCATTTATACATAAAATATACCTGCCAATCAATGAAAAGATTTCAGGGGTTGACACAAAGCAACCAGACTGACTGCTTAGACCCAGTAAATGAACTGGCTCTTTTGTTATTTGACTCATGTAATTTTAACTTCCTGCAAGAATCTTTGTCCAAAATCCCAGTGTCTCTGGTGAGAGATATTAAGCACTACTTACCAGGAAAGGTAATTGAGCTTTTGGTTCATTTTCTATGATACTAAACATAAAAGATCAGCTAAATATACATATTTATAGGTATTTAAAATAGATTGAAGATGCGTATTGATTAGATTTATTATCTAAGTACACTTACCACCCTTTACTGTTCTATTTCTTTTTAATCCTTAACAGATGGCACAGAATTCATTATAGCTCAGCCAGAAACACAGCAAATTTTTCCTTGTCAGCAGGACAACAGTCTTAATTCCTTAGAGAGTGAATTAACTTTTAAACTGTCTTAGAGAATACTTAACTTTTAAGGAGAAAGTCATCAAAATATGCAACTAAGTTCAATCAACATTTTCTTTTTATTCTCCCATCCTAGTAGCAAGGAATATACAAAGCAAAAGAAATAATATTTAGCAATTATTTACTGAACATCTTTTTATAATTGGCACTTTGCTAAAGTACTGATATGTATATATACACACAATCACATACATGTATCATGATAGTATACCTACATGGATGCATGTATAAATGTATATATACATATATGCATATGAAAGTGAGCCTGTGTGTATATATAGAGAGAGAGGGGGGAAAGGAACTTTACTCCTAAGGATACATGTTATATTGCCATATACTATTATATGTGCATACATATATTCATATATATTAAATTTACAATAAATATAAATGCAAAGACTGTGAAAGAGTGACTAATTCCCCTTGGGAGAGATAGAGATGAAGCTCAAAAGCAAAAAGTCAGGCTGATTATTAACATAACAGTGTATTGACCCAAACTGAAAGTGTCATGTTCCAAATTTTCTTAGTTACTATCTGTCTCTTTTGCAAAAGAAGGTAGGGTTACTCTTCAAAAGAAATTATTTAATGACTTATTTCTTTCCTTAAAAAAGGAAATTTATTTGATCCAATCCTTAGGTGACTTGTTAAGAAAATAAGGTGTCCAGAGATAACCCTACAACACAAAGAAAAAGCACAGGATTAAATATACACATGTTGAAAGGGAATTTGGTAAAATTCAGAAACACATAATTTTAAAAAGTCTAAGAAAAACAGATAAGTAGAGGCCAATTTAATTGTAGGTAAGATTGTTTAACAACAATAGCAGTAATATTATCTCACCCATAACTGTAAGTACCTTCTGATCAAGTCAGAAACTAGAACAAGATGCACTGTCACAATTTTAAGTTTGCAATAGACACAAAAATAAAATAATTTTGTAACTGGAAATTTTATTTCAAAAGTTTAAGAGAGTAAATACCTACTACTCGATGAAAAAAGGAAAAAACCTGACAATGTATAAAAATGACTACTAGATTTTAGAATATAATATAAAGGTAATTAATAAAATTAATGCAATATTGATGTCAGTTATCAATAGATAAATTGATAAGTGGAATTCAGTTGTGTTCAAAAGTAGATCCCAGTACATACATGGGAATTTAATACAAAAGAGTCTTGATTTTTCTCTTCCAGGGAGGAATGTATGGTTCATATAACAAAAAGTGTTAACATAAGGGGCTCTTCTCGGAGAAGTAAGGTAGTCAATGAATAATTCTAAAATAATTGCATAACACAGGATTCTAAAAACATTTATAAATCACAAAGAAAGGAACAAATAATATAATAGAAAAATGAGGCAAAATTTGAGAAACAAGAAAATGAAAAATGCATAAGATATTCAAGAAATGTGTTGTTAATTTATGCATTTAAAAGCATACATATGTATGCATATAAAGTATTTAAAATATTTTTAAAATGTTTTTAAATGATTACAGATTACAAAACAACTAAATTGTTTTATTTTGCAATTAACTTCTCTCTAGGAGCAATTTTTTAAAATGTACAAATAATCAATGGGGACTATGATTCCTAAAAACACTAGAAATGTTCCAGTTCTCAAAGTTTTATGAGTTTTTGCTTCTCTAATACTTAGAAGTTTTACAGGCATTCAGTAAATTATAACATTTTCTCAGGAAATTATTCTCCAAGCACAGACCTTGGCATCTGATGGAGGTCAGTTCACATCCTAGTTTATCTTCTTCCAACCTCTAGTTACCAGAGTAAGATGTTAAAGTTCTTTAGTGAGTATTAAACTAGATAACACACATACAGTCCCTGGCAAAGAGCTTGGCATAGAGTAAGAGCTTAATAATACCAACTCTTCCTATAAATAGACCTTCACAATATAGAGTAGTGGTGCAATGTTATAACATGGTGAAAGCAGTTTTCAGTGTCAGATTACATCAAGCCGAGGAACATCAAGAGGTGCTATGCACAAATGAGGTTTTGAGTATAGCTTTGTTGCATAGAAAATAATGGAGGAAAGCTGTGAACAATTCTTTTGAATGGCCCTCAGTCAAAGTTCAGTTATCTCTAGGGAACATCTTCTTCTACGTCTCTAACAGAATCAAGTCTGAGAGGTGTTTGCTCAAACAGGATATTATAGTCATCACTGAGATATCAGAACACTTTGAATTGGGAAAATGCTAGGTGTGTGAATGAGTGAGAGGAAAGGAAGCCTTAAAAATTTTTGTTCTAACTTCACTTCCTTTTCATCAAATCCTGATATGTTGAAATGATTAATACATCTTAGAGAGGTTAAGAGAGTGAGAAAGAGAGGAGAAAGAGAGAGAAACAGCGTATGTGCGAGAGCATATGTGGCCGCTCACTCTTCTTCAGACACTGGGGATGATGTCTGTATTTTTTACTCTGGTAATTCAGCTTGTTTTTACAGACACTGAGCACTCTTCTTTGATCTGTGGATTTATTCTGTTCAGTCTGTATACATGCTGCTTACCAGCTATACATGAGACTTCTGTATTACCAATAAATTTTACATTACTTGAAGCAAGCATGAACATAGAAAACATAGGAATTGGTAACTAGGCTAGAAGTCAGGGATTTCTGTTTTCTCAAATCTGAAAATATCTAGTTATATGACCTTAAAGAATATCTATTATATTCAGGGTTCTTTGAGTATGTGTTTACTTATCTAATTTTCACAATTATATTTCATGAGGGATACTACAATTCTCATTTAATAAGTAAGAAACCTGAGACTCAGATAAGCTAAGTGAGTTGTTCCAATTGATAAGTCTTTGTGTGTAAAGATGGCATTTGTATCTATTACTATCTATGGCCACAGTCCTATGTCTTCCCTTGACAAATTGAGTTTCCCCTTTCCTTTACTCAATTTCCTCTTAAACCAAAAGTAGTAAGTTAAAAATTAACTCTAGGGTCCCTTTTTGCTATAATTCTATGAAATTTTTCCATAGAATTTGGTTATTTTGTAATCTGAATGCCTTAGAATAAAGGACTTTGTAAAACAATGGAAAAATCCAGAACATTTAGGATCTAACATGACCTGGTCTTGGCAAACAGATTCTGGTTATGATTTCAAAACCACAGACAAAAGCACGACTAGACAAATGGAACTGCACCCAATATAAAAGTTTCTACAGAGTAAAGGAAACAATCAACTGTGAAGAAACAAGCTAAGGAATTAGGGACAATATTAGCAAATCCTACATCTGATAAGGAGTTCATATCCAAAATATAAGAGGAACCCAAGGAAATCAAAAGTAAGGAAACTAAATAACCTAATTAAAAATGGACCCAGAACCCAGAACCTGAATAGATATTTCTCAAAAAAAGACATCTGAATAGTCAACAGGTACATTAAAAAAGTTCACATCACTCTTTATTAGAGAAATGCAAATTAAAACCACAATTAGAGAACACCTCACTTGTACTATAATGATTGTTATCAAAACAAGGAAAGATGCAAGTGTGGAGAAAAGGGAACTCTTGCACATGACTAGTGGGAGTGTAAATTAACACGACCATTATGGAAAACATTTGGAGGCTCTTCAGAAATAAAAAAAAAAAAAAAATAGAACTGACACGTGATTGAGCAATCTCACTAGTGTGCATATATCCAAAGAAAATGAAACTATTATGTTGAAGAAATATATGTACTCCCACATTTATTGCACCATTACCCACAATAGCCAAGAAATGAAAACAAACTATGTCCATCATCTAATGAATGGTAGAGAAACTGTGGTACACCTAGACCATGGAATACTATTCAGACATAAAAAAGGATAAATTACTATAATTTGTGAAAACCTGGATAAACCTGGAGAACATCCAACTAAGTGAAATCATACAGGTATAGAAAGACAAATACTGCATAATCTCACTTATGTGTGGAATCTAAAACAAAAAACAATATATACAAGTAGAGCATGGAAGGGTGGTTACCAGAGACAGTGAGTGTGAAGGGTGGCAGGGGAGATGGGGTACTGAGTTTGAGTTGGGGGTAATTTCTTCTGCAGATTCATTTTACAGATACTGTAGTGGATAATGATGTCCTGTATAAAGATTGCTAAGACAGTAGGCTTTAAATGTTCTCACCACAAAAGAGGTAAGTGTGAAGTGATGGTTGTGTGCATTTGCTTAAATCAAGTTAACATCACATCTTGTCTCACAAATATGACACACATATTTTAAAAAGGAAGCATTATTCAGGGTGAATATTTTGCCTTTAATCCTGGCTAATTGAGTACTTGCAAAAGAATTAAAATATCATTTAGAACTTTTTCTTTTGATGTGTCACATAAGATAATTGCTTTTAGGTGAATGAGAACATTTGAATAACCCTATGGGGTAAATTTTTACACTCAACTTCACATATTCATCTACTTCCGTACACAGTGGTCTTGCAAAGTTTAAAGGAAAAGTAGAAATTGGGAAAATTAATAAAACATCATACTTTTCTAATGAAAAGAACAGAAAAGTGGCTATTTTTAAGATTGAAGACATAGCACACAATTCAGCTCTTAAAGTTGATTGGATTTTTTTACACATCTAGAGAAGAAAGAGCCTGAATTTGAGGCAATTACAGAATACAGAATAAAAGTATTTTTTAAAGAGCCTTTTATGTTAGGCAAGGTCCTTGGAAGGCTCCATCAAACTATAAATTACTTGGCTGCCCCCAAATCTCAAAAGATATAGAGTTTGAATTGGAATCAGAGAAAAAGAAAAAGAAAAAAAAAATGGCATTATCTTACTAAAAATACCCTGTGAAATAAGAGAACATTTTGGAAAAGGAGTAACAGCTCTAATCTTAAGGTGTTTCATTATTCTATTGTATATATTCAAACAGTTGCTATAAATAGTGGCATTTATTTTAAACTTTCAAAGAAAAATATTGCCTTATCATTCTTTTTCATTTCTTCAACTTGTCCCTTTTAGTTTAAAGTCCATTTTTAATTGCCCGATAACACTGACATGGTAGAGTGGTGTATAGTGTCCTATACGTCTTTGTCAAATCAGCGTTCAATGTTCCTGTCCCTATTCAAATGTAACAAAGGACATACAGCAGATTTGGTGAATTACATTATTCTTCATCCTTCTATCCAAGCCCTTTGCCATATGCTTTGGATCTCTTTCCATGAAAGGGATAAAATTTATTTGCCCAACCTTGACTTTCAGTTCAGCTCCTTGAACCTCTTATGTCAATATAAAGAGAGGGAATTGACTCTACACCACTTCAGAACTTTCCGGCCTCAAGAGTTCATGTGTGCTTTTGTTTGTTCACTTTCACTTCTATATTTGTTTGAGAAAAACATACTCACTAGCCTGTTGGTTCTGGAGGAGAAAGAGAGATGTGGTGTAGAGCTGACTTGACTAAGGCCAGCCAAGATAAGTCAATCCCCAATTGACCCAAGATTAGTGAGAATAAATAAGTGCTAGTTTAATCCAGTCAGATTTGGGGTAGTTTGTCATACAGCAAAACATATTTTATTTAAATGTGATAATATATATGTGATAAATCATGTACAGAATACTTGTGAAATATGGTGATAACACACACATACACACTCAGCAATTGCTATGTTTTCATGACAGAAGGGGATTTTCTTCAGATCTCAGGGTTCTCTCCAACTCACTTACTTAGCATGCTTTGGCAGGATGAATCTGAATCTGAAATGAAATCAAGTTCTCTCTTTCCTCTAAATATCAGGGATGTTTGTTACATAAAATAAACATCATTCTGTTGCACATGCAAATATACAATCACATTTGTAATATACTATTTTTCATTTAAATTTCTGTTTTTCCCAGTGGGATTAATAATAGCTAAAAAAGTACTATTCCCCTTCATCATTAAACTGTAAAGAACTCTGTCCCTGTTTGACAGATGATGAAACTGAGGTCCAGAGATACTAAATAATTTCTTCAATATTGCACAGCTAGAAATAGCATAGCCGAAGTTCAAATCCAAGCACCCTAGTCCAGTCTTTGCTCCAAACTATTTTTATACCTAGTAGCATGATCTTAGAGGTCTGTGTCTAGTACCTACCATGTACATGCTGAATAGTTTTTGAAGGGTTAAGTCAACGTGTTTGAGGCAAGGTGACACATAGGTTATGAAAGAAGAAAAGTCAATATCTCATCAAAGACAATTACTTCATTTGATTTTTTTTTAAAAATATACTCAAGAAGTGGCCACTATGACATGCGCTGATGAGTTATGTCCTGGTAAAAAAGACAGACATGGTCCCTGCTCTTTTGATATATATATATTCTAATGAGAGGGATAGAACTAATCTAATGAACAGCAAGTGCTAACCACAGAATATGGAAGGGTTAAAAAAGGAAACAATCAATTTAATGACAGAAAAAATGCATATGAGTGAGAAACAATTTATTTTCTTAGGAGTCAAGGAATGCCTACATTTAAAAGAAAATATTTAATCTGAGATGGAACAGTTCCCTAGGAGCAATGAGGAGATAACTGAGGTAGAACGTATAGATCCAAGGCAGGAAAAGAGCTCCCAACCTGGCTCTGGATCCTTCCTGAAACCTTTCAGTGCACTGCCTGCATTGTCTCTGTTCACTTCCTAAAGTATAGTCTGCTCTGCCATCACAGTGACTTGTGTCAAATCAGTCTTTTATTTTAGAGAAAAGAGAAGTGATACTTAATGAGGCCAGAGAGACTGACTCATGCCTTTTTGCCAAGCTCATCTGTTTCCCTCCTGCATCTGAATTTCCATTTCCTTATCTTTGTCACACTTCTGATTAACATTTTACAACTGTGTCTGGGCATGTACATGTGTGTCTGAATATGGAACGGTGGTACTTTTTTCTTTCTTTTTATAATCCACAAGTAAAAATTATACATGTTTCTGGGGTTCCATGTGATATTTCTATTTTTGTGTCTGTTATGTAACATTCAGTCATATCTATCTCCTTGAACATTTGTCATTCCTTTGTGGTGAAAATACTAAAATTCCTTTCTTCTAGTTTTTTAGAAATATGTAGTACATAATTCTTCTCTATCGTCATCCTATTGTGTGATGGAATAACAGAACTTATTTCTCCCATCTGACTATAGGTTCCCATTGAACAATAATTGATCAATATTTCCCTCCCTGCCCCCACTCTTCCAAACCTCTGGTAACCACCATTCTACTCTCAACTATTGTGAGATCAACCTTCTTAGATTCCATATATGAGTGAGAGCATACAGGTTTGTCATTTGTGCCTGATTTATTTCACCTAGTACAATGAAGTCCACTGCCATCCATGTTGTGAATGACAGAATTTGGATGGGTGTGTATTTAATGAATTGAGGAATGTGGCGGGCGAAACACGGGGTCCAGGGTTACGCCACGTACATCTAAAGATGGCGACTGACAGAGAGCAAACAGCGTCCTGATTATGCCTGGAGAAAGGCAGGAAGCATTTACAATTGGCTGTATGATAATCATTTCAGCCGCCTAGCACGTAGACAGATATACTTTACATGCATGCTTGAGCGAGTGATCGCTTGACCTTTAACAGGATTGGATGGACATATCTGGTTACAATTGCTTATGCATGAGACTACTTATATATTGAAGGTGTGTTATCTGAATAAAGGAAAAGCTGCTTCATGAACTTCTGAAGAGTACGTGTCTTTCGGTCGAGCCGAAAGAGCAAGAAGCGGCGGCGAGCTGCAAGAAGCGACCTGGGCTAGGAAGTGATGGTTATCCGTAAGTGGTGGCCCAGACTGGGATCAGATGAGGATCAGACTGGGAATGGGTGAGCGCTCAGGTAAATAAAAGACAGTTTTGCTAGCGTAATTAATGAGAAGGTTTCCCTATTTGAGGAAACGGTTGCCTTAAGGTTTTAACGGAAGGGTCCCCTAGAGAGGGAGCGTAACGGAAGATTCTCCTAGAGAGACAATATATTGAAAGGTTGTCCAAGAGACAGCGAAGGATGTCCCATAACAAATACGTATAAGTCGCTATTTGTGTTACCTTTCCTTGTTTGGTTTCTGTTTGTTGTTGTTGTAGCGATGTGTACATTAGTTTGTTTCTGTCTGACTTCCAAAAAACCAAAATCTCAAAAACAGTTAAGAGAAGGAGAAAAGATATTAGAAACTATAGAAAAAGAACAATCAAGTCAAGCTTCTGAAAGAGAAAGTAGATGTTCAGACCTCTGTGCCTCCGCCAGAGCAGTATTAACTCCAGAGATGGGAGTATAACCAATACCAACTTCGGTTGTTGGCCCATTACATAAGGAACAGTGGGACTAGTTCTGGGGAAGAGTTCTTCTGCTTTAAAAGGATTAAATATTGTCCCTGGAGTTATAGACCCTGATTTTACAGGAGAAATAAAAATCCTTGCTTCTTCACCAAGAGGTGTAGCAATAATAGCTCAGGGTGATCGCATAGCACAATTGTTGGTCTTACCCAGTTGCTATGATCAATATCCATCAAAGAATATTATTAGGGGAAATAAAGGATTAGGTTCTACTGGCCAAAATATGGTCATGTTAACATGGGGTTTAAAAGATAGGCCTATGACAAAGTTAGTGATAGAAGGCAAAAGTTTTGAGGGCTTATTAGATACTGGGCTGACAGAAGTATTATCAAAATTACAGAATGGCCCATAGCCTGGCCACTTCAGCAGGCAGATCAGACTTTAAGGGGATTGGGTATGGCTTCCAATCCTAGCAAAAGCGCAGCCATATTAAAATGGAAGGTGGCTAACCAGGAGTTATGTTCTGATACTGCCTGACATAATGCAGTTGTGAGCAATCCTCAATGGAATCTAAACATGCTGACAGACCAAGGATCATATGAAGGGCAAGGTAATCAGATTAATTTCCACCCCGGTGTGTATCAACAAATTAACCCTCAACTTTTACTCTATCATTATATGGATATATATTTTGCTAGCTCTTAAGGAAAAACCTGTCTTAGAGCAATGTTATAATTCCTTACTAAAGTCACTGGAAAGATGGGGCTTGCTTACATATTGCCATTAATAAAGTACAAATCACAGATACCAAAAACTTCTTGGGATCTATTGTAAATCAAACTATGGTTAAACTCGCAAAAATTACCGTGCAGGTGGACGAGCTTAGAACTTTAAATGATTTTCAAAAACTTTTGGGTGATATTAATTGGATTAGACCTTACCTTCATTTACCCACCTCAAGTTTGGGCCCCCTGTTTGATATTCTTAAAGGTGATTCTGACCCTCTTTCTAAGCGAGTGCTTACCCCTAAGGCTCGAACAACTCTCAATCTTGTTGAAACAGCTATGGAAAAGGCTCATCTTGATCATATTGACCTAACTAAGCCTTTATCATTCATTGTCTTGCCACAAATAAGTTGCCCACAGGAGTGTTTTGGCAAAAGGGTCCTATTCTATGGGTTCACATGAATTATGCCCCATAACAAGGTCTTAGCCTTGTTTACTGAATCTGTGGCAGAATTAATCCTTAAGGTGTTAAAAGTATCCCTTTCCACCTTTAGATCACATCCCTCAACTATCACTACTCCATATACTACTGATCAGATACAATATCTTATTAATAATTCAAATTCATGGGCTATAGTCTTTATTAGTACTTCTGCTGTGTTTGACAATCATTTGCCATCTGATCCTCTTCTCCAATTTTGGAGTCAACATCCTATAATTTTTCCTAAAGTCACCCAAAAAGAACCTATTACAGGAGCTACCCTTATATTTACTGATGGATCAAAAAATGGTACAGGTGCTATTACTATAGATAATGTTACAGAAACATTGTTGTTTCATACTCTGTCTGCACAACAAACAGAACTATTAGTAGCTATAGAAGTATTCAAAACCCACCATGAGCCTTTAACCTATTCTCTGATAGCAAATACATTGTTAATGCTGTTCAAAATTTAGAATTAACTGGTCTGATTTCCCTCACCTCCAGTATTACTAAATATTTGCAAAGTTTACAAAAACTTATTTGGGACAGAAAAAATCCTTTTTTTATTGGGCATGTTTGGGCTCATACTGGCCTTCCAGGTCCTTTAAGTTTACACAATGATTTAACAGACATGGCCACCAGAGACCCACACATCTTTAATACACTTGAACATGCAAAAACTTTTCATTCCAAATTCCACTCTACGCACACGCTATAAAGTTACTAAGGCAACAGCTCGGGACATAGTCAAGTCTTGTGCTAAATGTGTTACACTTATTCCTAACCCCTCATTAGGAGTAAATCCAAAAGGGCTTCAGCCCAATCATATTTGGCAAATGGATGTAACTCATTATTCAGAATTTGGAAAACTACAATTCATTCATGTGTCTATTGATACCTTTTCAGGATTTATTATGGCCTCTGCTCATACTGGAGAAAAAACCAAAGATGTAATAACACACTGTTTACACTCTTTCTCCATCCTAGGATTTCCCAAACAAATTAAAACAGATAATGGTCCTGGATATATGTCCCAGGCCTTTAAACAATTTTGTTCCACCTTTGATATTCAACATGTCACAGGAATTCCCTATAATCCTACTGTTGAGCATGCCCATTTAACACTTAAAAACATGCTTTATAAAAAAAAGGGGGCATAGGGGCATCATACAGATCCCCAAAAGACAAATTGTCTGTTGTCTTGTTCATTTTAAATTTTTTAAATCTTGATTCTGAGGGCCGATCGGCTGCTGACCGTCATTCAGAGCCTAATAAAAAGCATCTACCTCAAGTGCTCTGGAAGGACATTCTATCAGGACAATGGAAAGGCCCAGATCCGATATTAATCTGGGCCCGAGGGTCTGTTTGTGTTTTTCCACAGGACGCACAATCGCCAATTTGGGTGCCAGAGAGATTGGTCAAGACCTCAAGAGAGACCCAAAAACAGGAAGAAGCTGATGGTGCTGGTGAATTCTCGTCAAATTAATGGAGGAGACTCACGTGAACTATGGGGGATAGTGAAGATGTGGCCCTATCCTGCACCCCTTACCAACTCCTCTATTCTATATCCTCCTAACTTTACAACATTTGGCCACATTTCTGCAGTCCGCTGTTCTATGGGGAAAAGAATGGTTTGGGTTTTTGTCCAGGGAAGGTCTCTTGTGTGTTGTATCTGTCCTGTGCATATAGTGTTTATACAAAATGCATATACATCCACACAGGAAAACAGCCATTATTCGCCAAGCTCTTGTTGCAATTGATGCTGGCTCATCCCCCCAAGTCTGGTTAAATATGCTAGACTGGTAGTCAAAGACAGGTAAGATTCATGGGGAGCTCATACCAACCTAAGACAGGAAATGAGGGCTAGAGCCTCATTGTCCAATGACAGGTAAGAATGTTGCTCTGCTGTGGACAACCTAAGACAGGCACGGTCCCTTTTATAAACAGAAAGGGGGAGTTGTGGTGGGCAGAACCCGGGGGCCAGGGTTACACCATGTACATCTAAAGATGGCGACTGGCAGAGAGCAAACAGCGTACTGATTATGCCTGGAGGAACGCAGCCATTTACAATTGACTGTATGATAATCAGTTCAGCCGCCTAGCGTGTGGACAGATATACTTTACATGCATGCTTGAGCGAGTGATCGCTTGACTTTTAACAGGATTGGATGGACATATCTGGTTACAATTGCTTATGCATGAGACTACTTATATATTGAAGGTGTGTTATCTGAATAAAGGAAAAGCTGCTTCATGAACTTCTGAAGAGCACGTGTCTTTTGTCCCGCTGGTCGGGCGGAAAGAGCAAGAAGCCGCGGCGAGCCGCTTGAAGCAACCCACGCAGGGAGCAGCGGTTTTCGGTAGAGGAACAATGTCTTTTTGTAATTACCACGACATCCAAGGTGCTTTGAATAAGGTTGGACACACAATACATGCTTCATGCATATTTATTTAATGCAATTGAGTAAACTTTCTTTAAGAATTTTAGGCAAGAGGGTTGCATAAGCCAAAGTACATTCTACAATAGTCACTTGTTCTGCTTTAACAGGAAAGAGTGGAAAGGGGGCAATAGTAGAAGAGGGAGCATCACTAACTGGCTGCTGTGGCAGTGCAGTGAGGGATAACTGTGGGTAGACATTGAAGTGGTAGCAGAGCAGAGCTTAAGAAGTAGTTGAATTCAGGATGATTTTAAAGAAAGACCTTCCAAGGTGTACTGACATTGTCAGAAGAGAGTAAAGGAAAGAAAGCAATTAAGGATATCTGCTAGATTTCTGGGAACATAGTGATAAATATATTTATTGAGATACAGAAAAATCTCATGAAGGAAGTTTTGTAGCTGCGGAAGTTAAGATTTTTGTCTGTGACCATGTTAACTTTAAGATATTTTTATGCTGTCAAATAGATAGCACAATTGATTTTATCTAGAGACCCAGAAAAGAGGTCTCAAGTACATATGTCAATTTAGGTGTCATTAGGGCTTTTCATTGAAAGCCAAAGAATAAACAAAATTATGTAAGGAAAAAAGTATAGTAAGAGACAGCTTAAGGCTAATTCGTGCAGAATATCTATCTTTAGAAATATGAATTTAAAGAAAGTAGGAAGTATTTTCAACAAATGTTTCTGAAACATCTGGATAGCTGTTTTGGAGGAAAATAGATAAAATCAATCTTGATCCCTGTCTTACCATGTAAAAAGTTAATTCGAACTTAATAATGGACAAAAAGAAACCCTAACATTCTAAATAATATAGAAGAGTACATGTGTATAGGTTTACAATTTTGGGTTAGTCAAACATTTCTAATAAGAACATAAAAAATCTACACTTAAAACGAAAAGAAAACAATAAATTGAGTTATTCAAAATGAAAAGGATCAATTGTTCAAAAGATACCATTAAGGAACTGAATAGACAAACCATAGAGGAAACCTTCATAATTCTTACATTTGACATAGAAGTTGTAGAATATATATACATAGATACATATCTCCCATAAGTATATAACTCAAAAAAAATTATATATCCACATAAAAATTACACTCAGATGTTTATAGCAGTTTTTTTCAACTTAACCAAAAAAGGGAAACTGAAATATTCATCAACAGAAAAATGTATAAATAAATTATGATATACAGTGGAATATTTAATGAGATAGGCAGAATTCTAAGATGGCATTCAAGATTCCCACCACTGTTATACACGCCCTTGTAAAATCCCCAATCCTTGAGTGTGGAATGTACCTATGAATATGATAGGCCGTCACTCTTATGATTAGAAAGAATTATTCGATACACATGCAATTGTAATTAAGATTCCAAATCAGTTGACTTTGAGTTAATTAGATGAGATGATCCTAGAATATATTGTTAATTATGTGAGAGTTCTTAGAAATGAGGGTTCAATTTTTCTCAAGAGAGAGAATTCCGTTTTGGAAGGTTGTCTTTTGAGAAGGGCTTGTGAGAAGGCCATATGGCAGGGAACTGTGGAGTCCTCCAGGAGCTGATAGCAGCCCTTGGTGAGCAGGAAATAAAAAAAGTCTGTAACTCCAGTCCTATAAACACAAGGAACTAAATTCAGACAATCATAAAGTGAGCTTAGAGAAGGATCCCAGCTTTAGAAAGCAATACCTCCTATCTGACGAGAAAATTACAGCCTTGGGAAATTCAGTGCAAAGGACCCAGTTAAGCTGCACTCAAAATTGTGAACCATGGAAATTGAGAAAATTAAACATATACTGTTTTATGCCACTAAGTTTGTGGTCATTTATTATGCAGCAATAGAAAATGAATATACTTATCAATTTAAAAGAATGACTGACATTGAGTGAAGAAGCCAGGCACAATGCTTTGTTCTGGGATTTAATTTTAATAAATTTAAAGGATAGGCAAAGCATATTTGAATGATAGAAATCAGTACAGTGGTTACATCTGGAGATGGGGGACGAATCAGAAAGGAATTCAGGGTAACTATGTGAAGTATATAGAAATAGTTTTGTGTCTTGGCTTTTGAATAATATGAGTGAATATATTTGTTGATATTCATTGAACTACATTGTAAAATATGTGCATTTGAGTCTATGTTAATTATATGTCAAATGAACAAAATAGAAAGAGTTCTGATTTTGCCAAGTGCAGGTGAGAGGCTGAGATGAAGATAGAGAAGTACTGACTGGATTTGGCAATTTTGAAGTACTTGTCAAAATTGATAAGAGCAAATTCTGTTCAGGGTGCTGACAAATTATATTACAAAATATCATACTGTAAATAGAAGGGGCCATTGTGTATAGATAACTGTTTGAAGAGACATTTGATTCTCAAAAGTGAATGGAAAATAAGGAAGTCTTTTGAGGAGAATGTAAACGAAGGGAGTGTATGAATTTCAAGGTGGTAGATCCTAAAACAGATGGGAACAGATCAAGTATAGCAAAAACAATCATCATGAAAAGTACAAAAGAAATATATGAATAGGTGAATTCCTTGAGAAAGTCATATGAGGTGGGCTTCAGGGAAAGGTAGAGGCAAAACCCGACAGAAATAAAGTAAGTGTACCAACTAAAAGTATAGTTGAGTATTTCAACAACTCTCTCTTATTAACTGAAAGAATAAAGAGATAAATTGTGAGGGTATAAAAGAGTTAAGAATTTCAAAGATATATATCTAATTTATATTATATGATAATTTATTCAATAAGATAAGAATATAATTCTTTGAGCACACCATATATCATTTACAAAGATAGATTATATACTGGGATACAATGTAAGTCTGGATAAATTCTAAGGGATTAAAATCATTGAGGACATGATCTCAAATCACAACAGTAAATTTAAATAATATGTAAATATCTGGAAAATGTCTATTTGAAAACTATGAAATATATTTCTAAATAATTTATGGATCAAAGAAAAAATCAAATAGAAAAATTTTGAACTGAATAAAACGGGAAACACAAACTTCTTATTCCAGCCAAAACCGAACAACTGCAACCTGTCATTTTATTTTGTTTACAACAAAAGAATTCTAAAAATATGCATCAGCAAACCTTGTTGGTTGAATTTTCTGAGTAAATACAAAATTCTACCACTTCTCTTCACCCACTACTACCCTGGTCTAAATTATGCTTTTATTTGTATCATCATAATAGCTTTCCCTGCTTTTTCTGTTTCAAAGTTCCCCTTAACTTACTTCACAGTTTCTTCAGAAAACATCTGGAAAGAATCTTGTAACATGTAAATCAGCTCATCTTATTTTGTTAAGAAATATTCAATAATAAGACACAGAATATCCAAGGCAATCCTGAGCAAGAAGAGTAATGGAACAGCATCCAATGAAAAAGCTTCTACATGGCAAAGGAAACAATTAAGAGTGTGAAGAGAGAGCCTACAGAGAAATGGAGAAAATCTTTGCCACTTGCTCCTCATACAAGGTATCAATATCCACAATATACAATGAGTTCAAAATCTTAACACCAAAAATTTAAAAAGAACAGAAACTTTTCAAAAGAAGATACAAATGGCCAACATATATATGGAAAAAAAAATGTTGAACATCTCTAGCAATTAGGATGATGCAAATCAAAATTACATTGAGATTTTATCTCACTCAAATCAGAATGGCCATTACCAAGAACACAATAATAAATGTTGATGAGAAGGGGAAGAAGGTACCCTCATACATTGTGGGTGGGACTACAAATAGATATAATAACTTTGATGGAAATTCCTCAAAACCAAGAATGGAGTCACCATGATCCATCTATCCTACTCCTTGGTATTTATCCAAAAGAACCATAATCAGTGTACTATAGTGATAAAATCACTTCAATGTTTATAGCAGCACAATTCACAATAACCAGATTATGGAATCAGTCACGATGCCTATAAAGAGATACATGAGTAAAGAAAATGCAGTTTACATGCACAATGGAATTTTACTCAGCCATGAAGAATAAAATTATGGCATTTGCTGATAAATGGATTGAATTGGAGACTATCATGCTAAGTGAAATAAGTCAGTCTCATAAAATTTAAGGTCAAAGGTTTTCTCTCATACGTGGGAGTTAGACCAAAATAAGGGGGTGGGGGGAGAATCTCATGAAAATGGAAGAGAAATCAGTAGAGTGGTGGAGGAATGGTGGAATGAACCAGACCAAACTATCCTATGTACACATCTGAATGTATCACAGTGAATTTCACTTTTATGTATCTCTATTAGTGCACTAATTAAAAAAACACAAAATTCTAAATAAAAGAGACCAGTAGAGGAAAGGGAACAGGGGGAGGGAGGAAGAGAAGGAAAGGGGACTGAATTGGGGTGAATTATATTCCATGCTTTCATAATAATGTCAAAAAAATCCCCAATATTGAGTATGACTGTAATGCACTAATAAAAATGAAAAAAAAAAATAACATTCGTTAATGTCTCATTACTCTCAGAGTTAAAATGACAAAAGTTCAATGGGACCAACAAAACCTGGCTCACTCTTATTTATCCAATCTAGTTTTTCTGACTCCTTTCCTTGATTTCATTTCTATCACCCTGGCCTCCTTACTCTTTTTTTTGTTTATTTTTCCAGATTTATTATAAAAATTTCAGATTTACAGAAAAGTTCAAAGAAATTTTCCAGTGGAAACCCACACATCCCACTAGCTAGATTTGTCTATTATGATTTCTTTTTTTTAATTTTTATTTTTTCTTTTTAGTTATATATGGCAATAGGATGTATTTTGACATATCATACATACATGGAGTATAACTTCCCATTTTTGTGGTTGTACATTATGTGGAGATACACTGGGCTTGTATTCATGTAAGAACTTAGGAAAGTTATGTCAGATTCATTCTACTGTCTTTCCTATTCCCATCTCCCCTCCTTCCCTTCATTCCCCTTTGTCTAATCCAGTGAACTTCTACCTGCACCTCCACCCCAGGCTTATTGTGAATTAGAATCCACATATCATAGAGAACATTTGGCCTTTGCTTTTTTGGGGTATTGGCTTATTTCACTTAGCATGATAGCCTCCAGATCCATCCATTTATGGGCAAATGCCATAATTTCATTTTTCATTATTGCTGAGTAAAACTCCATTGTGTATAAATACCACATTTTCTTTATCCATTCATCTGTCAAAGGGCACTTAGGTTGGTTCCATAGCTTAGTTACTCTGAATTGAGCTGCTATAAACACTGATGTAGATGAGTCACTGTAGTTTGCAGATTTTAAATCTTTTGGGTATATGCCAAGGAGTGGGATAACTGGGTCAAATGGCAGTTCCATTCCAAGTTTTCTGAGGAATCTCCATATTTCTTTCCAGAGTGGTTGCACCAATTTGCAGTTCCATCAGCAATGTATGAGTGTACCTTTTTCCCCACATCCTCACCAACATATATTGTTGCTTCGTTTTTTGATAATTGCCATTCTTTTGTTTTTCATTGTCAATGGACCTTTATTTTTTTTATTTATATGTGGTGCTGAGAATTGAACCCAGTGCCTCACACATGCTAGGCTAGTACTGAGTTATAACCCCAGTCCCAATAATTGCCATTCTGACTAGAGTGAAATGAAATCTCAGTGTAGAGATATTGAACATTTTTTCATGCTTTTTTTTTTTACCATTCACATTTCTTCTTTGGCAAAGTATCTGTTCAGTTCCTTTGCCCATTTATTGATTGAACTATTTGATTTTTTTGGTGTTATGTTTTTTGAATTCTTTATGTATCCTGGAAATTAATGCTCTGAGGGGTAGTAACATTTCTATATATTCCATTTTCTATGCATCCATCAATTCATCTTTTTATGTATATATTTCAAAGCAAGTTACACACATCAACACTTCACTCTTAAACACTTCCTTATGAATATCATTAACTGGATGTCAGAATTTCATTAGCATTTAAAAAAATTCTTTTGATGGAAAATTTACCAGCAAAAAAAAACAAAAAGAAAATTTAAGTACGCTTTTCAGTGAGTTTTAGCAATAGTATACAATAAAAAAATAAAACTAAACTCTTATGAAGGCATAAAATCTTACCATCCCTAGAAAACATTCTAATGCTTTTTTAAATCCTCAACTCCATTCTTCCAAAAACTGTTCTTACCCTCACAGCCCCAAAATTAATTTATTGTCCTAGATCTTCAGATATATAGAATACTTTTGATAAGTCATCTTTTTTTTTCTTTCTTTAATTTTTCCTGAAAATATGTGTGTGTGTGTGTGTGTGTGTGTGTGTGTGTGTGTGTGTGTGTGAGAGAGAGAGAGAGAGAGAGAGAGAGTATGTCTATGCCCCCAAGAAAGTTGTGAATTCCATGATAGCAAGAAATTTTTTGTTGTCTGTTCGCTCCATTCCTTGTGTCTGTAAATATTCCAGGCATATCCCAAGCATTTGATATGTTTTTGTTGAGTGAACATTTGTGGAGTGGAGAGAGACACAGCAAGACTTTGCATATTTGCAAAATTGCACTTTCTGATAAAATGAAAGTCAAAATTGCTACAGAGAGGTCAAAAGGAGCAAAAATCTTTTTCTGAGCCTTAGAGATTTGATGATGGGTGTAGTTTGTCACGCTGACATCATGTTGGGAACTGAATTTACCAGAAGGGATACTCTTCCAGAATCTAACAATACCTTGTAATATTTGAGAAAAACCAGGGTTGCCAGTTTCCCTCCTGACCTGGAAGTTCTCATGAACTTAGAAGATTTACAACTACCCAGATTTGCATCAGTTTCCAAATTGTGGTCTTGCCTTCTTCCTGCTTATCTTCCCCAATGAATAGTAAACAGCACATCCCCCTTTCTCCTAGTTTTGAAAGCCCAAACATAGCTTCTCTTGGCACAATGTTCCTTTGGTCCCTCACTCAACCTACATTTCCTGATTTGCATATCTACATTGCACCTGAATAAAATCATCTTTTAAATTTTTAACTTCATTTTTTTATTTTCTTGCTTCACATTTTGCTTAGAGTCAGAGGTCATCTAGGGACAAATTTTGAATACTTTTCTTAAATCTGTTTACCTGATTAACCAATTAAAATCTCTGTATCTTAGCTTGAAACTAGAAGGGACAACAGAAATGATAATAATTCAACACAAGGGATGTTATAGGCCTCAGTGCCTAGTGACAAAGGAAAATTTTTCTGAACACTGACAAATGAAACTTTTAAGAGAGGTAGATATTTTTTCAAAACTAATTTTAACTTCTCTTCTAATGTCTGGGAGATGTTCATGGTAAAAATAAGAAAGTCTGTGAAATGTTTGCAGTCCTTACCTCATTATGTATTGTGTATCACTCATACAGAAGAAACACATATGGCAGTTTAATTGTATACTGTTGCTTGAAATTGTTTTAAGACCCACTTATCTTCCCAGAATTCTTTGCCTTGTTAATGAGATTCTCATTTGAATATATTGAGGAAAATTTCAGAATCGGTACAGCTGTTCAGTGAAATACTGTTGAACTTTTATTTCTATCTTTTTCCTCTCTGAGTGTTTAACTTTCTTTTCAGTAGATTATTCATCAAAATAAGGATACAGTTTCTTCAGAAATAAATAAAATATAGTGGGTTTGCCTTAAAACAGGTTTGCATTATTGAATATAGAAACCCCTCTGCTAACAAAATGATTAAGTTCTCAAAAAGAGTTTGCAAGTAAATTCTTCCCAAGTCTAGAGTGTTGAAAGGGGTTGACAAAAGAAAACTTTAGATAATCAAACAGATTAATTTAGCAAAGAAAGATTTGAAAATTGGGCAGTCCTCAGAACCAGAGCTGATTCAGGAACACTCCTGAACTTGAAATGTGATGTGAAAAACATTTATGTACAAATAAAAATAGTGAAGAAAATAGAAGTGTGGCACAGAGTAATCTGGATTGGTTCCAGTTTGGTATTTACCTTATTTTAATATGATTTGAACAGTTGTCCAGCTGTGACTGAAGCTTGGCTGCTGCAATTAACTGGCACTCAGCTATTTGTTTTAAGGGCATGTTGTAAGGGTTTCAGTTTACTGACCAAAAAGTTAGGTGACAGCTTTTTACATAAGGACTCATCTGTGAGCATATGGCGGCCTGCTTGGGCCAATCCAGTTTTATTAATCAAGGTTTAAACTTGCAGTTTATATGTACACTATTACCATTTAAGAAGTGTATTGTCTCTTTAAAACTTAAAAAAATAAGCATATTCTTCTTTTCCTTGATAATATAATTTGGGTGACATTTTAAAATTATTAATGTAATTCTCTTACGTCCTTCTTATTTTTCTTTTTTGTAATCTTGGCCCTATTCTGCCTGAGACATCTATTACTTTCAGAGGAAATTAGGATTTATGAAAAGGAAAAAATAGTCTATTAAAGAAGAATGTACAGAAAAATACAACAACACACATATATGATAAGTAATGATATATATCTATGTAATATATATAGGTATTTAAAAATATGGGGATATGTGTATATGTATCACTATGTTATCATCCTTTCATAGATTTTCCATTCTTTACCATTTTCCCTTTCCTTTTTTTTTTTAATTTTTATTTCTTGGTATTTGGTACTGACCCCAGGGGTACTTTACCACTGAGATACATCCCCAGAACTTTTTATATTTTTATTTTGAGACAAGGTCTTTCTAAGTTTGTTTAGGGTCACACTAAATTGCTGAGGCTGACCTCACATTTGTAGTCCTCCTGTCTCAGCCTCTTGAGTTGCTGAGACTATAGTTGTGCTCCAGCACACCAGGCTCCCTTTCCTCTTTATGACATCTAAAATGAAATAATACCTTCTCATAGTTTGAAATACAATGTAAACAAAATACTCATTTTGCTGATAACATCAAGATGGAAGGAAGTCATGACTTAAAGAATTAAAAGGGAAAGCTGATTTATGTTCTGAAGAATTTTAGAAAATAAAAGAGAAATAGGAGATGAAATAGGTATCCTTTGCTTAAAACATATCCTTAGGCATGTGTATATATATATACACACATACGTTTTTGCCATTCTTATTCTAAAGCCTGTGAAAAAATGGTGTTTCATATTGTGGATAAGAATTGGGTAAGATTCCAAGAACCATTTATCAAAAAGAAGCCTTCAAGGAGAAAGATCAAATATTTAAATCTTTTAACACCGGGAGCCACACTGTGTGGAATGAAGGTGACGCTGGTAAATTAATTGACAGAGGTGTCAGTTGATGACTTCAAGGATAGTGAGCTCACTTCAAGTTTACTTGAGCAAATTTAATTTTCTACAACAGATATGATTTTTTAAGCTTTGTGGTTATAACATGTCCTGTGGTTAAGATTGAATTTTTGTAGATTAAATATCTTGATATTAAACTACTGAGTGACTTGAAGGGACTTTTGCCCTTTGTTTTTGAAATGAAAATATATAAAGAACTGTAAGGATAATAAAAAGAAATGGAGCATGATTAACTTTAATTTTAAATGAAGTTTTTTTTTTTTTTTTTTTTTTTTTTTTTTTCTCAGCAGTATTCTGTGCGCTTTATGCTTCTGAGATCACCAGATTGTTTATACTGCAAACTCTGCTACAACTTCCATAATGGTAACAAGAATTAGGGTATATTGTTATTGTTATTGGCTCCAGTTTCTGGGAGATTGTGATAATGCAGGTTGGAAACAGGCTAACATTCTGTTTTTAAAGGGTTGGGGTGTGAAAAGGAGACTAAGGCAGGTAACTGACTTATCTAAAGGGATCTCCAGTGGTCTCCAAGATGATGTACTTGAAAGGGATAATGAATTGGCTCTTGTTGGCCATATTTAACACTTAAAAATACAAGATACCTTGTTATATTTGAGTTTCAGAAAAATCACAAATAATTGTTATATCTATGCAATATTTAGATTTATATAACAAAATTATTCATCATTTATCTGAAATTTGAAAATTGTGTGTGTGCAGGGGGAATATCATAAATTTTAATTGGAGGAAGTTTCACTAAGATAGGAGAAGCGGGCTCCCTATTCTTGCCTTCATCCTTGGGGAGTGTGTAAGAATCTAGTATTTTAAACACTAAATCTAGAATATTAAACACTAAATCATCTGATCTATATTTATTGAGATTTTTAAGTGTCATTGTTTGGGACACGTGAGCTGCTTTCTTGTCAGAATGAGTCTAGATTCCAAACCTATAAATATATACAATTTTGATTTGGCAATAAATAAATAATGTTAAAATATTCACATTTTGAATTTATAACATTGGTTATAAAGACTAGAGAGGGACAGGTATATCAGATAAATGAGGGTTTCTTGCCTTTTCATTGGGAAATCTGGGAAATATCCCCTGAAAGATGACGTTGACTAATCAGGAGTCTTGCTGCACTAAATCAAATGCAAGAGTACCACATGCATTTATAGTGGGAGCTCTGATGATTTTAACAATTGTAATTTTAATTTGAACTTGCCAGATTTCAAATTGGTGAGTAAAATAACTCTGGGTTGAAAGTGACAGCAGTATGCACCAGAGCAAAGGCAATGGGTGCCATATTGGATACTCAGAGGATTCCATTGAACCAAACAAGGGAGATGCAGTTGAAGCCCTTGGGTGGCAAACCTAAATCTACATTCATTATTCATGGTGAGGCCTGATTCTTCACATTAAGTGTTTTACAGATTAAATTAGAATTTGAGTAATTTAAATCTAGGTAATTTAAGTAAATTTTATTTTTTATATTCCTTTAAACAATGATGGAATGAGAAACATATATATATATATATATATATATATATATATGTTATGTGGTATTTGTTCCTTTACTTTCTTTTATGATTATGCCTCATTGCTTTTGTGTGTGTGTGTCTATTTTCTGCAATCCCTCATTTATATTCATTTTGAAGTAATCAAACTTTTTACAATTTTTTTATCTTTTAATTCACTTAATTTGTGCGTTAAACATACGTTTGCAGGAAACTTCTATTTGCTTGGCACTGGACAAATGAAGGTAAAATTATGGCCTTGTAATGAGGAGAGTTCTGAGAACACACAAGTAAAGAGAAATATAAATAAGTGGATTTCCATTTGCAACTGGAGTTATGACAGACGCATACCGTGGCTGAGAGGATTAATCCCATGGATGGTTAGGGAGGCTTTCTTATGAATGGGAATTCAAGTTGAGACATAATACACACCACATGCTAGAGGAGGAACATTAGTGAGTCAGGGAACAAATTGCACAAAGGTTCTAAGGCCACATTTTTGTGAAGAACTGAAAATAAAGATGACTTGGTTAGAATATAATGAGCAAGGGAAATAGAGAAGACAAACTAGGAGAGAAAAGGCAAAACTTTATGGACCTTGCTAAAACTTTGGGGTTTTTTTTTTTGGTTGTATTTTACACCTATTAAAATTATAGTGATTTATAAAACATAGTTGTAATTTGCCTGAGGAATATTTTAGGTGACCTCTTGTTTGTAAAGAAATAGATGGCCATGTTATTTCCTGCCCTGGAATAGTTCTAATTAATTATTTAAGATTTGAAGCCCAGAGGTATAATTAGAGGTACACTACTGAGAGAGGCAATGATTTAGTCAGATTTATGTTCTTAACAAGGCATATATCTTCTCTATGTTTTTGCTTCTATTAACTTCATCTTTATTTTTAACTATGAATCTTACTGGCTATGCAGAATCCATTGCATTTGTAAGAGGGTGTGGCTAATCAAGAGTTGAAGTTGAGCATCTAACTGGGTCCTGTCACTGGGTGATGCCTCTTGCCTAAAGGACATTAGTACAGGATGTGATTTTGTGAAGACAATGCCATCTGTGCCAGAGAGCTGTATTTTGAGAATTATCCAGAAAATTGGAAAAATAATGTTTGAAAATCCAAGGTGACTAATTCTTACTTCTAACTGAGGAATATTTTGTTTAGGAGTGATTTTGCTGAACTGAATTATAACCTCCTGCTTTCTTTTACAGTTCCTACTGTGACTTTAACCAGTGAGTTCTATAATTACATATCTGAAATAGAATTGCAGGCTCTCTATCACAAAAAATAAACACAGAACCGAGGATTAAAACTCTATGACAATTCTTTTTTAGAATTTATGATGGCTGCAATTTAAGTAATTTCTCTTCTATTAGACACTGTAATCCATGCTTCTCTTACATTAGCTCTACTTTTCCTGTTAACTTCAAAATATAGGAATTAATATTTGCATTTTATATGCAAAGAGACTGAGGTTCAAAGACATTGCATCACTTTCTCACAATCATAGTAAGTGATCAGGATTTAAACTGCACCTGTGTTTTATTTATTTATTTTTATGCCAAGATCATAGCCTTTCCATTACACTGTGCTACTTTCATTTCCTTTGAAAGAAATTCTGTTAACATCATGCCTCATAGCTGGGTACTCTCTTAATCCATATAGCATCAATTTTATGTAAGTTCAAAAGAGTTCCTCACATACTCTGGATAACCTGGTGCCAAGATTCATGACTTGACTAATAGAGCACAGGTTGAATTTCAGTCCCTCTTGCTCTCTCTCAACCAGGGGTCCCAGAGCTGTGAAAAATACAATTGTGGGTGAGTACATTGAATGTGATGAAAAGTGTATTGCATTAACCTGTACTCTAAATTAAAATGTCTACTCGATATTTGAAAGCCAATTAATCACTTCAACTACAGAAAAGCAAAAAAACTTGGTTTTTCTGGTGAGTGTGATTATTCTGAATTTTTAATTTTATCCCCAGGTACAATTCAGAGCAAAGCTTTTTGTTATATCCTGACAAATTCTATATACCTTTATTAATCGCGTTTCTTATATCTACTCCATAATGGGATTCAACTGCCTTTTTCCAGTTTCTCTTTTTTAATTATTAAAGCTAAGTAAAGTAAAATGCCCACTTACATGTTAGGTTATAATAATGCCCCTTTATTAATTTAAAAATGTTAACTATGGGAAATCATAGACATTGAACTAGTAAAACGTATTCTGAGTCGACAAGATGGAGAAGTAGAATCATAGAACTTAGGCAACTATAATTATAGGAATAAAAACATTCGTTCCATTTATCTGTTTATCAATTTTTTTCAGGCAGGGAGGAGAGAGACAGGGAATAAATGTTGAGGGTATGGGTTGTGGAGATGAGGTCAGACATCATATTAAAACGAGAGCCAGTAGTGTGACTACTGAGGTTAGGTGACAAATGTAGCAGAACTTCTATTTGCCTTTCTCTTTCATTCGAGATCTACTTTAAAATTTGGTTTGCTTCATAGGGAGGTCCCACTCATATGAAAAAATAGGTGTTCTGAGAGATTGAGAGCCCCCAATGACATTCCAGCTCATGGTGAGGCTTGGTCTCTAGATACCTGATGGAGGCGCTCTTGAGATGACTTCTGCCCAAGTGCTACAAATGATGAACTACCCTGCGAGATTAACAATTTGCTAACCACAGTCATCCAGAACAATGGAGATCAGAACAATAAATGACTGTTTTGGTTTTTGCTCACTTTATTACTATTGGTCAAGCAGTACAAGGTGACCAAAGCTTTTCTACCTGAAAGAATAATACATATGGAAAGCATCAGAAAACAAAAAGATAGTATTTATAAGGACCAAAAGATGTCAGAGGCAGTTAAGACTGATGTACTTCATTATATCTAGAAGAGGCTTCATGGAGAAATTTTAACATTAGCTGGATATTGAAGGAAGATTAAGTACAAAATCCATTCAAGATGTATATCAATTAATAGGGTCAAATAACATGGTATTAAACAGAAAACAGTAGTGTAGTGATTTGTTCTGGAGAAGGTAATTTAAAGGCATTATTAATAAAGAGGTTGGTAATAACATTAACATCAAGCCATTATTTACTTGGAATAATCATTTTATTTTGAATCATATAAGGCAACAATGTGCTGATGTTAAGAAAAGAAAGTGATCGGACTTGGACCATGCAGAAGGTCCAAATGTGTGCTTTCATTATTATATTTATAAATCAGAGATTTATACAGCTAATTAAATATGAGATAAAGACATCATATAACTCTCATTCTTCTTATTTTAAAAAACGTTTAGTTATTTTAAAGAGTTTTAGACTCTTATAAGGAAGGTATGAGAGCCTTCACACTTTTTTTACTTATCTTGCATTCATACAATAAAAGTGTTTGCCAAACAATTCTACTAAGAAGAATATTGTGCATTAACTTGGCACTTACTTTACTATCTTAAGTTTTACTTTGAATTTCCAAGCTACCTTGGCTAATAGAAGATATGAGTATTTAAGTTAACACTGTTTGCACAAAGTACAAATCTTTGCATAGACAAAACATATAATGTGTCTCTTCCTTCAAGATCTGTTGAATACCAGTCATGGAAGGAGAATCCATTAGTTTACCTTATTTCAGTACAGAATTTAAACTAGTTCATACACACATTGTGCTCACTAAATTTTGATGCTTTCCCCTCTTTGTGGAATTAGTGCTCAATAAATCTTAATACTTTCCCCTCTTTGTGGAAGAAGTGTTTCTTCATGTCATGAATTCAGAGTTTGACCACATGACTGGCTGTGGTCAATAGGGTGTGGGCCTTAGTAACAGTGTGCTAGTTCTAAGAAGAGACTATGGGAAGAATGGCAGTGAAGAGATGTCCAGGCATCCATTGCTATATTAGTTTGGATCCTGGAATAACTATATGCAAAGCAGACCCAAACCCAAATTGTATCTATCACCTCACATATTAAAACTGAGATAAAAACAGTTGAATTTCAGCCAACCAGCAGATATGTGTTTGAAATAAATATTTGGTATGTCAAGCCACTCAGATATTAGAGATTTTGTTACACTGGATTATCATAGTAAAGCCTATGATTATTATAGAGACTATGATTTGACATACACATAATACATATGTCTATTGAAATAAATGTATTTTAATTCCTCTAAGATTTCAACTTTTCCTGAGATTATAGTAATTAATTATACCCAAGGAAAATGTTATCAGTTTATTCTAACACATTTCTATTTTCTAAATATGTGAGTACTATGGATAGTTTCATAAAATAAATATTTTGACAAAATTTTATTTTAAAGATGGAATTTCATAAACACCCTCAAATTTCTTATGTCTATTCTGTTTTCATCTGGATAAATTTGGAGAATGTTAATATTTTCTTAAAGAACAAAACATAGTAAACATGCAGACAGTTTCTAGGAAACTATCCTTTAGAATATGACGTTTTATGGATGAGAGCACATTTTCCATGAAAAAAATTCACTTTCTGGTGAATAAGTGAGATATTCTAAAAAATAACTTCTCTTGTAATGCTATATTTTATAACCAAAACATGTACAAAACAAAACAAAACAAAACAAAACAAAAAAAACCACAAAAACCCCACTTCAGCTAACCATTTGTTGCTAGATCAAAGAAGTTATAAAGGGGCAGACTCTCTCTGACAAGTGACCACTTGCAAATTTTCTTATTACTCAATCCATATTTTTCTACTCATTTATTTTTTTCTTTAATTTATTCAACCACACTCTTAATTGGGTTCCAAGTATTTATTGTTTACACCTATTTCTTTGCATAGAGAAATGGTGTTTGGAAGTTCAGGTATTGCTTCCTTTCTCTTGTTATAGAGACTAAGATCTCACAATGGATTTATGACAAAGCTGTCCTTAGACAGTAAGTAAAGATTCCAGTCTCCATTCCCTACTCTGCTTTATAATTTTGATTCTAATTAATATTCCAATTGAAGCATCATTTTGAACAAAGCTAATCAGTGAATACATGCGATCTGCAACTGTACCATGAATATGTACTACTTATGTTTGTCTTATGAGGTTATAAGGCAGTATTTAGTTGTTCTAGAGATGTATGAAGCTGGCGTGCACAAAGAGAACCCAAGTGGTTCACCCCAGTGAAATTTAAACAAAATTGCAAAATGAAATAAATATAAAATAATCTACATGGATTATTTGCATATTTACTTGCTCCAAAAGGGGAAGCAGGTCACACAACATTTTGGAAACTCATGTTCCATCTATTTAATAAGTGAACATCCTTGAGTAGTAGTTATTTTATTCATTGAACTTTTCTTAGCCTAAAATGGTAATTTATTCTTCCAATAACCCTATCAAAAAGTAGTAATTCATCAAAAACATAATAACTTAATAACTTAATAAATGATACAGGGGACATTTCATATCTGTAAGAAATTATTGAATTAGTTGGAAAGTAACTGAATTCATTTGTAAGAAAAAGGGAGTAAAATCAGATTCCTATTTTACAGTACTCTTCAATATGTATATTTTTCAATTGCATTAAAGTTTTATTGTGAAACAAAATCATAAGTGTACTAAAGAAATATAGGTGAATATTTAAATACCATGTAAAGAAATGGTTTCTCTAAGCATTAAAACAAAGTTAGAAATTTCAGAACGAGTACATTTGATGCAACTACATTAAAAATATTTCAGTATGAGTATATCAAATACCAGCACAGACATTAATAAGCAAGTATTCATTTACAGATATATTTGACACACACATTTGAAACTCAGTTGAGTTTCTATAAGGAAACAAATGCCACAAACAGATGGGTAATTAAAGAAATTTTAATGAAATAACAACTTAAAAAGAGTAGAGCCAACATAACAGAGGATTTTGAAAGGTCATTCTACTTTTCTATGTAGCAATCTGCCTCTGAATAATGGGATATATACTTCCACTTGGGAATTTTGTGAAAGAGAGTTTATGGTTATACTTTATTATGAGGTAAGTTTATTTTTATTAGAAGCAATGCCATGTGGGGATAATAAGTCATGCTGAAATCCCACACACAGTATGAGAGGCTAGGAGTGATATTTGGAATGTGTCTCTATTCCTCAGAAGGAAAATTAATGCCTTTCCATAATGAAACTTGCCATCAAGTGGTGGCTTAATCTCACCTGGGAAGGATGGTTGTTGGGGACACAGCCTTTGTTTCTGCTGTTGGCAGGTTGGGCACTTAGCAGTTGGGGTAGCAGATCAGCCATTTGTATAGGAAGTTCATGGCATTGAGTATGTTGTACCTAATGGGAGTATAAGAGTGGGCGGGAAGTGTGACTGACTAACATTCAGAAAATGGATTATTAATTTCACCAGATTATTAAGAGACCCTTTCTAGTGGCTGTGAGGAACATTACTTGATGGGGTGATTCAAATGTTAATCTCTACATATTTTAGTAGACATATACTTAAGTACAAATATCATCATATGCTGCATACATTCTAATAGTATACCATTTTCCTTTTCCCTTTAAAACCTATTTCTAAATCTGTTACTGTTCTTTTCCTGTCCGGAGTCATTGTTAGATACTGTCTATGAATCAAAGCAGATCCCAGCTAAGAGCACTACTCCTTTTATATCAAGTGTATTAGCCAACATACCAACTAGTGTTCTGATGCCTAGGATAATGTATTCCAAGGTAACCTCTAGGAGTGACTGTAATTATTTAAGTCCATTTCTAAAGGGCATCTTTGTGCCAATAGATCCATCTAGGAACCAGGCCTGTGCTTATTCCTCATCTCTTAACTGATCATGGGGGATTCCCATGGCTATAAATGTCGATGAATGAAGTAACAACGAAGTTATAGGGAGGGAAAAGTACCCCAGGCATATGAGCTCTTCTCATGCAGCTTTCTAATGCTATCCAGACTTACTCTTAGTCTCTCATATATGATTTTTATCTCACAATGTCATGCTGTCATGGACATCTAACTCCAGAATTTGATGAGTCATGTAATGTTCAGGTCGAATGGACAATGTGGGACACATAATCATTTGTTATTTTATGGGTAGCATTAAGTCACTACCATGGCCTAGTAGCTATTCAAGTAGAAGAAAATTTTTAAGCATAGGAGGGCTTGACCAAGCTCCAAATGTGTTATGATTCTCCTATTGTGGCTTTCCAAAGACTGTGTATAACATCTAAGCCTGTTCCACTTTTGCATTACCTTTGGTCATCTAGTTATTAAACCTGAAGAACAAGATACCTTGCACCTGAGCCTTGGAACTACTGTAGAGTAGTTTATAATTCAGACATTATTCAAAATGGCAGCTTGGTACATGAGCCTGATCATTATACCCTAATGTGACACATATGTATAATTATAAGGCACTAATAAAACATAATGAAAAGATGAAAAAACTCTACATATGTAGCAAAACCAACAAGATATTCAAAGCAGTCAAACAACTACTACATCTCAGTTGTGCAATAGTTCTTTTGCTTACAGGGCTTATTTTAATATACCCAGGTCATAACAATCTTCTAGACACTTCATTAATAGCAGTCCCTTAGCATAATGCCATGAATATAATGATTAGTTTGATGTTCTCTGAATATTTTAATGAAATTGACACAGGTGCCTTAAAATAGGTTGGAAATAAACTAGATCTTACATATGTTTCTTTTATATATTTTAAATATGTACATGGAAATACAGATGTATTTCAAATACTTCAGTCCTTCACCTATTACTTTTCTCAGAAGAATAGAACTTCAAAAACAATATTTATTTTGAAAATTATCATAAGTGATTTTGTTGCTCCATTTAAGTTTTTATGGGTTAAGTCAAAGAATTGGTGGTAAAATATTAAGGGTAGATTGTCATCCCTATTACCTTAAGGAAAATTGTTTAAGGTTACGTTGTTGATAAGAAGATATGAAAGCATTCTTTAAAGGGGATAATCAGCAAGCTTATTTTGATAAGGACTAGACAAACAGTTTGGACTATGCAGACCATTTAAAATTCCACTTCACCTGGTGTTCTTGTTTGCCTTCAATGAACAGTAAACATGTAGAAAGCATTCTTAGTTCTTGGAACATACTAATTTAGTCCACAGGCTGTAGTTTGCTGATAATGTGTTGTAGGTCAGTAGTTGCAGTTGCCATCACCATGTAAGTTCACAGTTATACACAGTTTTTTTCCAGGAGCCATCTTGCCTATAGAACTCTGGTGATCTAGTCATGTGCTGCTCCTGCCACCTTCTTGAATCTTTCAAATTTTCCAAGATGTCACTAATCACAGAAAATCCAAACGAATCAGTTCCTTAACATTTAACAATTTTATTAATAACTATTGTTTCAATTTAGTTTTTAAACTCTCTTGCCTTTTCCTTCATAATAACAGACTCCTGCTGGGTGAGATGGCATATGCCTGTAATCCCAGTGGCTCTGGAGGCTCAGGCAGGAGGATCATGAGTTCAAAGTCAGCCTCAGGAAAAGTAAGGCGCTAAGCAACTCAGTGAGACCCTGTCTCTAAATAAAATATAAAATAAGGCTGGGGATGTGGCTCAGTGGTCGAGTACCCCTGAGTTCAAGCCTTAGTACCCCACCCAAAAAAAAAAAATAATAATAACAGAATCCTGTGCTTTAATTCTATAAAGATTATCATTATTCTAGGCATATTTCATCATACTTAGCTTTGGCACATGTTTATGTATGTTGGTTTTAATAATGTATTAGAATGGGAAGACTACAAGTTCGAGGCTGGCCTTAGCAACTTAGTGAGACTGTGTTTCAAAATAAAAATGAACAAAAAAGGGATGTAATCCTCAGTACACACACACACACACACACACACACACACACACACACACCGCTAAAATATAACCATTAGTTTAATTGAATATAATGTAATAAAATTATTAGATGTTTTTCCATGTTATGACTTGAGTCTGAATTCCAATCTGATGATTAACCTATTCATTTATTCAAGGAGGGAGATAAAGTTAAAGTGACTCTCTTGCATTATAAAACTACAAAAGGGTATTTCGCAGTTTAACTTTTTGACTGGTTATGTGTACAAACAGGAACATTTTTGTAAAACGTTATAAAGATTCTGATATCCTAGAGTACATTTGAAATATTATTTTCCCTGAACTCATGCAACAGATTTTCATTCATGCATTAGACCTGAACAGGTGCCCTATTAGAAACTCAACTATTACTAGAGTGGATCTATTCCAATAAAACATTAAAGCAAAAAGAAATGGTAAGTAAATCAAGCACCCCATTTGCTATTGGAAGTTATTATATTTCTTCAACCAACACAAAGACTAAAAGAACTTTTCTGAAAGTAATGTAAATCACAAATAAATAAACTTTGTGTAAAAGGATCAGTTCTTTAGGGAACATATAAACAAGAAACTCCTCACCATTCTAGTTCTGGTCCGTAACTAGTGGATTTAGGATGTCATCTTTTTGTTCAAATGGGAAAATATTCTTAGTTGTTACTTTGATATAAAATGTGAATAGTGTAGTCTTGTTTGTAATTGTCATATCATTCTTGTTTAAAGCTTCATCCACTCTGATAGATGCTTTGATTCATGTGGAGTTTGGGTGCTTCAGGAGGTGAAAACATGCATTCGAGAAATTGCTATAAGCTTTGAAATACAACATAGGTTCATACCCTTGGTTGAATTAAAATAAAATATTTGAGTTTTTTTCTTTGTCTTTTTAAACATTATCACTAAGTAGCTCTTTTAATCATTGATAATTTTTCATCCTTATAACACAATTTAGAATTTTTCTTTATTTTCCCTGTCACACGTGAAGTTCTAGAAAGTAGACTAGCTATGTGATTTGATTTACCCTCAGTAATAATGTTGACAATTCCAGGTATAAACAGAGCACAAACTTGAAATTGTTACATGGAAAAAATGCCCTTCCCTGTCACACGTGAAGTTCTAGAAAGTAGACTAGCTATGTGATTTGATTTACCCTCAGTAATAATGTTGACAATTCCAGGTATAAACAGAGCACAAACTTGAAATTGTTACATGGAAAAAATGCCCTACTTGAGACCTTCTTGATGCAGAAATGCAGCAGCAAGGAAATTACAATAAAAGGGTTTTCTGGTGACAAAGTTTCTAAATGTGCAATGGACATCATTAGTGATACTGTAGAAATCGTAGCCTGAATTTATTTTAAAAATATTTTAATTTTCTCTTCATGAACAGTGGAACTATAATGTCATCATAAACACAGATTGCATAATATTCATACAATATGAATAAGCTTAAGAGTGAAGTAGGGCATTATTAGTCATATCAGAATAATGGGTGTATATAACAACTGTAAAAATTGTATCATTTTACATATTATTTTTTAACTTTTTAGTTTTGTCTTTGAGCAGTACATTGAAAACAATGGAAATTCTTCCTTTCTCATGGCTGTGTAGTATTCTCCTGTTGGATATTAAATGGGTTTGACTTGATTTTTTAAACTTGATTTTTTGACTATTTTTTATACTATGATTTTTTTATATACTTGATTTTTTATACTATACTATTTATACTTGATTTTATATACTATTTTTTATACAATTCAGTTTTTGATTTTTTTCTAGTCAAAAGTTTACCTCCACCAATGAACACTACACTGACAAATTCCTAGCAGAGTAATTGCTTAATTTGTGTATTCAATTTAATTTTTAAATGCACTTCCTGAAACTGCTTTCCAGAAAAGGTAGAACCAATACAAAGTTTCAACCTCAAGGTATCAGAACATCTCCGCCCCTCCCTCTCACCAATTTCATTTCTTAAAATAGTTTTATCATTCTTTTGAAATTCTCTCAGTATACATGTTAGCCAAACATAAAAAGTTCATGTTAGAAACTTTTGTTTGAAATTTAGTGTGAAGCCAAAGTATCCCCAAAATGAACATTGACATCAAAGGATAAAATTTTATCATAATTTATAAAAAATGAAACATAATTATGGTTTTTACACCCATATTACTAAAAATGTATTAGTCCAATTTTTTAAAATGCTGCATTGCTATGCAAGAATGAAATCTCAGCATCTCATGTTACTAAATTGAACACACTTCATTTCAGCCAAAGGCAGTTCTGGTTCTATTTCACCATAATCAGTTGAGTGCAAAGCATCTTTGTTGGCTTCTCAATTTTCTCTAATCATTTATTCTTTTCTTCATAATATTTATTTTAATTATTTTGGCATAACTATATATTATTTATTACAAAATATAAAGATTTATAATTCTTTCATAAGATACGTAGACTTTAATTGGAAAGGCTGATGACCTACATGAAATTTATGATCTTAATATAAAATGTCATTCTTAAAGTTATTGACTTGATATTTTGAATGGGCATAGATGTTTTTCAGAAAGAATTTTGACAGAAGGTCATATTTATTGTTCTGCTTTATTTTTTAGGCTTAATTTTTTCATACATTTTATTTCTTTTTCAGCCTCAAAATAAGTGTGTAATATTTCCAATGTTAGTTAACACATTTTCTCACCATTTATGTGTTTGTTCATTCCACTGTAATTATTTCAAAGTTAATGCATGTTTCCATATATATAAGCTGATTTCAAAATCAGTTGTTGCAGAATTACTGAAGCAATGATATATTTGTACTGAAGCAATGATATTTATAATGAAGCAAGTATAAATGACATTTATACTTCAAATTACATATATGGTTTTAGTAATTACATGTAAAATTTCAACTGCATGTGGTATCCAGAAGCTAACCTAGATTTTGAAAGTAAATAGCCAGATATTAATAATAATTTTGAATGGCATGTCTTGATTGTATAACTGATAATCTTACAGTGACTTGATGGGATGCTAATTTAGGAGATTACACATTTATGATGCACAAGTACAGAATGTCAGTAACAACATTGAAGGAGGCATTAGTAATTGAAAACTGAAAGATAAAGTCAACGTCAAATGTGAAATTGGAACAGAATATTATGGTTGCAGTCAAACATCAACAAATGGCACAAAGTGAATTGTTTAAATCTGTATTTTCCACATACACTTGTATTTTCTGTACTGCTTTCTCATTTCTTGCCTCTTCCCCCTATCATCTTTTGATAGGTTTTCCTATTTTTAAAAAACAAGTATAATTACATGGAAGAGTTACATCTATTCTGAAAATACTTTAATCTTTTTTAGAAGGTTGTCCAGGGTATTGGAAGGAAGATATACTCAAATATTCTTGCTATTTGATGAATTAAAATTGAGTTTTTTTTAAAAGAACTTGAAACTTGCCCTTTAATAAACATAGACTTGTTGAAATATTTAAATGTCTTTTGAATGTTTTAAAATTCTTGCATTATGATCGTCTCTTTAAAGTTTACCTTGCCTGCTTAAGTTAACTAGAGCCCTACTTGGTTGCCTTACTCAGAAAGTAATTTTGAGATAGATAATTGTGTAGTTCTTCCCAAAAGGTCATATTAATGAGCATAAAACAAGATAGCTTTAGTGCATTTTATCTTAATCTAATTTTCATAAATACCAGAAAATCTTTTTGCCATTCTCACATGTCAATAATTCACCAATTTTTGATTACATCTTATATTGTTTATATAAGAAGAGAAAAATCTGTTTGGTGTTCTGTGCTACCACAAATTTCTATATAAACTGATTTTCAACTCCTGTTTAGTTAGAACTGATTTCTTTTAACAGAAAGTATGTCTCTAATAATAACCACCATTTTATATAAATTCCCAAGACCTAGAGGTGATAAAAAAGAAAAAATAAAGAAAATGCACTTAAACTCATACATAGTTTCTGAGTTTGATTTAGTTAAAGCCGTTTTCCAAAAATGTTCCTCTGTTCTAACATACTAGCCAACTTCAATCAAAACATTTCTCTTGTGAAGTCATATTTTTTTTACTTTCTTTTTGCCATCTGACTCAGTATTGACCTTGAGTTTTTTCATAAGAACATTTCAACATGTCTAAACTACATAATCACCAATTTGAATAAAAGATTGAATTCAACAGCAAATGATTACCTATCTTCAAATTGCAGGTCTTTTCATTTTTCACTGCTTTCCAATGGAAAGAGAAAAAATAAACAACCCTGACATAAACATCTGTCATCTCTATTTCTCTATATGTATGTATGTTAATAGATATTAATGCAGAAATTATAATTTTGGTATTCTACTCACTTAATAATAATCTTTGGCTAATTCTTACAATTAGAATCAGCTTTCTCTTTCGATTCCCTTCATTGACTATTAAATTGTTGAATGCATGGGAGTTTATGAACCTAAAAAATCTGTCACTGGAAAGTACATTGTATAAGTATTCAAAAAAGAAATATATTAGATGCTCTAAAGTCTTTATATTTCATATTTAGGCCATTTTTCATCATGCCATGTTTTATTCATTGAAAGGGGCACTAAAAAAAAAAAAATCTGTGCATCAGTTTGTACTTTGCAATCCTTTTCATTCAAGTAGCAGTTCTGGCATTACACCACTGCCTGCACATGCACACTGAAACTTTTAGATGGGGGCCAGAGGATTGGTAGAAAATCTGAAAGCCAACTGAAGTAAAATTGCATTACAAATGTCCCTGATGGAAGAATGAACATATTTGATGTCATGACATCTATGGCTTTTAGTTGTAATGTGGTTCTAAGAAAATTGTACTTGGAAAGCACAGGTACTTTGGTGATAACCATTTATTACCATTAACCTATTAATCTGTTGCTACTATTAAACTATTAATTATTATTTATTACTATTATATGTATGTGAAACAGTGAAATAATAATGTAATTGTAAATAGATCTAAAATGACTCCCTGTGTGTAAAACAAAAATAGTTAATGTGCGATGGAAGCTTTATACTGTGGTTAAATAGAGACTATGTTTTCTTTATTTATAAATATAGTTTCATCTATTTAAAGCTAATTTATTTAATTATAATTAATGGAGTCTTAGGTTTAGTGGGATGTACTAGTAACAGCCCTGGTTTATAGAAGTAAGCAGAAGATCAGCATGACTGAATAACTTGCTCAAAGTCACATAGCTAATAAATTGGTATATTAGTTTTCTATTACTGCTGTCAAAAAACACAACAAATTTAGGGGCTAAAAACCATACAAATTTATTATCTTACTGGTCAATATACCAGAAGTAAAAAATGCGGCTCAGAGAACTAAAATTGAGATGTCCACAGAGCTGCTTTCCTTTCTGGTATCTGTAATGGAGATGGATCTCCATGCCTTTCCCAACTTCTTAAGTTAACCCACAATCCTTGGTGTCCCATCAAAGACTGCAATGGGAGATCCAAGATGGCGGACTAGAGGGTGACTGCATCTCCCGTCGCTCCAGAACTCAGGATGAAAGAAGGGGAGGTATTGAGAGACTCGGACTAACATAGAGCTGCAGTGTGAGTCTCTTCCAGTGGGTGAAACTTGGCCCGGGTGGCAGGCCCAGACAGGGGCAGCTGCTCGGAGCAGGGCAGGGCACCGAGAGTCTTCCTAAAGCAGCCCTGCTTTCTCCGACTGCAGGCTCAACCCACAGCCAGCTTCTTGGAGCAGGCCGCCCAGTGAGAGCTTTTCCACACAGAGCCAACCCCAAGCCCCAGACCCAGCGGTGGGTTCCAGCCCACAGGTGGTTTCTGGAACCAAGGCAGTACAGGGAGAGCCTTTGCCCTAGCAGCCTGGCTCCCACAGGTGGGGGCAGGCCCTGTCTATAGCCAGCTTCAAGGAGCAGGACCACCCAGTGAGAGGATTTCCACGCAGAAGCAGCCCCTAACCCTGGACCCAATAGCGAGCTAGGGAAGGCTTTCTTTGGAAGCACTGCATTATCAAGTTCCTCCAAGACTTCAGGCTACTGAAGGCTGGGAGGTGATATACTAGAAATCTACAGGGACACTATAAAGCCAAAGAGGAAATCTGCAATATCTCAGAGTCCCACTGATATCTGACCAATATGAGAAAACAAGGGAAGAAAATGTCCCAAACAAACCTAGATACTATATCAGTAAAACCCAATGACAGCACAGCAGAAGAAATGTCAGAAAGGAAGTTCAGAATGTACATAATTAAACCAATCAGGGAAGCAAATGAGAAGATGAAAGAGCAAATGCAGGCATTGAAGGAAGAGATGAAAGAGAAAATGCAGGCATTAAACGATGGCATCAAACAACAGTTAAAAGAGCAAATACGGGAAGCAAAAGATCATTTCAATAAAGAGTTTGAGATACTGAAAAAACAAACAAACAGAAATCCTTGAAATGAAGGAAACAATAAACCAAGTTAAAAACTCCATAGAAAGCATAACCAATAGGACAGAACAACTGGAAGCAGAACCTCAGATATTGAAGACAAAATATTTAATCTTGAAAACAAAGTTGAACAAACAGAGAAGATGGTAAGAAATCATGAACAGAATCTCAAGAATTATGGGATATCATGAAAAGGCCAAATTTAAGAATTATTGGGATTGAGGAAGGCTTAGAGAAACAAACCAAAGGAATGAACAAATTATTCAATGAAATAATATCAGAATATTTCCCAAATCTGAAGAAAGAAATGGAAAACCAGGTACAAGAGGGTTATAGGACTCCAAATATACAAAATTACAACAGACCCACACCAAGGCACATTATTATGAAAATGCCTAACATACAAAATAAAGACAAAATTTTAAAGGCCGTGAGAGAAAAGAATCAAATTACATTCAGGGGGAAACCAATATGGATATCAGCAGATTTTTCAATCCAGACCCTAAAAGCTAGAAGGGCCTGGAACAACATTTTTCAAGCCCTGAAAGAAAATGGATGCCAACCAAGAATCTTATATCCAGCAAAACTTACTTTCAGATTTGACAACGAAATAAATTGTTCCATGATAAACAAAAGCTAAAAGAATTTACAAAAAGAAAGTTGGCACTAGAGAAAATTCTCAGCAAAGTATTCCATGAGGAAGAGATGAAAAACAATAATGCAAATCAGCAACGGGAGGAACTAGCCTAAAGGAATAGCCAAATAAAGGAGAAACCAAATCATGTCAAAAAACAAAAATTAGTCAAATGACTGGGAATACAAATCATATCACAATAATAACCCTGAATGTTAATGGTCTGAACTCATCAATCAAAAGACATAGACTGGCAGATTGGATTAAAAAGAAAAATCCACCAATATGCTGCCTGCAAGAGACTCATCTCATAGAAAGAGATACCCATAGACTAAAGGTGAAAGGATGGGGAAAAACATGCCATGCACATGGACACAGCAAAAAAGCTGGAGTATCCATCTTCATTTCAGATAATGTGGACTTCAAGTCAAAACAAGTCAGAAGGGATAAAGAAGGACATTACATACTGCTTAAGGGAAGCATAAATCAGCAAGACATAACAATCATAAATTTCTATGCCACGAACACTGGCTCATCCATGTATGTCAAACAAATCCTTCTCAATTCCACAAATCAAATAGCACAACACAATAATATTAGGCAATTTTAACACACCTCTCGCACCACTGGACAGATATTCCAAATAAAAATTGAATAAAGAAACCATAGATCTCAATAACACAATCAACAATTTAAACTTAACCGACACATATAGAATATACTATCCAGCAAAGAACAAATACACTTTCTTCTCAGCAGCACATGGATCTTTCTCTAAAATGGACCATATTTTATGCCACAAAGCTACTGTTAGCTAATACAAGAAGATAGAGATACTACCTTGTATTCTATCAGACTATAATGGATTGAAATTAGAAATAAATGACAGAATAAAAAACAGAAACTTCTCCAATACCTGGAGATTAAGTAATACACTGTTATATGATGAATGGATAGCATAAGACATCAGGAGGGAAATAAAAAAATTCTTAGAAGTAAAGGAGAATAAAGAGAAAGAAGGAGAAAACTCAAATTATTAAAATACAGAATGAACAAGGAAATTTCACAATAGACACGAGTGAAACATAACATTGCAAAACATAATTAGAAGCTATTTTGAAAATCTACATTCCAACAAAACAGAAAACCTCAAAGACATCAACAAACATCATATCAAAATCTCTGGGACACTATGAAAGCAGAACTTAGAGAAAGATTTATTTCATGGGGCACATTCAACAAAAGAAGTAAAAATCAATAAATAAACGACTTAACACTACAGCTCAAAGCCCTAGAAAAAGAAGAGCAGACCAACACCAAAAGTAGTAGAAGACAGGAAATAGTTAAAATCAGAGCCGAAATCAATGAAATTGAAACAAAAGAAACAATCGAAAAAATTGCAACAAAATAAATAGTTGGTTCTTTGAAAAAATAAAAAAAAAAGATAAACCCTTAGCCACACTAACAAAGAGAAAGAGGGAGAAAACTCAAATTACTAAAATCTGAATGAACAAGGAAATATCACAACAGACACGAGCGAAATGGAAAACATCATTAGAAGCTATTTTGAAAATCTATATTCCAACAAAACAGAAAACCTGAAAGACATCAACAAGTTTCTAGAGAAATATGAATTACCTAAACTGAACCAAGAGGACATACGCAACTTAAATAAATCAATTTCAAGCAATGAAATAGAAGAGGTCATCAAAAGCCTACCAACAAAGAAAAGTCTGGGACCAGATGGGTTCTCAGCCGAGTTCTACAAAACCTTTAAAGAAAAGCTCATTCCAATACTCCTAAAAGTAGTCCATGAAATAGAAGAGGAGGGAACCCTCCCAAACTCATTCTATGAAGTCAGTGTCACACTGATACCTAAACCAGACAGAGACACCTCGAGGAAAGAAAATTATAGACCAATATCCTCAATGAACATTGACGCAAAAATTCTCAACAAAATTTTAGCAAATCGCATACAAAAATATATTAAAAATATAGTGCACCATGATCAAGTGGGTTTTATCACAGGGATGCAAGATTGGTTGAACATCCGGAAATCAATAAATGTCATTCACCATATCAACAGACTTAAAGTTGAGAATCACATGATTACTTCGATAGATGCAGAAAAAGCATTCAATAAAATACAGCATCCCTTCATGCTCAAAACACTAGAGAAAATTGGGGTAGTGGGAACATTCCTTAACATTGTAAAGGCCATTTATGCTAAGTCCATGGCCAATATTATTCTAAATGGTGAAAAACTGAAAGCATTGCTCCTAAAAACTGGAACAAGGCAGGGATGCCCTCTTGCACCACTTCTATTCAACATTGTCCTTGAGATTCTAGCCAGAGCAATTAGACAAACCAAAGAAATTAAAGGGATACGAATAAGAAAAGAAGAACTCAAACTATCCCTGTTCACTGATGACATGATTATATATTTAGAGGAACCAGGAAATTCCACCAGAAAACTTTTAGAATTCATAAGTGAATTCAGTAAAGTAGCAGATTACAAGATCAATGCTCATAAATCCAATGCATTTTTATACATAAGTTATGAATCATCAGAAAGAGAAGTAAGAAGCTTGGAATGGAACCACCATTTGACCCAGCTATCCCACTCCTTGGCCTATACCTAAAGGACTTAAAATCAGCATACTACAGAAAAGATAGCCTCTTCAACAAATGGTGCTGGGAAAACTGGAAATCCATATGCAGCAGAATGAAACTAAACCCCTATCTCTCACCCTGCACAAAACTCAACTCACAATGGATCAAGGAATCAGACCTTGGAATCAGACCAGAGACCCTTCACAATAGCCTCAAAAAAAATAAAATACTTGAGAATCAATCTCACAAAAGAGGTGAAAGACCTCTACAATGAGAACTACAGAACATTAAAGAAAGAAATTAAAGAAAACTTTAGAAGATGGAAAGATCTCCCATGTTCTTGGATAGGCAGAATTAATATTGTCAAAATGGCCATACTACCAAATGTGCTATACAAATTCAATGCAATTCCAATTAAAATCCCAATGATGTACCTTACAGAAAGAGAGCAAGCAATTATGAAATTCATCTGGAAGAATAAGAAACCCAGAATAGCTAAAGCAATCCTCAGTAGAAAGAGCGAAGCAGGGGGTATCACAATACCAGATCTTCAACTCTATTACAAAGCAATAGTAACAAAAACGACATGGTATTGGTACCAAAATAGACAGGTAGATCAATGGTACAGAATAGAGGACATGGCCACAAACCCAAATAAATGCAGTTTTCTCATATTAGACAAAGGTGCCAAAAATATGCAATGGAGAATAGATAGCCTCTTCAACAAATGGTGCTGGGAAAACTGGATATCCCTATGCAGCAGAATGAAACTAAACCCCTATCTCTCACCCTGCACAAAACTCAACTCACAATGGATCAAGGAATCAGACCTTGGAATCAGACCAGAGACCCTTCATCATATAGAAGAAAAAGTAGGTCCAAATCTTCAACATGTCGGCTTAGGATCAGACTTCCTTAAAAGGACTCCCATAGCACAAGAAATAAAAGCAAGAATCAATAACTGGGATAGATTCAAACTGGGATAGATTCCTTTCTCTCAGCAAAGGAAAGTATCAGTAATGTGAAGAGAGAGCCTACAGAGTGGGAGAAAATATTTGCTGCACATACTTCAGATAGAGCACTAATTTCTAGAATATATAAAGAACTCAAAAAACTCTACACCATGAATACAAATAATCCAATCAACAAATGGGCTAAGGAAATGAACAGACACTTCACAGAAGAAGATCTACAAGCAATCAACTGATATATGAAAAAATGTTCAACATCTCTAGTAGTAAGAGAAATGCTGATCAAAACTACCCTAAGATTCCATCTCACCCCAATTAGAATGGCAATTATCAAGAATACAAGCAACAATTGGTGTTGGTGAGGATGTAGGGAAAAAGGTACACTCATACATTGCTGATAGGGTTGCAAACTAGTGCAGCCACTCTGGAAAGCAGTTTGGTGATCCTCAGGAAGCTTGGAATAGAACCACCATTTGTCCCAGCTATCCCACTCCTTGGCCTGTACCTAAGGGACTTAAAATCAGCATACTGCAGTGATGTAGCCACATCATAGTTCATAGCTGCTCAATTCACAATAGCCAGATTTTGGAAACAACTTAGATGTCCTTCAATTGATGAATGGATAATGAAACCGTGGCATATATATACATAATGGAATATTACTCTGCCATAAAAAATGATAAAATTATGGCATTTGCAGGCAAATGGATGAAATTTGAGAATATAGTGCTAATTGAGATAAGCCAATCTCAAAAAACCAAAGGACAAATGATCTCGCTGATAAACGGATGATGACACATAATGGGGGGTGAGAGGGGTTAGTGTTACGTTAGGGTTAGGTTTAGGGTTGGGTTAGGGATCGTGGCAAGAATGGAAGAAAGAAGGACTGTATAGTGGAAAAGAGGGGTAGGAGGACTGGGGGGAAGGGAAAAAATAACAAAGAATCAAACAACAATTCCCTATGTAAATTTATGATTACACAAATGGTATGCCTTTGCTCCATGTACAAACAGAGAAACAACATGTATCCCATTTGATTGCAATGGCTGGTTGATCCTTTCTCATGTTACATCCTTCAGACACTAACTCTTCAGATTCTCTCCTCACTTGTAAGGTCCCCTGTAGTTAATTTGGCTCACTCCTATAATCTAGGCTTATCTCCCAATCATGAAATCAGCTGCTTAGTAATCTTACTTTCATTTCCCCCCTTAATTATCCTTTTACATATAACAAAACATCTTCATAAGTTTCAGGATTAGTACATACACATCTGAGGAGTGATTATTCAGTGTACTACAAGTGCTTTAGAGTTTAGACCTAGTTTATCTGATTACAAAGCTCATGCTCTATTTCACTATGCTGTATAACTTATCAAATTTCAATGTGTGAAGTTCTTTGAATGTGAATATTTTATTAATCTGAGATGAACAGAATTTGGCCAATTATATAGTAAGTTTGAGCAAATGCAAAAAAGAAAAGGGACATGTTGTTACCTGTTACTTGGTGATGGATATCAAGGTCACCAGAGATATAGGCTTTGATCATGGAAATCAGTTTGTTCTGACAGTGTCAAACATGTCAGGTAAAAGCAGAATATAACTCAGGATTCCACTTGGCAATGGGGCATGAGTAACAGAGGGATTTTCCTTACAGATAAACTGGGCACAGGGTTCAAGACAACTGCTGGGCACACAGGTACTTAGAAGTATGGAGAGGCACATAGGTTGGACTAAATCAGTCTCTGTCTCTGCCTTCTCTAATCTTCTTTATATATATATATGTTTTTTATTCTAGAGTTTCTCAGATTCATACATTAATTACACACATGTTCGCTGAGTAGTAGTCCAAGGACTCTGTTGGGAAGACAAAGAGTAACGTGTAGCCTTTCATAGCTTGCTATTTGGCTTCTTTGTTCCTTCGGGCACAGAAAACAACCCTTGCAATTAGTTTTTCAGTGTTTTCCAACTTATTGCTATTTTTTTCTTTTCTTTCACCTCTCTGACACCTTGGAATAGGTGCCCTTTGAATTAAAACTATCTGCTTTTATTTACAGAATAAGAATAGTAGAAAAATATCAGAACTCACTCTTCCACACTCGAGAGGCAAGATCTGCCATTTGTGACTTGATTTCCATCTCATTCATATGATAATTCATATAGACTTTCTCATTTTTGTGAAAACTCACAAAATCCTTCATGAGCTATAACAGCATTTAGGAAGCATTAAAACTGTTTATTTAATTAGAGCATTATGGTTATACATAGTAATAGGATTCATCCTGACAAAATCACACATGCTTGGAATTTGATTTCAGTTCATGATCCTCTTTTGCTCCCATTCTTCCTCCCCTCCCCAATTCTCCTTCCTCCGTTCTGCTAGACTTCCATTTGCTCATGTGTTTATTTTTTTTTATTTTTTTTTTACTTATACATAAATGTAAAATTCCCTTTTAATTTATAGATGCACATAACCTGATTTTTCTGCATTGCCTCCCCTTCCCCATTTCTCCATTCTGCCTGTTAATCTCCTTCTTCTATACTACTGATTTTCCTTATATCTTCATGATATCCTATCATTCCATCATCCTTTCCTTTATTTTACTCTAGCTTCCAAATATGAAAGAAAGTATTTGACCTTTGAGTTTCTGAGCATGATATTCTCCATTTACATCCATTTACCAGCAAATGCCATAATCTCATTCTTTATGTCTGAGTAGAACTTCATTGTGTAATATACCCCAGTTTCTTAATTTGTTCATTGATTGGTAGTCACCTGGGTTGATTTCATAATTCAGTTATTGTGAATTGTGCTGCTATAAACTTTGAGGTGGCTGTAGCTTTATAATATGCTGATTTTAATTCTTTTGAAGAATACCAAGGAGTAGGATAGCTGGGTCATATGGTGGTTCTATCCCTAGTTTTTTGAGGAATTGCCATACTGTTTTCCAGAGTGGTTGTACTAGTCTGTAGAACCACCAACAATGTATAAGTGTATAGTTTTTCCCTCACATCCTTGCCAGCATTTATTATTGCTTGTATTTTTGATTATTGCTATTCTAACTGGAGTGAGAGGAAATCTTATTGTAGTTTTGACTTGAATTTGCCTGATTGCTAGAAATGTTGAACATTTTAAAATTTATTTGTTGGCCATTTATTTGTGTTTCTTCTTTTGAGAAGTTTGTTTAATTCTTCTGCCCTTTAATTGATTGGGTTATTTCCCTATTTTTTATCTTAACTTTTTTGAATTCTTTATATATTCTGTATATTGATCCTTGTTGGAGGAGTAGCTGACAAAGATTTTTCTCCCATTCTGTAGGCTCTCTCTTTGAAATCTTAATCATTAATCATTTCTTTTGCTTGCAGAAACTTTTTAATTTGATGGCATCCCACTTATTAATTCTTGGTTTTATTTCTTATGTTTGGAGATCTTGTTAAGGAAGTCTGTGTCAGCACCTACATGATGAAGAGTTGACCCTGTATTTTTATCTAGCAATTGCAAGGTTTCTGATCTAATTCCTAAGGTTTGATTCATTTGGATTTGAGTTTTTTGCAAGGTGAAAGATAGGGGTCTAGTTTAATTTTTCTGTATTTAGCTATCTAGTTTTCCCAACACCATTTGTTAAAAAGAGTCTTTTATCCAAAATAGATTTTTGGCACCTTTGTCAAATATCAGATGACTGTGGGTATGTATATTTATCTCTGTGTCTTCTATTCTGTTCCATTGGTCTTTATGTCCATTTTGATACCAATACCATGCTGTTTTTGTACTAGAGCTCCATAGTATAATTTCAGATCAAGTATTGTGATGTCTTCTGCATCACTTTTCTTGTTCAGCATTACTTTTACTATTCTGGATCCTTTATTCTTCCAAATGAATTTAAGTACATTTTTTCTAGTTCTATGAAGGATGCCTTTGGTATTTTGATGGGAATTACATTGAATCTGTATATTGCTTTTGGTAGTATAGTCATTTAGACAATATAAATTCTGTCTATCCAAGAACACAGGAAAGGTTTACATCTTGTAAGATTTTCAATTTCTTTCTTCAGTGTTTACAATTTTCATTGTGGAGCTCTTTTATCTCCTTGGTTACATTAATTTCTAATTACTTATTTGTTTTTTGAAGTTATTGTGAATGGGATGGGATGGGTTTCCTGATTTTTTTCCTTGATTAAGTCCCTATTGGAGTATAGGAAAGCTATTGGTTTATGGATGTTAACCTTGCATCATGCTACTTTGCTGAACTCATTTATTAGCTCTAGAAGTCTTTTGGTGGAATTTTTTGGGTCTTTAAATATAGGATAATGTCATCAGAAAACAGATATAGTTTCTTCACTTCTACTTTTCCTATTTGCATCCCTTTTGTTTTATTTTCTTTCCTGATTGCTCTGACAAGTGTTTTGAGAACTACAGTGGATAGATCAGTGAAAGTGGACAGCTTTGCATTATTCCTGATTTTTTCTCCATTTAGTATATTGTTGGCTTTGGGTTTGTCATAAATAGCTTTTATGATGTTAACATAAGTTCTCTTCATCCCTAGCCAATCCATTGTTTTTAACATAAATGGTTGTTAACTTTTATCAAAGGACATTTATACATCTATTGAGATGACCAAGTGATTCTTGTCCTTAATTCTGTTTCAGTGGTGAATTACCTTTACTGATTTGCATTTGTTGAGCCAAACTTGCATCCATGGAATGAAACCCATTTGATCATGTTGTATTATCGTCTTGATGTGTTTTTAAATGTAATTTAATAACACTTTATTAAGAATTTTTGCATCTATGTTCATTAGGGGTACTGTTCTGTAGTTTTCTTTCCTAGATGTGTCTGTCTGGATTTGGTATCAGGGTTACACTGGCTTCACAGAATGTGTTTAGGAGTGTTTCTTCCCTTTCAATTTTGTGGAATAATTTGAGAAAGACTGGTGTTAATTCTTCTGTAAAGGACTGGTAGAACTCAACTGAGTACATCTTGTCCTGGACTTCTCTTTGTTGAAACACTTTTAATTACTGCTTCAATTTCCTTACTTGATATTTGTCTGTTTATGTTTTATACATCTACTTTTTTCAATTTGGGGTGGTCATATGAATCTAGAAAGTTGTTGGTGTCTTCTAAATTTTCTAGTTTATTGAAGTATATATTTTCAAATATTTCTGATAATCCTCTGGATTTCAGAAGAGCCTATGTTGATCTCTCCTTTTCCATTTCCAATTTAATCTATTTTGGTCTTCTCTTTCTTTTGATTAGTTTGGCTAAAGGTTTATCAAATCTTACTTATGTTTTCAAAGAGTCAATTCTTTATTGCATTGATACTTTTTTTTTTCTCAATTTCATTAATTTCAGTTCTGTGTCTTATTTCCTGCATTCTACTGATTTTGGAATTAATTTGTTCTTCTATGCTAAGGCCTTGAGGTGGAACATAAGCTTATTTATTTGGGACTTTTTAAATGTATATGTGGTATAAATTTTCCTCTTAGAAAAGCTCTCATACTCTCCCAGAGATTTTAATAAATTGTATCTCTGTTCTTATTAATGTCTAAGAACTTCTTGATTCCTACAATCACTTATTGATTAATCCATTCTTCATTTAAAAGAGTATTGTTCAGTCTTATGTGTTTATGTGGTTTCTATTACTTTTCTTTCTGTTCATTTCTAGTTTCATCCCATTATGATATAATAGGATGCATGGAATTATACCCCCTTTTTTTTGTATTTTCTAAAATTTACTTTGTGATCTAAAATACAGTTTATTTTGAAAAAGTTCCATGCGTTGCTAAGAAGAAAGTAAATTCAACTGTTTTGGGTTTAAATATTCTGTAGATGTTTGTTAGGTCTATTTTATAGTTTGATTTAGATTACAAATATAATTTATTGAATTTATGTTTTGATGGCATGGTGGTAAGGGGTGTTTAAATCACTCAATATTATTGTATTGGGGTCTTTCTGGATTTAATGTAAAGGAGTATTTTTTAATGTAATTGGGTACACTGACATTTGGGGAATAAGCGTTTACTATCATTATATCTTCTTGTTGATTTGTTCCCTTTACCACAATGTAGTAGTCTTCTTTGTCTCTTCAGATTATTTTTTGCTTGAGATCTACATTGTCTGATATGAGAATAGCTTCTTATGCTTGTTTTGGAAGTTTACTTTCATGGAAAATTTTTTTTCAGTCTTTTACCATTAGCCTAAGTGTCTTTGCCCATGAGATGAATTTCTTGTAAACAGAATATAGTTGGATCGTGTTTTTTGATTTATTTTACTAATCTGTGTCTTTTAGTTGGGGAGTTAAGACCATTAACAGTCAGTATTAGTATACATATATATTTGTGGTTTCCTGCCATTTTTATTTTATTTTATTTTATTTTGCGGTACTGGGGATCGAACTCAGGGCCTTGAATTGTGAGGCAAGCACTTACCAGCTGAGCTATCTCCCCAGCCCCATCATTTTGATTTTTGCTATATTTAATACTTCTTGATTCTCATTTTGTAGATTGCTCTTATTGATCTTACTCTATTTGGGAGTTTTGGGATTTGATTTGGGGGTTCCTCTGTGTGCAGTTTATCTTTGAGTATTCTTTGTAGTGCTGGCTTGGTAGTCATTAATTCTTTTAGTTTATCTTTTTCAAGGAAATATTTTATTTCTCCATTTAATATGAAGGAGAGCTTTGCTGAAATAGCATTCTTTGTTTGCAGTTCTCTTTTAGAGCTTGGAACATTTCATTCCAGGCTCTCCTTGATTTGGGTGTCTGAGTTGAGAAGTTGGAAGTGAGCCTTATTGATTGGTCTCTAAATTTGACCTGATGTTTCTCTCTTGCAGTTTTTAATATTTGATTATGATGTGTCCTGGAGAAGTTATCTTTTGACCAGGTCTGTTTGGAGTCCCATATTTATCCTGTATGTGGATGTTTATCTGGCCTCTTGTGGGGAGAAAGTTTTCTGTGAATATCTCATTGAAAATGTTTTTAGTGCCTTTAGTTTATATATGCATGTTCTCTTTTATCCCAGTGATTCTCAGGTTGGTCTCTTGATGTTTCCCAGAGTTCTTATATATTCTGATCATATTCTATCATTTTCCCTTTATTACGTTCTGTGTACTGAAGTTCATATACTTTGTCTTCAGGTCCTGAAGGTCTGTGTTCAAAGGTGAAGTTCTATTTTCTATGTAATCTAATCTGAGAGTAATGATTTCAAGTGAATTTTTTTTTTTTTATTGTAAACAAATGGGATACATGTTGTTTCTCTGTTTGTACATGGCACAAAGGCATACCATTTGTGTAATCATAAATTTACATAGAGTAATGTTGTTTGATTCATTCTGTTATTTTTTCCCTTCCCCCACCCCTCCCACCCCTCTTTACCCTCTATACAGTCCTTCCTTCCTCCATACTTGCCCCCCTCCCTAACCCTAACTCTAACCCTAACACTAACCCTTCCCTCCCCCCCATTATGTGTCATCCTCCACTTATTAGCGATATCATTCGTCCCTTGGCTTTTTGAGATTGGCTTATCTCACTTAGCATGATATTCTCCAATTTCATCCATTTGCCTACAAATGCCATAATTTTATCATTCTTTATGGCTGAGTAATATTCCATTGTATATATATACCACAGTTTCTTTATCCACTCATCAATTGAAGGGCATCTAGGTTGGTTCCACAGTCTGGCTATTGTGAATTGAGCAGCTATGAACATTGATGTGGCTGTATCTCTGTAGTATGCTGATTTTAAGTCCTTTGGGTATAGGCCAAGGAGTGGGATAGCTGGGTCAAATGGAGGGTCCATTCCGAGTTTTCTAAGGAATCTCCACACTGCTTTCCAGAGTGGCTGCACTAATTTGCAGTCCCACCAGCAATGTAAGAGTGTACCTTTCTCCCCACATCCTCGCCAACACCTGTTGTTGCTCGTATTCTTGATAATCGCCATTCTAATTGGGGTGAGATGGAATCTTAGGGTAGTTTTGATTTGCATTTCTCTTATTACTAGAGATGTTGAACATTTTTCCATATGTTTGTTGATTGCCTGTAGATCTTCTTCTGTGAAGTGTCTATTCATTTCCTTAGCCCATTTGTTGATTGGGTTATTTGTATTCTTCGTGTAGAGTTTTTTGAGTTCTTTATAGATTCTGGAGATTAGCGTTCTATCTGAAGTATGATTGGCAAAGATATTCTCCCACTCTGTAGGCTCTTTCTTCGCATTGCTGATAGTTTCCTTTGCTGAGAGAAAGCTTTTTAGTTTGAATCTATCCCAGTGGTTGATTCTAGCTTTTATTTCTTGTGCTATGGGAGTCCTGTTAAGGAAGTCTGATCCTAGACCAACAAGGTGAAGATTTGGACCTACTTTTTCTTCTATAAGATGCAGGGTCTCTGGTCTGATTCCGAGGTCCTTAATCCATTTTGAGTTTAGTTTCGTGCATGGTGAGAGATATGGGTTTAGTTTCATTCTGTTGCATATGGATTTCCAATTCTCCCAGCACCATTTGTTGAAGAGGCTATCTTTTCTCCATTGCATATTTTTGGCACCTTTGTCTAGTATGAGAAAATTGTATTTATTTGGGTTTGTGTCCGTGTCCTCTATTCTGTACCATTGATCTACCTTTCTATTTTGGTACCAATACCATGCCGTTTTTGTTACTATTGCTTTGTAGTAGAGTTGAAGATCTGGTATTGCAATACCCCCTGTTTCACTCTTCCTGCTAAGGATTGCTTTAGCTATTCTGGGTTTCTTATTCTTCCAGATGAATTTCATGATTGCTTGCTCTATTTCTGTAAGGTACGTCATTGGGATTTTAATTGGAATTGCATTGAATTTGTATAGCACTTTAGGTAGTATGGCCATTTTGACAATATTAATTCTTCCTATCCAAGAACATGGAAGATCTTTCCATCTTCTAAGGTGTTCTTTAATTTCTTTCTTTAGTGTTGTATAGTTCTCATTGTAGAGGTCTTTCACCTCTTTTGTGAGATTGATTCCCAAGTATTTTATTTTTTTCGAGGCTATAGTGAATGGGGTAGTTTTCCTAATTTCTCTTTCCGAAGATTCATCACTTATGTATAAAAATGCGTTGGATTTATGGGCATTGATCTTGTAACCTGCTACTTTACTGAATTCACTTATGAGTTCTAAGAGTTTTCTGGTGGAATTTCCAGGTTCCTCTAAATATAGAATAATGTCATCAGTGAACAGGGATAGTTTGAGTTCCTCTTTTCCAATTCGTATCCCTTTAATTTCTTTGGTTTGTCTAATTGCTCTGGCCAGAGTCTCAAGAACGATGTTGAATAGAAGTGGTGAAAGAGGGCATCCCTGCCTTGTTCCAGTTTTTAGGGGGAATGCTTTCAGTTTTTCACCATTTAGAATGATATTAGCCATGGGCTTAGCATAAATGGCCTTTACAATGTTAAGGAATGTTCCCACTATCCCTATTTTTTCTAGTGTTTTGAGCATGAAGGGGTGCTGTATTTTATCAAATGCTTTTTCTGCATCTATTGAAATAATCATGTGATTCTTGACTTTAAGTCTATTAATATGGTGAATTACGTTTATTGATTTCCTGATGTTGAACCAACCTTGCATACCTGGGATGAAGCCCACTTGATCATGGTGCACTATCTTTTTAATATGTTTTTGTATGCGATTTGCTAAAATTTTGTTGAGAATTTTTGCGTCGATGTTCATTAAGGATATTGGTCTGAAATTTTCTTTCCTTGATGAGTCTCTGTCTGGTTTAGGTATCAGTGTGATATTGGCTTCATAGAATGAGTTTGGGAGGGTTCCCTCCTCTTCTATTTTATGGAATACTTTGAGAAGTATTGGAATGAGCTCTTCTTTAAAGGTTTTGTAGAACTCGGCTGAGAACCCATCTGGTCCCGGACTTTTCTTTGTTGGAAGGCTTTTGATGACTTCTTCTATTTCAGTACTTGAAATTGGTCTATTTAAATTGTTTATGTCCTCCTCGTTCAGTTTAGGCAATTCATATGTCTCTAGAAACCTGTTGATGTCTTCGAAATTTTCTATTTTGTTGGAGTATAGATTTTCAAAATAGCTTCTAATTATGTTTTGTATTTCAATCCTGTCTGTTGTGATATTTCCTTGTTCATTCCGAATTTTAGTGATTTGGGTTTTCTCTCGTCTTCTCTTTGTTAGTGTGGCTAAAGGTTTATCAATTTTGTTTATTTTTTCGAAGAACCAACTATTTATTTTGTCAATTTTTTGTATTGTTTCTTTTGTTTCAATTTCATTGATTTCAGCTCTGAGTTTAACTATTTCCTGTCTTCTACTACTTTTGGTGTTGGTCTGTTCTTCTTTTTCTAGGGCTTTGAGCTGTAGCGTTAGGTCGTTTATTTGTTGAGTTTTACTTCTTTTATTAAATGCGCTCCATGAAATAAATTTCCCTCTAAGTACTGCTTTCATAGTGTCCCAGAGATTTTGATATGATGTTTCTTTGTTCTCATTTACCTCTAAGAATTTTTTAATTTCCTTCCTAATATCTTCTGTTATCCATTCATCATATGATAGCATATTGTTTAATCTCCAGATGTTGGAATAGTTTCTGTGTTTTACTCTTTCATTTATTTCTAACTTCAATCCATTATGATCTGATAGAATACATGCTAGTGTCTCTATCTTCTTGTATTTGCTAACATTAGCTTTGTGGCATAATATATGGTCTATTTTAGAGAAGGATCCATGTGCTGCTGAGAAGAAAGTGTATTCGCTCTTGGTTGGATGGTATATTCTATAAATGTCTGTTAAGTCTAAATTATTGATTGTGTTATTGAGATCTCTGGTTTCTTTGTTCAATTTTTGTCTGGAAGATCTGTCCAGTGATGAGAGAGGCGTGTTAAAATCACCTAGTATTATTGTGTTATGGTCTATTTGGTTTCTGAAATTGAGAAGGATTTGTTTGACATACATGGATGAGCCACTGTTTGGGGCATAGATGTTTATGATTGTTATATCTTGCTGATTTATGCTTCCCTTAAGCAGTATGAAATGACCTTCTTTATCCCTTCTGACTAACTTTGGCTTGAAGTCCACACTATCGGAAATGAGGATGGATACTCCAGCTTTTTTGCTGAGTCCATGTGCATGGTATGTTTTTCCCCATCCTTTCACCTTTAGTCTATGGGTATCTTTTTCTATGAGGGGAGTCTCTTGCAGGCAACATATTGTTGGATCTTTCTTTTTAATCCAATCTGCCAGTCTATGTCTTTTGATTGATGAATTCAGGCCATTAATATTCAGGGTTATTATAGAGATATGATTTGGTTTCCCGGTCATTTGGTTCATTTTTTAAATTTTATTTATTTATTTTTTGACACAACTTGTTTCCTCCTTTATTTGACAATTCCTTTAGGATAATTCCTCCCTTTGCTGATTTGCTGCTTTGTTTTTCATCTCTTCCTCATGGAATATTTTGCTGAGAATGTTTTGTAATGCTGGCTTTCTTTTTGTAAATTCTTTTAGCTTTTGTTTATCATGGAAGGATTTTATTTCATCGTCAAATTTGAAGGTAAGTTTTGCTGGGTATAAGATTCTTGGTTGGCATCCATTTTCTTTCAGGGCTTGAAAAATGTTGTTCCAGGCCCTTCTAGCTTTTAGGGTCTGGATTGAAAAGTCTGCTGATATCCGTATTGGTTTCCCCCTGAATGTAATTTGGTTCTTTTCTCTCACAGCTTTTAAAATTCTGTCTTTATTTTGTATGTTAGGTATTTTCATTATAATGTGCCTTGGTGTGGGTCTGTTGTAATTTTGTGTATTTGGAGTCCTATAAGCCTCTTGAACTTGATTTTCCATTTCATTCTTCAGATTTGGGAAATTTTCTGATATTATTTCATTGAATAGGTTGTTCATTCCTTTGGCTTGTTTCTCTAGGCCTTCATCAATCCCAATAATTCTTAAATTTGGCCTTTTCATGATATCCCATAGTTCTTGTAGATTCTGTTCATGATTTCTTACCATCTTCTCTGTTTGTTCAACTTTGTTTTCAAGGTTAAATATTTTGTCTTCAATGTCTGAGGTTCTGTCTTCCAGGTGTTCTATCCTATTGGATATGCTTTCTATGGAGTTCTTAATTTGGTTTATTGTTTCTTTCATGTCAAGGATTTCTGTTTGGTTTTTTTTCAATATCTCTAACTCTTTATTGAAATGATCTTTTGCTTCCTGTATTTGCTCTTTTAACTGTCGATTGGTGCGATCATTCAATGCTTGCATTTGCTCTTTCATCTCATTGTTTGCTTCTCTGATCATTTTAATTATGTACATTCTGAACTCCTTTTCTGTCATTTCTTCTGCCATGCTGTCATTGGGTTTTATTGATGTAACATCTAGATTTGTTTGCAGCATTTTCTTTCCTTGTTTTCTCATATTGTTCAGGTATCAGTTGACCGCTGAGATATTGCAGATTTCCTGTATTGACTTACAATGTCCCTGAAGATTTCTATATATATCCCCCCTTGGCCTTCAGTAGGCTGAAGTCTTGGAGGAAGTTGATAATGCGGAGCTCCACAAGGAAGCTGCCTCTCTAGGAGTGGTGGCCTTCAGGAGGGGTATAATCCCTGCTAGTGGGCAGAGGTGCCTCCACTTGTTGACCAATGGTCATCCAAAGGGGACCTAGGCTGCGGGCTGAGGCAAGGCCTGTTTGGGCCTGAGTCTCTAGTTTTACTGTCCTTGTGGGGAAACCTCACCCGGCAGGGAAGACTCACCCGGTGGGGAGGTCTCGCTGGTCAGTACCCTCCTAGAGGTTCCCCTCAATTACAGCTACCACCTGGGCTGGGCTGCCTTCCTCTGCAAAGTTCTCAGGGGCCCGGCCCTACCTCCTGGGCCTGGGAGCCTCACCCTTCGCAGATGAATCTCCTTAGGCTGCCCCTCCTCAGAGAATATGCCCGCAGGCCTGGAACCTTTGCTCCGCCCTAAGCCTGTCTCTGTGCGGCTCTTCCACCCAGAAGCCTCCTAGATCCTGGGACCCTGCTCTGCCCCTAATTGCCTGGCTATGCGGCCCCTCCTCTGAGCAGCCACCTGGGGCCCCGTACAATCTCTCTGAGTCCCAGAGACCCGCCACACGCCTCTTCCTCCAGACAGCTGCCCAGTATTCCGGTGTGGTCACTAGGAGTCCAAGAAACTGACTGCGTGCCTCCACCTCCCACCAACCACCCGTAGCCCTGGGCAATCAATCACTCCGAGTCGAAGTGACCCTCCCCGTTCCTCCTCCTCCTCCAGATAACCCCCCGAGTGTTCAGGAGTGGTTGCTCTGAATGGTTCTGAATCCACGTGACCCGCTGCACGGGTCCTATGGGCAACCACCCGGAGCTCTTGGTGCGGTCACTCAAGACCAAGCGACCCACCACGCTTCCTCTCCAGGCAGCCCCCCTGTGTTCAGGCGCTGTCCCTTTAAGTCCAAACAACTCACCACTCGCCTTCTCCTCTGAGCAGCCGCCTGGAGCGCTAATGCAGTCACTGCGAGTCCAAACGACCCGCCGCGCTTCTCCTCCTCCTCTGGGCAGGCCCCGGGGTTCAGAAGTGGTCTGAGTCCAAACAGCTCGCCACGCAGCCTCTCCTCTGGCAACCGCCTGAAGCTCTGGTGTAGTCACCCCGAATCCAAGCGGCCGCGTTCCTCTTCCTCCTCCTCGTCTTCAGGGCAGGCCCCGGGGTTCAGAAGCGTCGTTCTGATTCCAAACAGCTCGCCGCGGAGCTTCTTTTCTGGCAACCGCCTGTAGCTCTGGTGCAGTCACTCCGAATCCAAGTGGCCACGCTCCTCCTCCTCCTCCTCAGGGCAGGCCCCGGTGTCCTGAGTCCACACAGCTCTCCTCGCCACTCCTCCCCTGGGCAGCCGCCGGAGCCCCAGTGGTTGCTCCGAGTCCCAGCAACAAGTGAATTTTTAATTTGATTGATTTTATCTTTCATTCTAGGGGTTCTTATTGGTTTATTTTCAATGCTTTTAATTCTTTATTGAAGTAGTCCTTCCTCTTCTGTATTTGTGTCTTTAATTAATTCCTTATATCTTCTTTCAGTTCACTGAACATTTTAATAATCAGTTTTTTTATAATTTTTCTCTGGAATTTCATCTACTTCCATATTATTGTGATCCTTTGTTGGGGGATTATGAATTTAGGGGGAGATTTCTTTGCCTGTTTCCTCATGATTTTGGAGGTCTTGTATTTTCTTATAAATTCAGATGAACTTCCTTTCCTCTTTTTTAGTTTGTGTCCCTTCGTATGTAATTATCTTATTTGTTCTGAGACTTCTATATGTTTTAGGTAAATGGGTAGAAATCAAGGGGTGGGAACCAGAGATCTGTCTCTGATTTTTCCTCCCTTGGATCCTGGTTATTGGTTTGGGGTTTTTGTCTACCCAATTTTATGAGCTGAGGAAATACTAAGGCTCAGATGTGGATAGATCATGTATGGAGTGAGATACACTGATGCTTGGTTGAGATTTGAGTATTTCTTGGCTGCAGGATCTCTACTCTGTGAATGTGAATTGTTCTAATCTCTTTTGAGTCCCTCTTAGAAGAAAGAGATAGCCAGGAATAGCACTAATGTTGGCAACAGGTGTACAGCCTTAAGATAAATGTCCAAGCTACAAATGGTGGCTCATGCCTGCAATCTCATTGGTTCAGGAGACTGAGGCAGGAATATAGTAGGTTCAAAGTCAGCTGCAGCAAATTAGCAAGGCTATAAGCAACCTAGTGAGACCCTGTCTCAAAATAAACAGTTAAAAGGACTGAGGATGTGGCTCAGAGGTTAAATACCCTAGAGTTCAATCCCTGGCATGCACACACACACACACACACACACACACACACACACACACACACACAATCCTGTGTCTACTTTGACATCTATTTCCCAAATTGCCACTGATATAGGGTTGGTGGTGTCAATGTTTAACAACACTACAATGTTTAACAATAGAAAACCATAAAGCGGATCAGTTATTCAATAGCAGGTATCTACTGTAGTGCCCCCATTCAAATTGATTATTAATACAATGAGCCATGTATGCTGCTAAACTTTGGTTCCTTTCCCTCATTTTCCATCTTGTCTCCCTATAACTTGGAGTTTTAGAAACCCAGATAACATAAATTATGTAATTTTAAAAAATTATAAATGACATACAAATGTATTAATTTCTATTATTTAGTGAGATTACAGTTTCTTAAGTAAGAAAAATAGGATGGGAAGGCACAGAAAGTTTTAAGTGTTTGAAAAAGTGATCAGTGAAGAGGCAAGAGAGTTAGGAGGCATTAGCTATGAAGAAGAAGGGATAAAATTTAACTGAAAGTAATAAAAAAAAAAAAAAAAAAAGAGAGAGGAGAAGGAAACAGGAAGCTTAGGCTGTTAGTGGGGGAGTGAAAAAGTGAGATTGGAGGGCCCAGAACCTAGGTATGAATAAACCAACAAATATAGGATCAAGATAACTTGAACTCTTGTATAATTGTACCCCATCTAAGTCTAATCAAGAGTACATTATGAGCATGTGCAGAAGAGAGCTATTAATATGTAGGTTATAAACATATATCTTTTCAGACCTATCCATGCAATGAGAACATACACAACTACACATAAACACTCAAATACACACAAAAGCATGCATAATGAAAAAAAGTGAGGATTAATACAATATGATGAAATGATTGAAAAAGTCGAAAAAAAATTTTAAAAGAGTAAAAAAATGGCCATATGGAAAATAAGAAAAAAGAAAGAATGGAAAAATGGAAATAGAGAAAAGACAAAAATATCTTAATGAAAGAGAGTTTGTTTCTGCTGTGATAGTCAAATCTTTCCACAGGGATGAATTTTCAGTCTTTATTTTTGGCTCTGTATTTTTAGTCACCGACCCCGTGTTCCTCACCTAGCTGCCAGGTGGGTACAATAGCTTTCCGTGGCTTCCGGTCTCCCGGTATTGGTGGGATAGACTGGGGAGCGCTGATGAACTGTGTAATCTTGTAGCAGGGGTGATGCAGGGTTCTCGATTGGAGGTTCCAGTTGTTGGGGTTTGGTCCTTGGTGGGTCTTAGAACACTGCTGGGTATTTAAGATCCCTGTGGTGTGGAGCAGCCAATCTCTGTTGGACTTCTGGATCTCTGGGGCGTCCGGTAAAATTCACTTTTAGGGCAAAGGACTAAGCCTCTAGGGGTTTCACCTTAACAGCTGAGGATGTGAATTTCTGGGTGTCCACCCTGCAGTGCACATGCCCTTGTGTGGCCACAGTGTCTTCTCAGTGGCTCCAATGGGCTGCCAGCAACTACAGGAGTTTTCTTACTTGGGATCCAGAGGCTGAATGGTTCGGGTAAAATCTTACGTGTGCCTATTTCAGTCTCTTTGGTTCAGGCGCCCTCTGGGAATTTTCGTGGGCTCCTATTAGTTTCCTTTATAAGTTCCCAATCCTTTGTCTCTGTTCGCAGCTGTGCAATCTGTGTGGGAACAGCTTTCGGTGTCTGGGAAGGTTTTCCTCACTTGCCAGCCTGTTCTGCACTAGCGAAGGGCTGCCGGTGCAGGGCTTGCCGCCAGTGGAATGCTTTTGTTTCCCGTGGACTCTTTTGGATTTGTTTCCACTGAGTCCTTTTCCTATTAACTCTGTTTTTGTTTAAACTGGCTTTCCTCCGAAAGCCACACGTTTTCCCAAGTCAATTTTCCTCTCTTTTTAACTCTTTATCGTCTAGTCATGCATCTCTTCTGGCTGTGAGCCACATTCCCCTCTGCTGGTGCCTGAACTGGGTGAATCTCTGAGGTCTTATTTCTTATGTTCGACTTGCCGACTTTCTGTAGCTCTGTGAATTGTTTTAACAGTTCAGTATTAAGTCTCCGTGAGGTTCGTTTGTTCCTACCTGGCTGAGGAGCAGTCTTGTTTTGTAAGTCTAGTGCTGAGGAACTGCTTGTTTGTGTGTCCTTTCCCTAGTCCCATCTTCTCCCCCTAAATCTGGTTTTAAAAATCCAGATAATATAAATTATGTCTGAAGAAAACATTAAGTTGCTACAAACGTATCTGAAGATCTAAGTCTTCAAATTAATCTCTGATTAAAAATGAAGGTTGACGTTATACAAAGCATGGACAAAATATGCGAGTAAATACACGAGGAAAGTTACCTAAAGGGCTAACAAGCTTTTCAAAAGCTGATTAACATCATTAGACTTCAGAGAAACACAAATTAAAACAAGAACTAGTTATTACTCCATGGCCAACAGATCAAGAAAACAGAGAATGGCAAGCATTAATGAAGATTTGAAACAACTGAACACTTATACAACTCTGCTGTGTGTATGTGTGTAAATTGGTACAACATCTTTGAAAATTATTTGACCAAAAATTCTGGTTGGGAACTGAAATCAAAATTAGAAAACATAGATATCAAAGTGTTGTGGAAGATATGGCTCATGGGGAGAAAGAATATTTTGGCTCCAGTGACTAAATTAAAATTAGCTATTAATTGCTAATTTTAAAAGTAATTAGTAAGACAACAAATAAAAAGTTTGGTCTTTGTAGAACATCACAAAATAGAAGCTAGTGCCTCTATATTTCTGGAATCTACCTATCTTTGAGTGTTAAAATAAACTTACCTAGACTGTTTTGGACAAATGACATCACAGAGATCAAACACTCTGGATGTTTGATGTATAATGGTTTAAAAACACTTTCATGCAAACTCACCCTTACTAGTAAATCTTCTGAGAATTAAGGTCATGTGCTACTGTTTATTCCAGAAAAAATAACTATATCTGCTTGATTTTTTATTTCCGATTGGCAGTCAGATATTTTAAATAATTTGTTCTCAAGTTAAATTGCCTCAAGCTCACTGGGAAACTTGGTCTAAGAATACACTAGGATTCTGACCCTGGGAATTTTTATTTATCTATAGGTGGTACTGGGAATCTCCACTTTGTTTTGTTTTGCTTTGTTTTTTTTTTTTTTTGTTTTGTTTTGTACTGGTCATTGAACCCAGAGACACTTTACCACTGAGTTACATTCCCAGGCTTTTTAAAATTTTTTTTTTTTTGAGGGTCTCACTAAATTGTTTAGGGCCTCGCTAAGTTGTTGAGACTGGTCTTAAATTCAGAATATTCCTGCCTCAACTTCCTGAGCCACTGGGATTACAGGCATGTGCCACCATGCCTGGTGAGAATCTCTACTTTTAATAAGCACTATAGGTCCCTGGTAACTTCTGATGTAGGTTTTTCATAGGCCACTATGTTTATGGTAAAACCTCATGATTACTTTATCATAGTATTTAATGCATGTCACAATTAATTATATTTAGACTATTAGAGACCACATTGCTATATCAGTTTATTGAGAATGCAGTATGCATGTCTTAAAACCCGGAATTAATAAGAAAATAGAAATAGTTGCAATAGAAGAAAACATCTTTGCTTTTTTCATATATTCAAGTTTCACTTAAAATTCACAATTATCTCTGCTTTACATACCATTATAAGTACTAAAGTTCTAAAAGATAAAATAATATTGGTTTTATAATTTTAATAAGAAAAAATTGTATAATTCAAATGTCTCTATTTCCAATGTCTTCATGATTTTGACAAAAACTATGGTATAAATATTTATTCTGAAATGGTATTTCACAAGAATGTATGCTTATTGTAAATGTTTGATGATGAATATTCAAAAATTATTGATCAGTTTTGGCAAAATTATGATAATTTAAGATTTAAAAATTTCCATTTGATATTAGAACCTCTTTCTAAAGAAAAACAACAAGAAAATACATTCAAGAATCTTAGATTTCCTTCAAAACTTTCAGAAAGAGGCAGAAGGAATACTTTAGTGAATATAAATTTTTACATTTGATCTTAATATATATCTCAGGTTGTGTGTTTTCAGCATATCATCTGCTTGGAAAGTAGGTAATGTAGTTAAGAATCTAAATGTTCTCTCTAGCTTACAGCAAATTTTAAGATATTTGTTGTCATTTATATAATTCATTGATGATAACAGGACACACACACAAAAGGAGAGAAGCAGGAAAGTATCCATGTGTGAGATTTTTGGTTTTCTACTTTTCATTCCCTAATCTGACCCCACTTGAATTTATCAGCAATTAAAACCAACTTGATAACTCAGTTTAAATACCATTTTCTGTGCCTGGCAAAAACACAGATGGATTACTTTCTACTAATCAGACTACACTGGTTCATAAGTTTGATTGCCCCTTCTCATTTGTTTCAGGTATTAATTATTTTAGGTCAGAAATTGAATTATAGGACCAGGTTGTGGCTCAGTGGTAGAGAACTTGTCTAACCCATGTGAGGCACTGGGTTCAATCTGCAGCACCACATAAAAATCTTAAAAAAAGAAGTAGAACTACAGATGTAAAGATTTAAAAAGGCACAGGGAAAAAAGCAAAAATAGACAAGAAGAACGAGTGGGATTAAAAAGCTTCACAGTCTGATGAGATAGATGAAAATAGTTGCAAATATTTCTAATATTTGGTTGATATTCAAAATATGTAAATTGCACATATAAACTCAGGAGCAAATAACAAACAACCCAATTAAAAATGAATGAAAGACTTGAGCAGACATTACTCTAAAGAAGGCATACAAATGGCCAAGTATTTTTGATTAGGGATCCTTTCTTTTTTTAATTTAATTTTTTTTATTCATTGTACACAAATGGAGTATAATTTTTCATTTCTCTGGTTGTACACAATGTAGAATCACACTGTTTATGTAATCATACATGTACATAGGGTAATGATGTTTGTCTCATTCCCTTATTTTCCTTCCCCACTCCCCCCAACCCTTCCCACTCCTCAGCTCCCTCTACACAATTCAATGTTAGGTTGAGGATATTTTGAAATGTAATTTATTTAAATGCCTGACTTTTTAAAAGATCTTCAGCATTACTAATGATCATAAAAATGTAAATCAAAACCACAATGATATATCACCCCAAATCTGTCAGGATGGTTATTACAAAACAATTTTACAAATCAGATCAAAACAACAACAACAAAACCCCAAGAAATAAACAAACAACAGCAACAACAACGACAACAAACAGAAAATACCAGTGTGTCAGTGAGATGGAGAAACTGAAATACTTGTGCATTGATGGTGGAAATGTAAGATGGTATAGACACACTGGAAATATGTGGAGGTTCTTTAAAAATTAAAAATTAAAGTGCCATATAAACCCGCAATCCCACTTCTGGGTTTTTATTCAAAAGAATTGAAATCAGGACCTCAAAGAGGTATCTTCACTCCCATGATCACTGAAGTATGTTCACAGCAGTCAAGAATTCGAACAACCTACATGTTCATATGTAAATGAATGAATAAAGAACTTATGCTATGTACATACAATGAAATATTATTCAGCCACAAAAAGAAATCCTGTTGTATGCTACAACAGATGAACCTTGGCAACATTATGTAAATGTAGTACACAGAAATAAAGATAAGTATTTCTTGATTCCACTTACATGGAATAGTCATCAAATTTATATAAACAAAGAGTAGAATGGTGTTTTTATGGGCTATGGTGAGGGGCATATGGGGAACTGATGTTGAATGGGCAACATACAAAGTTATAGAGATCTGCTACACAACAATGTTCATATGATTAACAATATTGTGCTGTATATTTAAAATTTTATGAAGATGATATGTCTCATGATGTGTGTCTTTACTACAATTAAAGAGAAATGAAGGACTTGACATAAGAATAAGAAGGGGAAGGAGAATAGAATCCTAAGGGTTTAGAGTCATAATACTCTTCAAGTAGAGATACTAACGCTACCTGTTTTTCAAAAGAAAAGTAAGTGGAAAAAAGGGGGAAATTGAGAGAAAGATGTATGTTAATGTAAAAAAAATAAAGAATTGAAATAATATATTAATTGTGAAGATTGGTAAAAAAATGTCATGTAGGTATTTACTAGTACAGACAGTTAAAGAAGGAGTCTAAAGAGTCAGATGGCAAATGTAAACTCCCCATATTTAAAATGGTTTTAGAGAATTGAGGTTACTAAATGCTTGCCTTAATATATAAGATACACAATATATGTAGGTGTATGGATATATATGGTATTTACATAATCATATAGAACTATGAATAGTCATATAAATAACTATATTTGTCTTAATATCAACATATCTTATAAAGCATCACACTTCAATGAGAAAAGGGTAGCAGCATCAAAAAACTTCAAAAAATTTTTTCTGGGACTGGAAATAGCTCCATGGTAAAGCATTTGCTTGACATGCGTGAGATCTTGGGGGGGCATCCTAATAAAAATGGCACAACAGAATATTTGAGACCTGCTGGTAGGAACCAAGCCACCAGGAACTATACACATCAATACCTATTCAGCAAGTTTTTTTTAGCAAGTTTTTCTTTCTTTTTTTAAGTAGTTGGTTAGAAGGAACTGATGAGGATGGAAAGAAGAGATAAGCAGAGATCATAGTACATTATTATTGAATATGTCTTAGAACTACTGGTAAGTAAGAGCTAACAAATGTAATTTATTTAAACTACTGATTTTTTTATAGTTATGATCTAGTTATTAAAGATTTTAATAAGTGTTTTACTTAGGAATCTACATGTGTGGAAAATATATACAAATGTGTTAGGGAACTGATAAGATGATGTCCAATACTGATACGATATGGAAATATACAGCTTTGTTTGCAACTTTCCTTTAGGGAGTTTTTTACATCCAAAAATATTCCAGGAACTAAATGTAGAAACTCACAAGGGGAGAAATTGATGTGCTACAAGGGCATCTCAAATCAGTATGAGAAAATTCCCTGTGCTGTTGGAGACTCATTGGTTTGTAAATTATTCCAAGAACCTAAAGGCAACAACTAGCAGAGTAAAGATTCAAGACTGGTTTCCAAAGAGTGTGTTGGACAACCTCAGAACATCATTTCAAAACCAGTGCAGAACCCAATTCATAAAATTTCACATTCTTTTTCTCATTTCAAGGATTTCCCTCCATATTACTTAATTTTGGGATGAGTATCTCAGCTGATCTACTTTCTTAAGGCAGCTTTTGATATCCTCCCCCAAGTCTAGATGTTTGGGAGGGAGAACATCATTGGAGACCATTATAGTTTTTTTTTTTTTTTTTTTTTTTTTTTTTTTTGCATTTAATTTTCAACAATTTTATACATACAGAAAAGTTTCAAACATTATTAAATGAATTCCCATATATACTTTACCCAGATTTTCCTAATGTTAATATCTTACAAAGCCGTAGGAAAACTAGCAAACGAGAAAATTATCAATGTTACAAGAAAAATGCAATGATATTAAGTGACTAGCCTTATTTGAAGTTTTCCAGTTTTCCCACAGTTTCAGGTAGTTTTTGTTGCTGTGACCAAAATACCCATTGAGAACAACTTAGAGGAGGAGAAGTTTATTGGGGGCTTATAGTATCAGAGATCTTAGTCCAGACAGCTGGTTCCATTGCTCTGGGCCTAAGGTGAGGCAGTGCATCATGATGGAAAGGCCCAGTGTAGTAAAGCTGCTCAGTTTTCCGGGGGATTAGGAAGTAGAGAGAGAGAGGGAGAGTGGAAGGCGACACAGGAAGAGCAGCCCTTTCAGGGCCTCCCCCCAGTAACCCACCTCTTTTAGCCATGCTCCACCTGCCTACACTTACCACCCAATTCATTCAAACTAGAATGGTTATAGTTCTCATGATTCAATCACTTCAACTCTGATATTCCTACATTCATACGTAAGTTTTCTGGGGACATCTCTCATATCAAAACCATAACACTCACTACTGTCCTTTTTCTGATTTAGAGTCTAATCCATTAGTTGTCCTGCTCTCTTACTGTCCTTCCATGGAGATAGGTTTTTTGTTCCTCTATTTTTCTCTGTCTTGTGAGCCTGACAGTTTTCAAGTTGCCAGGCCAGTTATTCTTAACATGTCCTTCAGTTTAGTTTATAATGTATTTTCTCATGGGTAGGTTGAGGTTAATCACTTTTTGGCATGAATATCACAAAAGAAATAAGTCTTGAGCACATCATATGAGGAAGTTCACACTCTGAATGTCTTATTGCTCATGGGCTTAACTTGTTCTTGAATTTTTTTACAGATTTTAAAATATTAACATTAGAGGAACAGCAAGAGATTTTTAAGGAAACTCCTTGTATTACTCTTAGACATTTAAGTCCAAAATAATTTTAAAATGTTTGAATAAATTTTAAAAACCAGATGTGCTGTACAAGCCTTGAGCACTTGTGATGTTTTCAGTCTTGTCATATTGAACTAGAGGATCAAAAATATTAGAGGGTTTAGTGTACAGAGAAAACTGCAGGTTCATATATGGAAGAATAAATTTAGATCCCTATTTCTTACCTGCACAAAAGGCAACTCAAAATGGATCAAAGACCTAGGAATTAGATCAGCAACTCTGCAACTGCTAGAAGGAAATATGCATTCAGCACGCCAACATGTAGGTACAATCATTGACTTCCTTAAAAGTTTCCTAAAGCTTAAGAAATGAAAACAAGAATAAGTGGGATAACATCAAATTAAAATGGCAAAAAACAAGAGTGAGGAGAAAGAGCCAATGGAATGGGAGAAAAATTTTGCTAGCTACTCTTCTGCAGGGGATTAATATCCAGAATAAATAAAACACTCAAATCAATAACAACAAAACAAAACAACTTATGTAATAAATGAGCACATGACTAAGCAGACACTTCTCAAAAGAAGAAGCACAAATGACTAACAGCTATATGAAAAAATACTCAGTACCAGGAAATTTATTCATCAGGAATATGCAAATCAATCCTACACTGAGATTTCATCTCATTCCAGCCAGAGTCGTTATTGACAAGAATACAAGTGACACAGAATCACAGCCTTTGGCACAGGAGTCCCTTGTGTTTCTCCTTTGCTAGCAAAGCAATAAACATTCTTTTTCCTTTTTCTAAAGAATACAAGCAACAATAAATGTTGTTGAGGATGTGGGGAAAAAGGTGCACTCATATATTGCTGTTGGGACTGTGCATTGGAGGAACCACTCTGGAAAGCAGTATGAAGATTCCTCAGAAAACTTGGAATGGAACCACCATTTGACCCAGCTATCCCACTCATACTACAATGACACAGCCTCATCAATGTTTATAATAGCTCAATTCACGATAGCTAAACTATGGAACCAACCTAGATGCCCTTCAACAGATGAATGGATAAAGAAATTATGGTATATATACAAAATGGAATATTACTCAGCCTTAAAGAAGAATGAAATTATGACATTTGCAGGTAAATGGATGGACCTGGAGAATATCATCATGCTAAGTGAAATAAGCCAATTCCCCCCCCCCCCAAAACAAAGGCCAAATGTTTTCTCTGATATGCAGATACTAATTCACAATAATGGGGTGACTATAGAAGAATGGGGGTATTTTGGCTTAGGCAGAGGGTTGTTAAGGGAGGGGAGGAATTTAGGGGTAGGAAGGATAGTAGAATGATTCAGACATTATTACCCTATGTGCATATACGATTACAACCGATGTGATTCTACATCATGTAAAACCAGAAGAATGCAAAGTTATACTTCATTTATGTATGATGTGTCAAAATGCATTCTACTAGTTGGGAGTGGCAGCTCATGCCTATAATCCCAGTGGATTGGGAGGTTGAGGCAAGATCATCATGAGTTCAAAGCCAGCATCAGCAAAAGCAAGGTACTAAGCAACTCTTTGAAACCCTATCTCTAAATAAAATACAAAATAGGGCTGAGGAGGTGACTCAGTGGTCTAGTACCCCTGAGTTAAATCCCCCATGCCAAGAAAAAAATTGTTCAACTGTCATGTATAAGTATTTAGAACAAATTTTAAAAATTAAGGCTACAAATGACAGTATTTGTTGGCAAGGATGTGGGGGAAAAGGAACATGTATTGGTGGGACTGCAAATTAGTACAACCTTTATGGAAATAGGTATGTAAACTCTTCAAAAGACTGGAAATGAAACCACAATATATTCCCGCCATTCTCTTTCTTGGTATTTATCCAGAAGAACTAAAATTAGCATATAATAGTGATACAAGTAGACCAAAGTTTGTAGCAGTACAATTCACAATGCCAAGTTATGGAACCAGTTTAGGTGTCAATCTATGGACACATGGATAAAAACCAGTGTGGTACATACACACAATGGAGTTTTACTCAACCATGATGAAGAATGAAATATGTCATTTTCTGGTACATGGATGGAACCGGAGGACAACATGCTAATTGAAATAAGCCAGATTCAGAAAGTCAAGTGTGGAATGTTTACTTTCATATGCAGAAGCTAGAGAGAGAGGGAGTTATAGAAAAAAGAACAAAAGAGGTACTTCATGAAAATGAAAGAGAGGCCAATAGAGTAGAGGAAGAGAACAGAGAGGAAGGGAGGAGCGGGTGGCAATAGGAAGTACTGGGAAGTAAAATTGACCGAATTGTGCTTTGTCCATTTATGGAAATGCCACAGTGATTTCCATTTTTATGCATAATTATAATGCATTAATTAAAAATAGAAATAGAAATTAAACCAGTAAAGTAATGAAGGGAAAGGAGGAGGGAAGGGAAAAGGGCGGTGCTGAGGAATGAGACTGACCAAATTCTGTGCATGTATGAATATGCCAGAGTGAATCCCACTATACGTATAATAATAATGCACCAGTAAAAACCATTAAAAAGACTACTTTGCAGAAAACAGACTAGGTCAGGGTTTTACCCTTCCTTTATTACATTTGTGGGAATAAAGTTTTAATTATTTTTTTTAACATAAAACACAGTATTTAAGGATTTACCAGTAATTTTGGTTCAAGATGAGATCGAAGAGCATTGTTAAGTTTTCTGGGCACTTTCTTCTGTTATCAAATTAGTTTGATACATATGTTAGATGTAGATCGATATAGATAGTGCATATGTTTGATGGGAGGAGGGAGAACTTTTCTGTGAATTTTGGTTTCAGGGTGGTGGAGTGTTTTTCTTTAATTATCTCTGTTGCCTCCAGAAAGGCATTTCATAGCTCTTTGTCTAAATTGTCCTTCAATAAAACTTCTTCAGGTTTTAAAGAAGATACTGCTAGAATTCACAGAACAATTGCGCTTGGACCTCATATGCCTCGTTCTGTCACAGAGTCACTTTCCCACATCCCCTGCTTCAGGTATCATTCTTTTAAATTTGAAAATAAGTTTGAAGATTTTTATGGATTTCTACATGTAGCTGAGAGGAAATGAAGCTTTGGCCCGGCCTTCTTACCAAAGCCCTCTACGTTTGTCAGAGATAGTTAATGTAACTCCTTTTTCGTATGTTTCACAATTCATAAGACATTTCACAAGTAGCACTCGTCTTCCAAACAACCCTGACAAATATTAACATCAGAGAATATGAGCCTCGGGTCAACCTTTACTTAATGAGAGTTGAGGCTCATCCACTACTCTATTTCCCACCCCACCATGCTGCCTTGAGGACACAACCACTAGTCTAAGTTACCTGAAACACAGAACGCTGGGGGACCACATGTGAATTCAGGTTCTTTCTGTCTCGATGCTTAATAAAAAGTAAGGGGAAGAAAAGGAAGATGCAAATATGACTTAATACTTTTAGTCTGTGCAAATGGTGTTTCCTTTGGGCATTTCTTTCATATTATCACCTAACTCTATTCTCATAGAATTATCAGGGAGAGTGTGGAAAATTCTTTTATGTGGATACTTCTTTGCCTTTGAGGTATAGAAAGTAATGACTCTAAATGAATACACTTGAAAGTGAACAGTGCATTATATGAAATTTGAAATATATCAAACCTAAAGTGCTTTATTTCTGAGCTGTTCACGAAAGGACTTGAGGAAGTTGAATGAGTCATGTGTATGATCTAAATTGAATCTGAAGGAAAAATTGTCCAAAATTCTCATTGAATACAGTATTTCTAAAATTAGAAAAAGTGAAAAATGTGATTAGAGAGAGTTTCATCCTAAAATCCTTGAAAATGGCAATTCTTAAGAAACTGGGGAGAGGTAGGAGGAAGAAAGTTATGGGGAAATGACAGAAATCAAATATAAAAATTTCTTAGAGATTAGAAAATACTAATTTTAGGTATGACACCAAATCTTTTCTCAGGGAATCAGCATTAATAAGGTTCATAAGACACATTAAAACCTTGGACTTTGGAATCAGAATCATATGGGTATGGATTAAATTCTTGCTCATGGCTCTGGGCAAATCTTTCATCACTCTGTGCATCAGCTTTTAAAAAGCCATAGGTTGAGAGTGAGTTTGTTAGAAACAATAATTTGAGTCTTAGGGAAGAAACATTTAAAGCAACTAGTTAAATGCTCTGGTGAATCATTATTAAATGAACCTAACTCAGTTGCCAAAGTTATTACTCATAAAACTAGTTTATCTACACAGTCTTGCTATAAGTTCCTTAAGTATGACATCCTTGGTTTAATAAAGAAATGGTTACTGGCCTTCTTCCTCCCACTGGTAATGATTTAAGCTTGAGGAGATATTAAAAATATCACATTACCTGAATATGTGCTTAGATGTGAGCAGAATGATTGAAAACAGATATTTTAGCTGCAATGATCATAATTATTTTGAGATGTTTAATGTAACATTTCACTATTGAGATGAAGTACTTGCTGATGCCAATAAGTATTGTAACCTATCAAACTTAATGAAAGAACTTCAGAGTCTGTGGTTTTCTAAACCCGTCAAGGAGTCTTAGTCTCTGTACCCACACAGAGTAGTAAATTCATCGCTATTATAGATTATCTTCCAATGAAGAAGTTATATAAAGGCCAGACAGGCACAAAAATAGTTTAGATTACCTTAGGAGAATGAGAACTTCTGTACTATAGTATCTAAAAATTGTAATCCAAATGTTGCTCATTAGTTCCAATCCTGTCTCTAAAATTGGAACTGAACAGATGCGCTTCTCAAGCCAGTGCTAACTTAGAGTGCTAGACCAAAGAACTCTTAATTTTTGGCACTGATATTTATTCTGACACAGTACTAATGAGAAGCAGGAACTTTGAAGAAAAAGTAGAATACGACATTTAAAATGCTTTGCTGATTCAAAATGAACAATTAACAATTTAATCTTGTTCAAATTTTAAAAATGTAATTCCTTGGTTCTGGGTCAGACTTGGTAATCAGTGTGTCTTCCTTGCAACAGGATATGGAAATGCATTTAGGGCTTTAAGATGGCTCCCAGTGAAGAGGATGTCAGCTTAGTTATGTTTCTTTGAACATGTGGTCTCATGAAATGAACTGTGAAAATGTTTAGACATATTTCCAGATCATCTGCCTCTGTACAGTAAAAGTTCATGGAAGTAGTATGGGAAAGAAACGTGTATAAATTTGTGTAACTCACCTGATAAATTTCATCTGGAAAAAGACTATCCTCTGCCTTTTGGAGCACACCTTACACCCTCTGAAGAAACCGATGTCTATCATTTGGAAAAGATCAAGTGCTGAGGGTGTAAGAGAGTCTAAAGTCAAAGTATAGGAAAACCTGGGGAAAGACTGAAACTCTCCCAGGTTGTCTGAATCAACCCGCACACAGTGGTACCATATTAAACATTTTCCTTTAACTTTTATTTGCCTCCTATACCTTACCTGTATTGGCAATATTTCAGTGCTTGTTTTTGCTTCCTGCTGTGTTTTGTTCCATTTGCAGAGGAAAAACCACGAGAGAGTCAGAAAGCAGTTTGCTTTAGCTCACAATCTGCAGCTACATCTGGACAAGCTGTAACAATACTAGCTGTAAAATTGAACCAAGGAATACAATATAATAGGTCATTTGATTCTGGATATTTTCCTCCATCTATGAATGCAGGACACAAGTCAATTTAAGGATTTAGATAGTTGTTTGCAGAATTATTTTGCTAGAGTATACCAACTCAAGTTATTTAAGGGGGAGGAAACTCCTCAAAATGTTTTCCTTTTAAATTTGAGTGAAACTTCGATATCTTCCTAATTCTCACTTCAGTTCTTTAGTTTCTAGTGGTTGGCTCTACAATCAGCTCATTTTAACAATCTTTTTCTTCACAGAGAGGTTTATAACATAATGAACTCTATTTTGTTTTATAGATATGACTATAATTCATTCTTTTCTGATTTATTAGTGCCTGATTATGAAAGTTACAAAAGAAATAAACAATGTCAAATTATATTAATGGCATAAATATTTTTTTCTTGCCACAGAAGCACTGTGCTAGGATTACATGGATTTATCTACAGTTCAAGTACATTAATTCAATTTAAAATGAGCCTTGTATCAAGTTCAGATATATTTTGACTCTTTCATCCTCTTCAAATATATTTTAGTATATTCTCATTTTCTTCTAAGTTTTCTATTATACTGATTTTTCTCTGGAGTATTATTTTTACCTTGAAGACTCCTGTCTTCCAGAAGCTCCCATTTTCTGCTAATTCTGGACAAATGAAGCCTAGGCCTGTGTCAGAATTATCATGCCTGGATAACTCCCTCTTCATGACTTAGGAAAGTGTTCTTTGCTATTTTCCCATTATATCTTCTTCCTTGGATTGTATCTCTAAGTGAGTTATTTAAATGAAAGAGATGTCCTTGTGTGCATGAAAATGTTTTCATTATACTTGGTTGTGACTTTTATTAGTGAAGTAGGAGCATCAAAGATTCTATTTAGGTGCTTACCTAATAAGAGGAAAACTGTTCTTCCCAATCCTTTGTTTGTGATGAATCCCACAGAGTGGCAGACAGGTTTTACATCCAGTTGCCAGATGCTGGAAGTATTTCTGTGATGAAGAACAAAGAGTCACTTTCCTGAGAGAGAGCAGTATGGGGGAAGAGGCAGGTGAGGGTGGTGCTGGAAGCTGCTCTGGTGGTCAGTTACATTTGCTGCCTCGGTGACATCTGATCCAGACATCTCTCCTCTCCTTGAGGAGAACCCAGCCATCTCAATTTGAGAGAAGCTGGAGGTGAGGAAATTTGCAAAGTTTCCAAGTCCACAACTGAAATTCCATCAATGGATAATAGCTGTTTGACGATCTCTCATAAGTGGGTGCCAACCAGTTCAAAACTTGAGTGTGGTTGCCATTTGGAGAGGGAGGCAGGAGCTGGGAGAAGAGCAGGAACAGGGCAGACAGGGAGGCCCCAGCTTGGTTTCTGCGGATCACAGTGCTAAGTAGAGCATCAGATTTAGTGTGTGGGTCAGAGTTCACCAACTTCTGTCCTAGGTCTTCCTTTTTGTCTGTATTTACTATGTATTTCTCATCCTCTAGAAGCATTTCTTTAATCTTTTTTTTTTTTCTCAATTCCCTGGCCTTCAATATAATTTTCTATTTAGAAATTTTATTTCAAATATTAATGTATTATTTTTGAGTGTTTTTATAGCATCTTATTTGGGATTTACAAATTATCTTTACAAATCTTTCCCAGAATATTAATTATCTTCTTACTGGATTGTCAAATGAGCAAAAATATAAATAATAAACAAATGTTTTTAAAAATATACACCTAATATTGCATTGGGCATACTTATGAAATTTTGGTGCCTATATAGTATTTGAGATACATACACTAAATTTTTTCACTTATTAAATTTTCAATTTAAGTGTCCTTCCTATATTTTATCCAGAAACCTTATTTCTGGCCCTTGAGATGTACCTGTTTTCTTTAACTTATTTCTCACTTCCTGGAAATTATTGAACTATCTTGTTCACTGAAATCTCTTTTCACATTTCCTCTATTTTTGTAGAGATCTGTTTTATTTTTGTCACTTATTATACTTTAAATGAAATTTCTGAGGGAAGAAGAGTAATATGTGTTGAAATAGACTACTTTCAAGGAAACCAAGAATCATATAGTGGGACTATCTGCAATACAATTTGTTAAAAATGTTTAAGTTTTCATAATTTTTTAATAACTACTTTTTTATTTTTAACTCATTCTGTATCCTGAGTCTAAATTAGTCATTTAATTTGGACTCTCCAGGAGAGACTGTATTCCATGTTGGTTCATTCTATATTTATCTAGGAGAAAAGAAGATTGATGCAGCTTTCAGAATAGTTATAACAGGCATTGAGTCCAGGGGACCCAGGACCCAGGCATCTTTTCAACCCTGAGCACGGGCATTCCCACTGTCTTGGCAAAGCTAGCTTAACCTTGGCTCATCATGTAGATCACAGGTTATCCATAAGCTTATACAATATTTTATTTTTATTCACTGTATTTTTCTCTTACTATCTAAAGGATAACTTGTCATCTTTGTTAATAGCATTATATTGCTGTATAATTTTCTTTACCTGTAAGCAATGTAGGAATAAGTTTTTATTAATTGTTGAGATTTAGAATCTGTGATTAAAAAAAGAAACATTTAGAATTAAGGTTTGCTGGGACTAATGACACGTTAACTAACTCAGGCTGACTCCTTACTCCCTGGAGAGAGAGCAAGATCAGGGCCTCAAAGGTGGTTTCAAAAGTTAATGATGATAAATTGGACCACCGTCAGGGATTGGTTAACAACAGTTCTGCGAACGTGATCAGCTTGTGCTTGCCATATAGTCCTATGGGACTCTCGCCTGCGTGAACCGCCCCCATGCCTTGCTGACCTTTAAACTGATTGGTTCCCACCTAGCCTCCACCCTACATAAAAGCTGTGTGACTTCCTCAATAAAGGAGTTCCTGCTGTGACTGGTCTGCCTGATGTGTCTGATTGTCCTCTGCCAGGAGGGCTTCGTGTGGGCGGTCAGTCGGCCCTACCTATCCCCGTCTGGCCTTGTTGGGGAGTGTCCCCTTCCCTTGTGGCTGGTCGAGAAGAGCAAGGGAGCTTAAGACCCCGACAAAGTTTGAGCAATTTTCTTGGTGATACTTTACCAGATGATATTTCAAATTTAATTTTGTATTTTTGAGAAAAGGGAAAAAAAAAAAAAAATTCTTTGACATTCAGAAACTGACTTTCCAATCAGGACCTGCACATGTCATTCTCCTACTGGATGTAAATAATTTCACAGAAAACTATTCTCAGACAAGTTAACTCTGAGACCAAGTTAAAATGAGTCAAAGCAAGGCCACTTACTGATTTTGTCTAGCAAGAGACAAAAATGGCATCACTGTGTCACCCACACAACACCAAACATGCCCTCTTTTGGCTAAAATGAATAACTGCTACCCATTTACAACTATATCCCCTCTTTAGCTTCTCCTTCCTATCCTTTAGATAGGATTTATTAAGGTAATCTATCATAGAAATCAGTCCCTTATTTCTGATTGTATCCAATCTAGAACAAATCCCACTTCCTTGGCCACTCCTTAAAATCATCAAATCACTGCCTAAATCCTCTAATTGTTTTCCTTTTCCTTTTCTTGACACTGTTTTTTACTGATACTCCCATGTGTTTCCCATATCTGTTCTTCACCTGAATGAGTAATAAACCCTACTGGTTTAACTACATTTGTATTTCTGATGGTCTGTGTCTAAAAGGTATTGGCAATTGTTATTTGAAATGTCTTTAAAATATTGCACTATGATAAAATATCCATTTAAAATTGTAACATTCATGAACGGCCTATCATCTTTTTTGAATGATATTAAAGGCACTAGAAACCACCAATTAGATTACATAAAATTTCTAGGATTAGCAGTGTTTAGAATCAGGATAGGGTATGTTATGCTGATGGAACAAAAAAAATTCCAAATCCCAATGGCTTAAAAACAATAATTTACCACTCTTACCCTACTTTGTAGATCAGTGAAGAATTCTGTTGATAGAGTCATATAGGGATCCAAAATGCCAGAGACACAATTTTGACACATATTTCTCTGGTTACTGAGTTAGGGAAAGTGGGACATCATAAAATGTGTACTGATTCCTAAATCTTTCCAGAGATGACATTTCTCACCTATTAAGATTACAAGGCGCAGTTGGACTTCAAATCTCTTTTCTCTGAACAATTTGTCAAATTCAAAGGATTTACTTGGAAATACTTAAACACATTCAGTGGTTTTAACATTGGTTATAACATTCCTAATTTTTATGTAATTTACTGTGAGGCTGAATCTTATTTGACTTATTCACTTCTCATTTGAATTTTATTTGACTTATTGCTCAAAGGCCTGTTCTAACTGTGTAAATCCTTATACTTCCAGATTTTCTCCTATCTTCTTTTAACCCTGTTTAAAACTAGCCATTTATTTTCTAAATTTACATGGATCTTCCATTACCATTATAAAGAATCCTATTTTCATCAACTTGTTATATTAATATTATGCAGGTTATTTTTGACTCCTCACTTAAAGACTTTAAAGTTATAAGCTTATTGATATATTTGCCTCTCAAGTTATTATAGGTGAGTTTTACTAAGTATTTTATAGTGCCTATCATTGATTATTATCCTCCCATTCTCTAAAAGCTGTTGTCTCACTATCTACCATTTGTTTAAAGGCAGAATTCCACCTCTGGTACCAATTCATGTGTCAATCTAGATAGACTTAGCTTTTCTTCTGGTATCCCAAAAATCTCTGTAGCTTAAAACAACAAAGTATATTTTTCTCTCATTATCTTTTCACATTAGGAAGGGGCTGTGCTGAAAGATGTTATGACCACAATCTCAAAAGTTGGAAAAAGTGAGGTTTGTTAAAGTAGGGTTTGGTACTCTGCACTTGTTCTGGAAACTTCTGTGCAGAAAAGATATGTCTCATTTCTGCTTGTTTTACCTCATTTCAAGTTAGAAGAGAAATTCTGTCATATGTTCAGAAAGGGAAAAAAAAATCACAATGCTTGTTGAAAAGCTCAACTGACTCTTAAAATTGTGAAGTCAATTATCGGTCAGATTCAAATGAAATTTGAGGTAGTTAAAATTTGTGTAGATTTAACAGTTTTTGTAATCTTCGAAAACATTATTACTCTTAAAGTAAATCTTCAGGTTAAGTGTGTTCTGTGAGGAAGTATAGCACTAATATTCTATACAAATAATATTCAGAGAAACATAATAAGAGCACGTAAGAATACAAATTAATGGATGTCTTAATGAATCTGTGAAGATAATTTTATCTCTCCCACAATCTCTTCCCTGCAGATGACAGACTTCAAGGTGAAAAATCTCTTTGCTGGCAGAGATCATCCTTCATTGTGAAAATCCATAAGCAAAATTGTTGTTTGGTAAAAGTATAAAAAATTCCTTCTGGTCTGTTTCATCGAGATTAGATGCCTATATGTCCATGGAAAAGAAATGTGATGGAAACATTTAAAAGTATTTGGGAATCCAATTTAACTTCATTTTGGAATTCAGTTTAGCTATGTTATCAGAACTTTTTTTGTAATAGCTGATAAATTAAGCAGTGAGGCCTATTTGGGATAAAGAATGCCAAATGATCAAAGTGGCCATGCATCGATTTTCAGAATCATGTCTAATTATGTAGTACTTCTCCCTCAGAACTTTGATCCGGGGGTAGCATAAGTGATAAGCAATGATGAAAAGTGACTTCTGTTACTGTGATTTATTTGAGTCATTCTAGACTGAGAACTCCACCAGCTATAAAGACAGGTGAGGTGGCTTAGGAAAATCATAAGGTGATTTTAAAAAAAAATCATAAAATAATTGTTTCAAAATTATCATCTCCTAATAAAGAAGGCAGATGATTTTGACAAGGGGTTGTTACAAGAGAAATCCTTGATTTTTATAGGCAATACAAAGAGGAATCTTCGTAGTATCTTTGCTTGTGTTAACAAAAGAACAGGAACTAAAAGATCAAAACAAGTAGAGCAGATAATTAAATATTATATTCACAAAAGCAAATAGTTTACTTCAGTACAAGTGAAAAAAGTACAACTACTCACATTCATATAAATTAAAATTAAAAATGTAATGGTAAGCTAAAGATGCAAGTCATATGAGAATACTTAAAGTATGACTTAATTTACATTTTTTGAACAGGAAAAATTCAATAACATTAGTTTGGAGTGGATACATAGATTAAAAGCCAAAAATAAAACAATGAAATAATTCACATTTAATTTAGGATACTGAGTAACAGTTTATCCTAGGGACTGAGGTAGGTAAAGGATTGTTTGGAAAGAATAATATAGGGACCATTGAAGGAATGAAATTCTCTGTCTTTATCTCCCTAAAAAGTACATGGGTATAAAAACATCATCCTTATAGTGTTTACAGTCTTATGGATATTTCTCAATTAAGAACTAAAGATGAGCAGGGCATGGTGGGGCATGCCTGTAATCCCAGTGGCTTGGAGACTGAGGCAGCAGGATCATGAGTTCAAAGCCAACCTCAGCAAAGGCAAGGCAACTCAGTGAGACCCTGTCTTTAAATAAAATACAAAATAGGGCTGGGGATGTGGCTCAGCTATTGAGTGCCCCTGAGTTCAATCCCTGGTCCCCCCACAAACAAAACTAAACAAAACAAACAAACAAAACTAAAGGTGATTTTTGGTTGCTAAGTTATCAGGGTAAATGATCATGCCAAAATCTAACCACAAGAAACATTAGACACTTGATCCTTTTGCGTTTATCAGTTGTTCTCTCTGTATATATACATCCACAAACACCCCAAACCTATATTTTATTCTCTGGTCTGAAATTCAATTTTCAACCATTCACAAAAAATATCAATTTTGTTCTGTTGCAGAAGTAAGCAATCAATTAATCTAATTGATTAAAATAGCATTCTTTCTAGCTAAAGTCATTCATTCCCCATATGAGCCCAGGAAATAAACAAATTAAATCTTGTGCTGTAAAAGGAGCAAGGAAGACATAATATGTGTAAAATTATGGTGCCTAGCTTAGAAACTATATGTTAAGCTTGAGGGAAGCTTGGACTGACTTAGGAAAAAATCATCAGACAAGAGAAAGAATATTACAAATCTCAAGAGACTAAATCCCCTGTAAGAAGCAATATCTGAAAGGGGTGTGACTCTATTTTACTCAGAAGCACTTACTGCATACCAGGAAATGTGGTAGTGTCAGTGAAATGATAGGTAAGTAAAGCTATATGATATTTGCCAGAAAGAAGAACTATGAACTAAAATGGATGACAATTTTCATCCCCATAACAAACCTAGAGAAATTACAGAAGGAAACATGAAAACCCAGAAAAAAAGAAATCGCCAAGCAAAAGCTTCTTTAAGAAGAGAAGATTCCCTTGAACCTGGGGTATGTATATTCCAGTCCTGTTCAGAAGGTGCATAAAACTGCTTAAATTCAGTCATTGTTCTTCTCCCATATGCCAATGGATGTATTTTTTCTTTTCTACTTTTCTAAAGAAAACTGCCTAATGGTCAACAATTTTGTGGTAACCTTGCTTGGGTAAGGAATTGGAGTGAACAGTTAGAACTGAATATCCTTCAACCTTCACCAAACTCCCAGGGCTTGGTAGAGGGCAATATAAGATGCCTCTCTCTTCCAGATACCAATTGGTTCTCTCCAATGGCTTGCTTTAGAGGAGGAATGGTGGGAGCGTTGAGTAGAAACTTTGGAACACAGAGTTTAAGGACTAAAAGTAAGCACAATAATTATATTTCAGGAAATAAAAAGTTGTTGACCAAAGAATGATAACAGGTCAGCACACCAGAATGCAAAATCTAATAACAGGAAAGCTAAAGAGCAGATATAATGAATAGAAGGGCCTGTGCCCTTGAATCAGTAGAACCAAGGTCAGACTGAGGAACTCTTCCAGAAAGAACCATGGAAGTAAAAATATTAAAAGTTTGAAAAGAAGATGATACTTCTTGAAAGAGATATTTTTTTAAAAAAAAATTAGCAGATAGAAATATTTTTTAAAAAATACAAGATGAATTTCCTGGAATTAAGGAAAAATCAAAGATCTTAATGTTAAAGGGCCCAGGAAATATCAAGAGATTGAAGGAAGTTATAAAACAAGCGTCAAATATAAATTGTTGAACTGAAAAATATAGTGTCTTAAATTATTGGAGTGGACCAAATAAAGTGTCAGTATACTCAAAGGCAGATGAAATCATGCAGAAAAAGTGGGGAAAAGGTTGAAAATGTTAAATGGTTGAAAAAGTGTCTACTCTATAATACATGGTTTAAAATACCTTTTAGTAAACATAACAATAATTGAAGTCCATAAAGAAGGAGGAGAAAGAATGAGTCCAAAGAAACGTTTGAAGAAATAACCTCTAATGCTTTCTTAAATTTGATTTAAAGATCAATTTAAAAATATAAGGCACTCAACAAACCCCAAGTAGGATAAGAAATAACACCTCAACACATCATACTCAATTTGCTGAAAACCAAGAGAAATAGAACTTTCCTAAAACAGGCTGAGTAAAAAGACATACCACATATAAAGGCAGAGGAATAAAAATGATGTCTGTCTTCTCATTAGTAACAATGGATGGAGGAGAACAATGGAATGGTATGTTCAAAGATATGAGAGAGATAAAAACCTGTCAAGGAAGAATTTATATCCACTGAGAATACTTTTCAAAATTGAATGCCAAAAAAAAGACATTTTCAAATAAATAAAAGATTAAAAAATTCTATTAGCAATCCTGCACTATAAGAAAAGATGTATGAAAATTTTCAGTAAAAAGAAAAATGACATCAAGTGAAAAACAGAGTCTTGATGATTGACAGGAAAGTATTGGTAATGGTAAATAGGTGGATACACTTGTCTGTCTTCCACAAATTTTTAAAGACACTGAACTTTCTGCTGCAAAATGTATGAAAACAGCACACAGAATTTCAGAATGGTCAATGGAATTATGTTGATCCAAAATGTTTACATTTTATGTAATATGAAACAATATTAACTCTGTATAGATGTTTCTTGATGTATGATAGGGTTATATACTAATAAAATTATCAGAATCTGAAAATGTCATGAACCAAAAACATATTTGATAAACCCAACCTTCCAAATATCATAGCTTATCCTAGCCTACCTTAAATGTACTCAGAACATTAGCCTATAGCTGGGCAAAATCATGTAACACAAAGCTGATTTTAGGAATAATGGGTTGAATATTTTGTGAAATTTAATACTTGCTAAAAATGGAATGGTTAGGTAGGTATACTTTCAAAAAAATTTTTTACTCTAATTAGTCATACACGTAGAATGCATTTTGACACATAATATATATAGGGAGTATAACTTCTCATTCTGACTGTACCTGATGTAAAGTTACACAGGTTATGTAATCATATATGTACCTAGAGTAATAATGTCCGATTCATTCTACTATCATTCCTTCTCCCTCTACCCTCTCCCCTTCTTTAACTCTGCTCTGTCCAATCCATATTACCTGTATTCCCTCCCTCATTGTGAATTAGCATCCATATATCAGAGAAAATATTTGGCCTCTGATTTTTGGGATTGGCTTATTTCACTGAACATAATATTCTCCAGTTCCATCCATTTACCTGCAAATGGCATAATTTCATTCTTCTTTAAGGCTGAGTAATATTCCACTGTGTATATATACCACAATTTCTTTATCCATTCATTGCTGAAGGGGACTTAGGTTGGTTCCATAATTTAGCAATTGTGAATTGAACTACTATAAACATTGATGTGGTTGTGTCACTGTAGTATGCTGTTTTTAAATACTTTCTGTATAAACTGAGGAGTGGGATAACTGAGTCAAATGGCGGTTCCATTCCAAGTTTCCTGAGAAATCTCCATATTGCTTTCAATAGTGGTTGCACCAATTTGCAGTCCCACCAGAAATGTATGAGTGTACCTTTTTCCCTACATCCTCACCAACATTTATTGTTGCTTGTGTTATTGATAATTGCCATTCTAACTGGAGTGACATGGAATCTCAGTGTAGTTTTGATTTGTATTTCTCTAACTGCTAGAGATATTGAACATTTTTTCATATATTTGTTGATTGATTGTATTTCTTCTGTGAAGTATCTATACATTTCCTTAGACCATTTATTGATTGGGTTATTTGAGTTTTTTGGTGTTAAGTCTTTTTAGTTCTTTATATATCATGGAGATTAATGCTCTACCTGAGGCACATTTGGTAAAGATTTCTCTTATTCTGTAGGCTCTCTCTTCACGTTATTGATTGTTTCCTTTGCTGTGAATCTTTTTAGTTTGATCCCATCCCATTTACTGATTCTTGATTTTACTTTTTACACTTTAGGAATCTTGTTGAGGAAGTCAGTTCCTAAGCCAAGACAGTGAATATTTGGGTCTACTTTTTCTTCTATTCTCTGTTTTAGTGCCTAATTCCTTGACCCACTTTGAGTTGATTTTTGCACACAGTGAGAGATAGAGGTTTAATTTTGTTTTGCTACATATGGATTTCCAGTTTTCCCAACACTGTTTGTTGAAGAGGCTCTTTCCTCCAATGTGTTTTTTTTTTGGTGCTTTTGTCTAGTATAAGACAACTGTATTTACGTGGTTTTGTCTCTGTGTCTTCTATTCTGTACCATTGATTTATGTGTCAGTTGTGGTGCCAATACTGCGTCATTGTTGTTACTATGGCTCTGTAGTATGGTTTAAGATTTGGTATTATGACGCCTCCTACTTCACTTTTCTTGCTAAGGATTGTTTTGGCTATTTTGGGTATCTTATTTTTCCAAACAAATTTCATGATTGCTTTTTAAAATTTCTATGAAGAACATTATTGGGATTTTAGTGGGAATTGCATTAAATGTGTATTACACTTTTGGAAGTACAGCCATTTTGATAATGTTAATTCTGCCTCTCCAAGAGCACGGAAGATCTTTCCATCTTCTAAGATCTTCTTCAGATGCTTTCTTTACTGTGATATAGTTTTCCTTGTAGAGGTCTTTCACCTCTTTTGTTAGACTGATTCTCAAATAGTTTATTATTTTTTGAGGCTATTGTGAATGGGGTAGTTTTCTTAATTTCTGTTTCAGCAGAGAATCACTGATGTATAGGAATGCATTTGATTTATGGGTGTTAATTGTATATCCCGCTACTTTGTTGAATTCATTTATTAGTTCTAGAAGGTTTTGGTGGAATTTTTTGATCTTCTAAATATAGAATCACATCATCAGCAAATAGTGATAGTTTGAGTTCTTCTTTTCCTAATCATAATCCTTTAATTTCTTTCTTCTCTCTAATTGTTCTGGCTAGTTTCAAGGATGAAGTTGAATAAAGGGGTGAAAGAGTGTGTCCTTTTCTTGTTCCAGTTCTTAAAGGGAATGCTTTTATTTTCCTCCATTTAGAATGATGTTGGTGTTGGGTTTACCATAGATTGCTTTCACAATGTTGAGATATTGCTACAGTCCCTAGTTTTTCTAGTGTTTTGAACATGATGGATTTTGTCAAATGCTTTTTCTGCATTTATTGAGATGATCATATGATTCTTGTCTTAAATCTATTGATGTGATGAATTACATTTATTGTTTTCCATATGTTGAACCAACCTTGCATCCCTGGGACAAACCTCACCTGATCAGGGTGTACTTCTAAAAATATATTTGTATGAGATTTGCCAGGATTTTGTTAATAACTTTTGCATTTATATTCATCAGGGATATGGTCTGAAGTTTTCCTTCCTTGATGTGTCTTGTCTGATTTTGATATCGGGGTGATACTAGCTTCATAGAATGAGTTTGGAAGTGTTCCATTCTTTTATGTTTCATGGAATAATTTCAGAAATATTGGTGTTAATTCTTCTTTGAGGTTCTTGTAGAACTTGGCTAAGAATTCATCTGGTCCTGGGCTTTTCTTAGTTTGTAGACTTTTGATGACCTCTTCTATTTCATTGCTTGAAATTGATCTGTTTAAATTATGTATGTTTATCCTGATTCCATTTGGGTAGGTCATATGTCTCTAGAAATTTGTTGATGTCTTCATGTTTTTCTATTTTGAGTTTAAATTTTCAAAATAGTTTCTGATTATCTTCTGTATTTCAGTAGTATCTGTCATGATATTTCCTTTTTCATCACAAATTCTAGTAATTTGAGTTTGGTCTCTCTTCCTTAGCTTGGCTATTTATTTTTTCAAAGAACTAACTTTTTATTTTGTCCATTTTTCAATAGTTTCTTTTATTTCAATTTCATGGATTTCACCTCTTTCAATTATTTCCTGACTTTACTGCTTTTGCTATTGATTTGTTCTTCTTTTTCTAGGGCTTTGACATGTAATGTGAGGTTATTTATTCATTGATTTTTTATTCTCTTAGTGAATGAACTCAATGCAATGAACTTTCTTCTTAGCACTTCCTTCATAGTATTCCAGAGATTCTGATATGTTGTATTAGTAGTCTCATTTACCTCTAAGTATTTTTTTTATTTCATCCCTGATTCCTTCTGCTATCCATTCACTCTTCAATACTTACTATTTAGTCTCAAGGTGTTAGAGTGGCTTCTACTTTTTATTCTCTCATTGGTTTCTAATTTCATTTTATTCTGATCTGATAAAATGCAGAACATTATCTCTATTTTTTATAATTGTATGAGTTGCTTTGTGGCCTAAGATATGGTCTATTTTAGAGAAAGTTCTATGTGCTGCTATGAAGAAAGCGTATTTGCTCATTTATGGATGAAATATTCTATATGTGTCTGTTGTCTAAATTATTGATTGTATTATTGAGTTCTATATTTTTTTTGGTTTAGTTTTTGCTTGGAGGATCTATCCAGTAGTGAGAGAGGTGTGTAAAAATCACCCAGAATTATTGTGTTGTGGTCTATTCAATTTTTGAAATTGAGAAGGGTTTGTTTGATGAACATAGATGCTCAACCATTTAGGGAATATTATATTTACTATTGTTATGTCTTGTTCATGTATGAATCCCTTAAGCAGTATGAAATGTCTTTCTTTATTCCTTCTGATTAACTTTGGTTTGAAGTCCACTTTATCTAATATGACCATGGGCCCCCCCTGCTTGTTTATGCAGTCCATGTGATTGATATATTTTCCCCATCCTTTCACCTTTAGTCTGTGGATGTCTTTGCCTATGAGGTGAGTATCTTATAGGCAGCATATTGTTAGGTCTTGTTTTTTAATCCAATCTGCCATTCTATGTCTTTTGATTGATGAGTTTCGGCCATTAGCATTCAAGGTTATTTTTGAGATATAATTTGTATTCCTGGTCATTTTGGTTTATTTCTAGTTTTTAATTTGACTTAGTTTCTGCTTTGATTGCCTATTCCTTTAGTGTAGTTCCTCTCTTTGCTTCATTTTTTTTTTTTAGTGCAGTCTTTCTAGTTGTGAATTCTCTTTTATTTATCATGGAAGGTTTTTTATTTCATCTTTAAGTCTGAAGCTTAATTTTGCTGGAAATAGGTTTCTTGATTGCATCCATTTTATTTCAGAGCTTTGTATATGTTGTTCAAGACCTCCTAGCTTTGAGGGTCTGGGTTGAGAAATCTCTTGAGACTCGAATTGATTTCCCCTATATGTAATTAGATATTTTTCTTTTGCTGCCTTTAAACTCTATCCTTATTCCATATGCTAGGCATTTTTATTATAATGTGCCTTAATATGGGTCTGTTTTAATTTTGTATATTTGGGGTCCTGTAAGCCTCTTGTATTTGATTTTCCATTTCATTCTTTAACTTTGGGAAATTTTCTTATGCTATTTCATTGAAAAGATTGTGCATTCCTTTGATTTATATTTTCGCACCTTTATCTATCCTTATAAATCTTGAATTTGGTCTTTTCATCTTATCCCACAATTCTTGGAAGTTCTGTTTGTGGTTTCTTAACATCTTCTCTCTGTATTCAACTCTATTTTCAAGATTATGTGTTTTGTTTTCATTGCCTGAGGTTCTAGTCTGTTGGTGAGACTTTCTATTGAATTTTTAATTTGGTTTATTGTTTCCTTCATTTTGAGAATTTCTGCTATTTTTTTCAGAATCTCTGCCTCTCATTGAAGTAATTTTTCACTTCCTATATTTTCTGTCTGATTTTATTCTTTATACCATCCTTTACTTCACAGACCATTTTAACTACGTACATTCTAAACACATTCTCTGACATTTCTTCCAAAGAGGTGTCAATGATTTTGTTATTGGAGTATCTTGTTTTGCTTGGGACAGTTTTTTCCCTTGCTTTCTCGTGTTTTTTGTGTGTCTACCATCTAACAGTATGGATCTGAGGCAGTAGAGTTTTTTCCCTGTGGATTTATGTGTCCCTGAAGGTTTCCAGTACCTCACTGTTTAGTGGGAGACAAATAATAACAAAGCAAGATACAGCATCAAACCAAACAGTACCTACTATGATATCTATAATGTTCATTATCACAATAAACAGAAATGGTATCATCAGTTATTGCCTATAATAAAAACAGCAAGTTTGCAAAAGGGTTTACAATTTCAAATGGTGGACATGGAAAGAACAGAAGTGACATAGGCTGTGATGATTATGAGGGAGGAGGAGAGAAGACGGAAGTAAAAGATTAAAGAAAGAATGAAAGACAACAATAGAGATTGACTGTTAGCTGAAGAAAAGAGAGAATCAAGTGATACAGGCAGGAGAAAAAAATATATATTTAAAGTAAAAGTTTAAAAAATAAAATACTACAAATAAACTAAAACATACTAATCAAATATCCTGGTTCATAAAAAACTAATGTGTGAAAACTAACTGGCTTCAAAAATGCTAGAATTGAAGAATAATAACAAATAGGAAACTGTATAAATATCCATGTACCATCAGGATCACAACTTAAAAGAAAAAGAATCTAAAAAATAAGAAAAGAAAAAAATATTCTTGATGAAAACCTAAATAATTCTTTCTATTGGAGTTCAAAATATTCTCAGCTCTCATCTCAGCAGTTTTAGATGAGGTTGTCTAAAGCACAATGCTCCACCCTCTGGATTGCACCAGTGAGAGAGGTAATCCTCTGGGTGGAATTTCTGGAGGCAGGTTTAGGCTTAGGTGGACTCCAAGCTCTTTGCTAAATTCCAGTTGGTCTGGAGATTTTAAATGAGCACACCTCCAGGACCCAGTACTTGCTGGTCCAAGTTGTAAAACTTTACCCTACGTTCCACTTTTGTGGTGGAGGAGCCGATTCTTTTTTTTTTTTCTTTTTTATTTTTTATTCTTTTAGTTATCAATGAACCTTTATTTTATTATTTATATTTGGTGCTGAGGATCAAACCCAGTACCTCACACATGCCAGGCAAGCACTCTCCCACTGAGCTACAACCCCAGCCCCATGGGGGAGTCAATTCTTAATCCCCTATGTCACCTGCAGACCCCACACTTTCCGGTCTGGGTTTCATTCTCTAATATCTCTCCTGCCCCTGCCTTTCTGAGTTCCTGGCCACATGCATCTCTCCCAGCGGGTCCTGCAAGCAGCTAGATTGGAGGGGGACAGGTAGAGCCAGGTGGGTTTCCAAGACCAGTTGTCTCCTGTATAAACCTCTTTCCAGGTTTGATTTTCTTCTGGTCACTTAAACACACTCAGTGTCGTTCAGCGTGTATATATTGGGACAATATTTTGGGCCAAACTCAAATTTGCCAGGAATTGGCTTCCTCAGCTTCTGGCCCCCAACTATGGTTGCAAAATGATTCCTTCCTTTGTCCTCCACACACACACACACACACACACACACACACACACACACACACTGCTTGGAGAGATGGTGGCTTCTTTCCCCACACTCAGATATCTTGAGCACATTTTTTGTTTGTTGGGCCATCTCCTTGACCTCTAAATACTCTGAACCCAGAAAAACCTTGGGCCTCCCCAAAATGCAAGTTTCTTTAATTTTCTTATCCCTCTACTGTGCTCACAGAGGGACCGCTCTGGCTGGTGCTTCTGGCCGGGCAGTGGTAGCGGCTGTGCTGCTGGGGTTCTTTTCCTTATTGTAGCCAATCTCCTGTGTCCCAAGTCTGCTTTGAATGTCCAGTTCTAAATTCTAGTAAAGCCCCCCAACTTTTTTGTTGTTGTTGTTGTTGTTTTTGTTTGTTTATCCACCTTGTGGAGAAGCTGTCTGCCTACTTTCTTGGTTTCATGCCATTTAGCTGCTAGGAATGCTACCTCCTCTATTCTGCCATCTTGGACCCCCCTGTATCTACACTTTTGCATGATTATAAAGGTGAAAAACTGTAAGTTGAACCATCCTAAGCCTGAAACTCTCTATAGTCTGTGATGACTTAAGAATTAACATTCCTCATAAAGAAGAATGACTTTATGACATTTGCCAGCAAATGAATGGAACTGGAGACTATCATGCTAAGTGAAATAAAAGCCAGTTCCAAAAAGTCAGAGTTAGAATGTTTTCTCTGATATGTGGAAGTTTATTCAAAATAACGGGGTGGGAAGATGAAAAAAGATTAGAAGAAAGATCGGTGGAGTAGACAAAGGGGACTAAAGGGAGGAGGAATGGGACCAGGAAAGACAGCAGAATGAATCTGACCTAACTTTCTTGTGTACATATATGAATATACTGCAGTGAATATTACCATCATGCACATCCACAAGACATTTATTTAAAAAAACCATAAGTAAACAGCAGAAAGATCAGTAGAGGGAAAGGAACAGAGAGAAGGAAGAGGGGAGGGAAAGGAGGAGGAGTGGAACAGAATTAGAACAAATTATATTCCATTCTTTTATAATTATGTCAAAATAAATCCTATGGTCATGTATAATTATAAAGAACCAAAGTCATTAAATTGACATAAAAGGAGGAATAAGTGAAAGTAGGAAAAAAATCAAATGGAGGCAGAACCAGTTGGCCTCTAAGACCATCAGGTGATTGTCTTCTCACAGACATGCCAAATTAAGCAGCTATTCACACACCAGATTTCCTTTAGAAAAGCTAAGGAAAGCTGGTAAGAGACAATGGTGCCTGTTTTTAGTATGACAAAAGGAAAAAATATATTGAAGAAAGCAGGAAGGAAAGCATTGCCTTTGTCATTTCTCCCCAGATGCTAAGCAGCCCAGTGCAAAAAGATATGCCTTCTGCTTGGTAGAGAGAGAGTATTAAATCTGGGCCTTTGACTTACAGCACAGTACCAGGCCCACCACAGTGAAACCTAGTGCTGGACAGGTCCTCTTTACTCTTACAACCAGGCCAATACCTGCTGACTAAGCTGCTATGGTTGCATTATATGAGGCAGCTGAAGGCCTCTATTATCTCTCTCAATCTCAGCAGTAGGGTGGTGGGGAGCAGGACTTCGCCTGTTGGGGAGAAGGTCACAAAAGCAAGACTTTGTCAGAGCCCAGTGCCAGGGCCACCATGATAAAAACCAGCCCCCAGTAAAAATTAAAGGCTTCTTATTGTGGGATCTCTCAGCCAGGTCCTGCGTGAATGAAAAAAGGGTTAACTGATGGAGGACAATGTTGGCTATAAATCAATCAATTACCCATAAGCTTATCTAATCAATAAACATGCAAAAGCCAATACTCTTTTTAAATGAGAGGGGACATGACGTGTCTGGCCATACCAGCTCTGGCCTCTAATAACATGGAGTAGCCCAACTCTCCTTTATTTTATAGTCACACAGGTAAAGAGTCCCAGATCAGGAGAGGCTTCTGTGATGAACGGGTGGGGAAGAGCTAGAGGCGCTGATTTCTTAGGGAAAATGTAGAACCAGACAAGGAACCATTCCTCCAGTGCCACATACCCCGCTACAATCTGGGACAGACCTCCCATGTATGCCAGTTCTGGGAATTCAGACCTCTGCGTCATAAGGCTCAACCTAGCCTGCTAGATAAGGATGGCTTCCCACACCTTGTGAACCAGGACTTGCAAATGGAGGCTGTAGACTGGCCCCAACATCAGGCAGAGAACTATGTGTCTGTGGGATAGACACGAGTTTTGACCTACATCATCTCCAGTCCTGGAGTGGCCCAAGGCACACCATCCTTCCTCCTGAGACTGGGAAGATTCATGTGGCTATGAGACTCAGAGGACACTTCAGTTTACCCTCAGCTTTGGTGGCCAAAAGACTGTCTCCACCGATCATCTGCCAACCTTGGGAAACACAACTGTTGCTCGCCCCAGTGCTTGCAGATGGAGCTCTAGAACTGCCCTGGCTCCAGGGAGACCTGTGAGCCAGTGGAAAAAACTTGCACTAGCCTGTATCACCACCAGATGTTATGCAGATCCTTGTAGCTATGGGCTCAGATGTGACCTAGCTTAGTGTTAGATTAGGTGGTCAAGGGAACTACCAACACTACCCCAAGGGAATGTTGGGCACAGAGCATGGTATAAGGCCACATTTGATTGGAGCATATCAGGGTAGGAAGCACAAGACTTCCTTGGAATTTAATGATGAGCTGGCAAACTCTTAACACGGGACATATCTCAATGCCTGCTATCCCCAGATCTCTGGACTAGCTCTGGACTAGCTCTGCTACCTGGGAAAGACACATGGCTCCAGACTATGGATCTTCTGTTCCACCTAGCATCACCTGTAGCTATTTGCAGTGGCATTGGGCCATGATTCCACCTCAGTCTCCCTCAGCAGAAGGGAGCTTATAGCAGTGTGAGCTTTTGTCCTCCATATTGTTATGTCAGGCTGTTGACTCTTGGTGTTTCAAAGCTAAGTGGCATTGGTTGTCAATGGTATATAGAGATTATCCACCTATGGTGAAACTAACCAGAGATGAACAGATCCTACAGTGCTGACCATAAATTGGTGACTGTGGGTGAGGCATCAGGATTTACCTACGAAGGGACTTCTAAAGATGGGCTATCTCTTTACGTATTCTTCTGTTTCATTCTGAACACACACAGAAGTATATTTGGAACAAACCTGAGCTTGGATTGCCTACTAGTATTTAAACAGTGACAACACACCAACTGTAGAACACTAGTAAATCCAAATCTAGGCACCATCCAGTGATGAAACAGTGCAAGGGATATAAACTAGAGAAAATATGCAACCTTCTAAGAATTTCTGAAAAGACACACATGAACAAAGTCAGATTAGGTAGACTGGAATAAATACCTAATCCTTCAGTAGACAGAAAATGTTTCATGCCTAAATGCATTAGGACTTCCAGGAAACTCACTTCACCTAATAATCAAAATAAGATGTCAGAAGATGACCAGAGAGTAATCAGTATGAGAGAACTTTCAGAGATTTTAAAACAGTTGTTTCAAAGAAACACAGTGAGCTTGAAGCAAACCCAAACAAATATTTCAGTATTCTAGTAGAGAAACTTAACCAAGAAGCAACTAGAAAACAAAAACAAAAAAAAAATTAAATTCTTGAGCTTCAAACACACTCAGCAAAATAAAAAAAAAATGCAACAGAAGTCATCAATAGCAGTATAGATGAAAGGCAGGCTATTTGAATATAATCAGTGGAAAGAAAAAGAAGAATGAGGAAAGCTTACAGGAACTTTGGAAGAGTAAAATGGACAACTAAAGGGATGCAAAACTTACTCAAAGGACACTGAGAAAACCACTACCTACATCCTTGATAAACATGGATGCAATAAAACTTAATAAAATGTTAGCAAACAGAATTCAACAACACATTAAAAAGACTATACATTGTGATTAATTTGGTTCCACTCCAAGGTTGTAAGGACGGATCAATATATGCAAATCAGTAAGTGTAACCACAAGATAGAATCAAACAGAAATTATATCTCCATAGATTCAGAAAAATCCTTTAATAAAATTTAAAGTCTAGTCATGATAAAAGCTTGGAGGAAACTAGGGATAGTAGGAATGTTGCCTAATATTATAAAGGCTACGTATGACAAAATCAAAACAAACATCATACTGAGTGAAGAAAAATTGTAAGCAATGTAATAATAAGAGGAAACTAACAAAACTTCTAGTAAGCTATGAATATTCAGGTATAAGAAGGTTAAAAGTTACCAATAAGTTTTAAATTAACCACATCTCCCCCAAGATATCTTATAGTCAAGCTCTCAAATGTGAAAGATAAGATTCTCAAGAGTCCAACAGAAGAGGAACAAAGTACATATAAGTATGTCCCAATTCACCTGACAGACTTCTCAACAGACAGCTTACATGCCAAGAAAGAGTGCATGAGATTTTCACAGTACTGAAGGAAAAACGGCCTCAGCCACTGACACAACAAAAAGAAGCAAAGAAACAAAAATCCCTGCCAACCAAAAATAATAAACTCAGCAAAACTCTCCTTTAGAAACAGAGACATAAAGACATTCCCAGACACACAAAAGCTGAGGGACTATACCTCCATTAGACCTGTCCTAAAACAAATGTTAAAGCAAGGTTTTCAAACTGAAAGAAAGAGATATTAGTAAGAAGAAAATACAGGAAGATATAAAATACATTATCACCTCAACCTATGGAGAAGAAGCAATTTATAATATTGGACATCCCTTCATGATGAAAATACTGAACCAATTAGGCACAGAAAAATGTAAACTTCATAATAAAAGATGTTTAAATTTTTTATTGTTCATTTAATCACATATAATATTGTGTTTTATTGTGGCATATTCATACATGAACACAACATACTTTGATCAGTTTCATTCCCTAATACCTCTCCTTGCCCTCCCCCACTCCCTCCCCTGGTCCCTTTCCTCTTTCCTAATAGTATCCCTTCTAATAGTATTCCTTCTTTCCTTTGTATGCTCTCTAACTTTCACATATGAGAGAAATCATATGGCACTTGTATGATCTGGTTTATTTCACTGAACATAATGCTTTCCAGAACCATCCATTTTCCTGCAAATGATATGCTTTCATTCCTTTCTATGGTTGAATAAAACTCCATTATGCATATCTGCCACAATTTCTTTAACTCTTCATGTATTGATGGACAACTTGTCTGGTTCCATAATTTGCCTAATAGGAATTGTGCTCATATAAAGATGGGAATACATGTATCTCTAAAGAATGTTATCATTAATTCTTTCTTTTGGTGGGGGGCATGAACCATACCAGGGATTGAACTCAGGGGCACTCAACCACTGAGCCACATCCCCAACCCTATTCTGTATTTTATTTAGAGACAAAGTCTCACTGAGTTGCTTAGCACTTCGATTTTGCTGAGTCTGGCTTTGAACTCACTATCCTCCTGCCTCAGTTTCCAGAGCTGAGATGTGCACCACCATGCTTGACTTCATTAATTCTTTCTGATGGATACTGAGCAATGGTTTAGCTAGATCATATGGTTGTTTCATTTTTAATTTTTTTAAATAGCCCCTGTTTTGATTCCCATAGTGGCTACACTAATTTATATAATTAAAGGTCCCCCTTTTGCATACTTGCCAGCATTTTTTAAAAATATTGTTGATGATTACTATTCTGACTGAAGTGAAATGGAATCTCAGTTTAGTTTTGATTTGCATTTCTCTGATGGCTAAAGATGTTGACATTTTTTCATGTACCTGCTGGCCCTTTGTACTTCTTATTTTTAACAGTTTCTGGTTAATTCATTTGCCCATTTTTACACACATACAATGAATGTGTGTTTATTTTGGAGTTGAGTTTTTAAATATATATTGGGGATATTAATCCTCAGAAGAGTAGATGATAAAGTTTCTCCCATTCTATAGGTCCTCTCTTCATTCAATTGTTTCCTTTGGTATGTGGAAGCTTTTTAATTTGATGAATCCTGTTTATTCATTCTTAATAATTTTTTCCTGAGCAATGGGAATTGTAAGGGATTCCACGGAAACCACGGAAACCACACTGGACAGGAAATCACATAAGGGAGTTTATTAAGCAAACAGAGTATCTCCCTGCAGGGTAAGAGAGAAAATGAGAGGAAAAGAAAGGAAACGAGAGAGGGGCATACAAGAAGAGTGTGAAAGCAAGAAGGATAGAGAAAGTGAGTAGGAGAGAGAGAAGTATGAGAAAAGATGGCGGGGTAGCTACTGTGAAGAAGTTGAATTCTGCCAGGCTAACAGGGGACCAATAAAGGAGAAGGATACTTGCAAGCTGACTGATGAACCAATAGCTAGCTAGGATGTTCACAGGTTGACAAGTGGTTGGGAGGCAGGGAAAATGGCTGGACCAGAAAGGTCAGGGGGAGCAGCTTTGTACATTACAGGAATCCTATTGAGAAGTTGCTGCTTTTATGTGTTGGAGTCCTCCCCCTGTGTTTTATTTTATCAGTTGCAAAGTTTCTGTTCTTATTCCCATGTTTTTGATTCATTCCAAGTTGATGTTTGTGCAGAGAAAGACTGAGATCTCATTTCAAACTTAAATGGAGATACCCAATTTGGCCAGCAACACTTATTAAAGAGACTGTCTTTTGCCCTACATAAGTCTTTGTCAACTATGTCAAGAATCGGATGACCATATTTATGTAGCTTTTTCTATTTTCTATCTTATCCCATTGAGCCATATGTCTCTTTTTTCTGTCAGAACCAAATTGTTTTTGTTACTGTGTCTCTGTAATATAATTTGAGGTCAAGTATTATAATGCCTCCAGCTTTACTCTTTTTACTCAAAATTACTTTCACTATTTTGGGCCTTTGTTCTTCCATATGATTTCAGGACTTTTTTTAAAACCTAGTTCTGTGAAGAATGTCACTGGTATTCTGATGGGAATTTCATTTAATCTGTAGATTACTTTTGGTAGTGCAACTACTTTAGCAATGTGAATTGTGGTTATTCATGAATATTGGGGGCCATCCTGTCTTTGGTGTCTTTTAATTTCTTTTTTTCATTGTCCTATAGCTTTCCTTGTAGAGGTCTTTAACTACTTTGGTTAAATTTATTCCTAAAAATATTTTGCAACGATTGCGGATGGAGTTGTTTTCCTGATTTCTTTCTGTGATTCATTTTTGGTACATACAAAAACTATTTTTGTATGTTGATTTTGTATCCTTCTACTGCATTGAATTTGTTCAACAAAAATCTAGAAGTCTTTTGTGGAGCTTTTAGGATTTTCTGTGTATAATATCATATCATCTGCAAAGAGGGTTAATTTGACTTCTTCCCTTTCTCTATCCCTTTTATTTACTTCTTTTGTCTAATTGCTCTGACTAAAATTCCAAGTACTATATTTAATGGGAGTGGTGAGGGTGGATAACCTTGTCTTGTTCCTGATCTTAGAGAAAGTGCTTAAGACACTCCAAAATTTAATGATATAAAACAACACTCTCACCCTGCACAAAGCTCAACTCAAAGTGGATCAAGGACCTAGGCATTAGATTAGAGATCCTTCACCTACTAGAAGAAAATGTAGGCCCAACTCTCCATCATATCTGCTTAGGATCTGACTTCCTCAAAAGACTCTGAAAGTGCAAGAAGTAAAACCAAGAATCAATAAATGGGATGGTATTGTTATGGGCTGACTTGAAAATTATGCCAAGCTGACCCCATTTTCTTCAGATATCTCACCCTGTGTAGAATCGGTCCCGCTTTCCTCATGAGCCCACTTGCATAGAAGCTAATTCCTTCACCCTCCCCCACTTGCACCCTGACCACAATGTTTTTGAATTATGGAGCTAATGCAAGCCTGCCTTCCTGAGTATGTGCAAAAGGTGCAATTTCTTGAGAATGTTCTTTCCACTTTATGAAATGTATCTTGTGATTATAACTGCCTCTCCCCCCACCTTGTGGTCTTTTTAGTTCTTAAGCTGCTTTCCACCCCCATTGTCAAGGACTACACAACTGTCTGACTTCTGCTTCCCCAGCCCTGGCCAGAATAAATCCTTTGTCTTTTACTTCAAGAAGACCTGAAATTTTTATTTGGGCTTTTGGAATAGCGTCTTAACAGTATCAAACTAAAAAGCTTATTCACGACAAAGAAAACAATCAAGAACATGAAGAGAGAGTCTACACAAAGAGAAAAAATCTTTACCACATGCACCTCAGATAGAGAATTAATCTCCAGGATATATAAAGGACTCAAAAATAACATCAAAAAAAAAAAAAATCCCCAAACCCCCAAGGTCCAGTGTTTTCCCTGATAAGTGGATGATTATATATAATGGCGGTGGTGGAGTTGGGGGTGAGAGAAGAATGGAAGAACTTTAGATTACGTAGAGGGAAATGAGGGGGAGTATGAAAATGGTGGAATGAGACAGATGTCATTACCCTATATGCATGTATGATTACAGGAATGGTATGAATCTACATTGTGTACAACCATAGAAACGAAATGATGTACCCCATTTGTGTAAAATGAGTCAAAGTGCAGTCTGTAAAAAATTAAAAAATAAATTTAAAAAATAATATAAAAAATATTTAATATTAAAAAATTAAAATTTAAAAATTTAAAAAAATAATAAATAATACTTAATAAAAAAAGAAAAATACCAAATAACTCTTTCAATAAATGGGCTAAGGAATGAATAGGCACTTCACAGAAGAAATACAAATGAATGGTCAACAAATATATGGAAAAATTTTCAACATCTCTAGCACTAGAGAAATGCAATTTAAACACACGGAGCTTCTGTCTCACTCCAGTTAGAATGGCAATTATCAAGAATACAAGTAACAATAAATATTGGCGAGAACGTGGGGAAAAAGATTCACCTAGATGTTGCTGGTAGTACTGTAAATTGGTGCAACCACTCTGGTAAGCAGTATGGAGATTCCTCAAAATTTGGAATGGAACCACCATTTGACCCAGTGATTCCACTCCTTGGAATATACCCCAAGGACTTAAAATCAGCATACTATATTAACAGTCACATCAATGTGTTTATAGCAGCTCAACTGCAATCCATATTTAAATTTCAATTCCGTGTCATTCTTAATAACACAGGAAAAATTCTAAAATTTATATGGAACCGCACCCATAACACACCCACACACACAATCCCTGAAGAGTTAGAACAATTTTGAGCAAAATAATCAAGCAGGAAACATTATACTACCTGACTTAAAAGCATACTGCAAAGCTATAGAAATCAAAGAGGTAAGAGGTATGGCATTGGCATTAAAAACAGACACATAGACTAATGGAATACAATAGAAAGCCTAGAAGTCAACCTACACATCTATAGCCAACTGATTTTCCAAGAAAGGTCCTAAGAACAAGCAGTGGAGAAAGGACAATCTTTTCAGTCAATGGTGTTGGAAAAATTACAGAAGAATGAAACCTGATCCATTCCTCTCACCATAACAAAAAAAAAAAGAAAAATAATTATTCAAAATGTATTAAGTACTTAAATGTAATCCTTCTATCTTCAAAAGTAGTAGAGAATAGAGGAAATGCTTCATGACTTTGGAATGGGCAAGAATTTTCTTGGACAAGACCCTAAAGCAGAGGAAACAAAGGAAAACATAGACAAATGGATTTCATCAAACTAAAAAACTTGTGTGTAGCAAAGGAAACAATTGTTAAAGTGCGTAGACAACCTATCAAATGGGAGAAAATATTTGCAATGTATAAATCTAACAAGGGATTGATACATGTAGCATTTAAGGGACCCCAAAAACTCAATAGCGAAAAACCAAATAAACCAATTAAATATAGTTAATAGACCTGAATAGATATTTCTCAAAAGAAGACATACAAATAAACAAGAGGTATGTGAAAAAATGCTTAATATGAGTAATAGTTAAAGAAGTGCAAATTGGAACCACAATGAGATACCACTTTGCTTTCACAAGAATGGATATTATAAAAAAAGACAAAAGATTCTAAGTGCTAGCCATGATTTTGAGGAAAGGCAACTCTCACACTCTTGGTTTGAATGTGAATTAATATTGCCGTTATGGAAAATTGTGGGGGTTTCAGCCACGTCCTGAATGGAGGAGGGGAAGAGTTTCTGTTGAAGGACAATGGTGAGGGCAATAAATCAATTAATTACTAATAAACTTATCTAATCAATAAGCACAAGAGCCAATACTCTTTTCAAATGGAAGGGGGTACAACAGATTGGGCCATACCAGATCTGGCCTCCAACAAGATGGAGAGCCCACCTTCACCTTTATTTATAGTTACACAGGACCAGGAGAGGTTTTTTTCTGCGAGGGACAAGATGGGGTGGAGTTAGGGAAGCCATTTGCTTAGGAATTTAGCACATCTTCAGATGGTAGGCCAGTCCATACAGGGCAACCTTCTCCTAGGCCATCTGAAACAGTCTCCCATGACTGCCAGTTCCTGGGAGTCAGACCTCTGTATTCCATGGCTCAGCCAAGTCTGATTTTCGTAGACATGGATGTCTCCCACAGAAAATGGTATGGAGATTTCTCAAAGGTAGAACTACCATTGGATTCAACAGTCCCACTGCTGGGATTAGTCAGAGGAAATGAAGTCAGTAGTTGAAGAGACACCTGCATTCTTATGTTCACAGCAGCACTATTCACAGTAGCTGAGAAATAGAAGTGTCCATTAACTGGTGAATGAATAAAGAAAATGTACATATTCACAAGGAAATGCTATTTGGTCACAGAAAAGAGTAAAATCATTTGGACAACACAGATGGAACTGCAGACAATTATTTTGAGTAAAATAAGTCAAACAGAGAAAGACAAGTACCACACAGTACTGCTCATCTATGAAACCCAAGAAAATTGATCTCATAGAAATTAAGAGTAGAATGTTGGTTACCAGAGAGTAGCGGGGTGAAGGATGGGGGAAGGTTGACTAATGGGTATTAAGTGACCCTTATCTAGGAGCAAGAAGTTCTAGGGTGCTGTTGCACAGCAAAGTGACTACAGATAAAAAATAATGAACTGTATGTTTCAAAACACTAGAAAAAGAGATTTTTTGAAAATTTTCACCATAAAAATGTTTGAAGAGATAGATATATTTAACCTGCCTTAAACTTTATTCAATTGTATAAATGTATCAAAACTTTCTGTGGTCCCCAATTAATATGTATAATTTTATATCTTTACATATCAAATTTAAATAAAATTGAAAATAAATTAGCAATATAATATTCAGAACAACCACAAAGAAATAATGCAATGATTGATTGAAGCTAAAAGTAAACTGATAAGTTAACATGAAATATTAAAATAATATTAACTGAAATCAAATTATTTCAGAAAAATTCAGGGAGAGGAATGGAAAAGTCAGAAACAAATGTAAATAAACAGCAAAACAATTGAACTAAGCACACATATATCAACAATTGGTTAAAATGCAGATGTGTCAAACATTTCTATGATAAGAGATTATCAGTCTGCATTTATAACTTAGACCCTACTTTATCCTGTTTAAAAAACACACTCTTTCTTATAAACCAAAGATAGACTGAAAATAAAAGGGTAGAAAAAGATATGTCACATGCACATTGAGTAAAAGAAAACTGTTAGGTCTGTTAATAAAACCAAAGTAGGCTAAAATAAGGTGTTTTTCCAAACATAGAAGATGATAATTTTCATTAGGCAAATGACAATCACAAACACGTATCCATTTAACAAGAGATTCAAAGTGAGTTAAGAAAGACTCAGATTGATGAGAAATTACACAAATAACAAATATTTGGAGATTTTATCAACTGTGTCTGTTGGGTTTTCCATCAAACAAAATTTAAAAGTTCCATTGAGGGACAATCCTCTGTAAAATGAATGTGGAGGAAGTTAACATCTGGAAAGAGGAAATAACTAATCATGATGCAGATCTGAAAAGTTTTTGCCAGGTAAAAAATGGTAAACGCCAGAACAAGGTGGCTAGGGTCCTGTCTCACACTCCTGTTCTATTCTTGGTTAGGACTGCCTTGAAAGGAGTATGATCTTCAAAATGCCGAGGCACATTTAAATAGTTAAAATCTGGAGACTTTCAACTAAACAACTTCCTTTCGGTTGGGCAATGTGTCCCTTCTTGATGAGCAACCTGAAAAATACATCTTCAGGTTTTGCAGAATAGCTCAATCTCAGGATATGAACAATTATACCAAACAAATCTGTAAATGCAATAGATATTTCCAGTACACTCTCAACACATGGCATCTGCACTAATATAATACCGCATGCTAGGAAATGAAACTGGGCTCAGAATATTTGCAAAAATTTAAATAATTACAGGTGTGTTCAACAATATCAGTAGAATTATAATAGATTAGCAATTACAGAAAGAGATATGGAAAAAATCCAAATTGTTTGAAGATTAAACAGCACACTTTGAAGCAACCCATGAATGAAAGAAAATAATTAAAACAGGAAACATTTTGAATTAAACTTTAATGAAAATACAACTTATCCCAATTTAGGTTATGAGCTCAAACACTGCATAGAGGAAAATATATGACTTCACTGTTGATGTTAGAAAATAGGAATGTTCGGGCTGGGGAGATGGCTCAGTTGGTAGAGTGCTCACTTTGGAAGCACAAGGCCCTGGGTTCAATTCCCAGCACCGCAAAAAAAAAAGAAAAAAAAAAAAAAAGAAAATAGGAATGTTCCAAAATCAAGTACTGAAGTCTTCACCTTCATATACTACAAAAATTAGCAAATCAAACAAATAAAAGTAGAATAAAGGAAACAATAAAATGACAGCTGAAAAGAATATCAATTCTAATAGGAAAGCAAAAGCTTAACTAAGTTAGAAGTTATTTCTTTTAAAAAGAATAATATTGATTAAACTCTTAACAATATCATTACCATTATCAGGAACAAAATAAAAGATATCCCTACAGACACTATAAATTTCAAAGTTTAAATGAGCAAATATTAGAAACTAATATTTTCACATAAATTTATCAATAATAAATAATAATTATGAAATATTAAAACTGAATAAAAAACTAAATAAATCTATTAAAGAAATTGTATCAAAAACCTTCTCTTAGACAAAATTCTAGTTACATATGGTCTCATAGGTGAATTTTTCCTATTATTTAGGGAGTTAATAATTTCAATCATACACAAACTCAGAAAACAGAAGAGAAGGATACACTTCCCAACTTTATATTGTAGTATGGACCTGGATTATAAAGCCTTAGAGTTTGTAATCAAATAAAATCAGTCCAACTTATCTCATGGACATAGGCACAAAAATCTTTAATAAAATATTAACACATTGAATCCAGTAAAAGACGAAGAGTAGAGCCAGTGCAGTTTATCTTAAGAATGCAATGCATTTTAGCAACCCCAAAGCAGTCAGCATACTTTGCTTAAGTAATAAAGTGAAGAAAAAAATGTGACCGTCATCATCCATATAGTGAATTAAAGGCTTCAGCAAAATTCAATAGCTATTCCTCACAAAATCTCTGGCAAAGTAGGAATGTAAGGAATCTTCCTTTATGTGATAAAGGGCATCTGTAAAAATTCACCGTCAGAGCTTTTCCCTCTACAATTGGAGAAGGAAGAAGATGGTCATGTTCACTACTATTCATTATACTCAAAATTGTCTTGAGAGCAAAAAGGCAAGAAAAGGAAATAAAAGATAAAGATTGGAATGAAAGTCATGATATTGAATTTATTCGCAGATGACTGTGTAAAATAAAAATCCTAAAAAATAGGTCTTCAGACACTTGATCATTAAACAAAATGTATTGTATTTTCATATACTAGATATGGTGTTCCCCCAAAATTCTTGTAACCTGGAACCCTAGACTGACGTTAATTAAGAAATGGTCACACTGTATTAAGGCGGACTCTAAATCCCGTGACTAGTAAAGAAAAAGAAGACACAGAGAGACACAGAGAGTAGGAAGCCATGGAGGCAGATATTGAAGTGATACTGCTGCAAGCTAAGAAACCCCAGAAGATTCCAGGAGCTGGAAGAGACAAGAATTTTTCTGTAGAGCCTTCAGAAGTAGCTTTGCCATTAACACCTCAAATTCAACTCCTAGGAATCAAAAGAGAATAATTTTCTATTGTTTTGTACCACTCAGGTTCTAGTTCTTAAATACGGCAGCCACAGCCAAAAAAATTCTGAAATATTATAAAACATCTAAATACACCAGGGTTACAATTAGGAAAAAAAAAAAAAAAGAACATTATGATTTACACTAGTAGCAGAAAAGATACATACCTAGAAACATTTTTTTTTTAATGTGAGTTCTTTGCATGAAACACCACAGAAATCACTGCTAGGAGAAGTAAAAGTAAATTAAAGATCTGTCATGTTTGTGGATTGGAGGGTTAAATTTTGTTAAGGTGTATATCTTTATAAACTGATCTATAGAGTCAATACAATCTAAATAAAATTTTAGTTTTTAAAAGTAGAAATTGATAAGTAACTGCTGAAATTTATAGAGAAATAAAAAGAACTTGGATATATGAAAATAATGTTAAAGTTGCAGGGCTTAAATGACAAAAGCAAGCATATCCAGAGAATGTGTTGTTGGCAAGGAGGTGATCCATGGGACAGGGTAGAGGGCCCAGAGACAGGAACATACATTCCAGATTTTATTTCTAGCAAAGTACCACACTAAATGAAAGAGAAATAGATAGTTATTTCAATACATGAGGATGGAAAAAATGGATAACTATAAGGGAAAAAGGAAGTAAATTAATAAGATTCTTCTATCATATCAAAATCACAATTTAATTTCAGACATGTCCTGGAAAACACAAAGTTAAAATTAAACCTTCTGGAAGAAGTATAATACACACACACACACACACACACACACACACATATATGTGACCTTGGGAAGTCAATGATTTCTTAGAATTTAAAAGGCAATGAGTTTAAAATAATAAAATATACTGTACTTAAACCCTTTTTAATCTAAAGACATTGCTTATAATATGAAAATGCAAGTTACAGATTAGAAAATACATATTTTAATACCTGTATGTGACAATATACTGTTTCTAAACATACACACACACATATATATGTATAGATATGGTGTTTATATATATACATGTATATATTTATAGTGTGTGCATATATATAGACACATACATATAATTTTAATAAATCATAAATGAAAATGGTCCCATTTAAAATAGCAAAGAATTGTGGCTGAAATCCTTTTGAAAAGCCCTGAACATAAGTCTTTGTAGGCATATATGTTAAAAAAACATCATTTCATATGAAGCACAAAAGTTTAAAAAGCAAAATTTGGCGACACTGAATGTTGGCAAGAATCAGAAATAATAGGACCCCCTTCAATCTATGATGATAGCAATATAAATTTCTGCAACTTCTTTGTTAAACTTTTTGCTTTTTTATCATTAAATATGTACCTCCTATGAACAATTCCTGTGATAGATTATAAGTTACATCCAAAAAGAAAGACTTGTGCAAGCTACTTCACAGAAGCATTAAAAGTAACTTCAAAGTGCAGAAGTCTTTTGCAGAATAAATAAAATAGTGACATGAAGAATTATAAACCAAACAGTAAGAGGGCACCTCAGAAGGCTATTATTGAATAAAAGTGGACAGCGAAAGAGTGCATACTGTTCCATCTTAAGACATAATATTGTAGAACATTCCATACTAATCTATGGAGATAAAAATAAAAACTGTGATTGCCTATGTGGAGAGGGAGATTGCCTTTAAGGGGACTTAAGAATAATTACGAGGTTGGTGGAAATAGGTATCCATCTTAATCGGAGTGACAATTACATGAGTGTATACCGGTGCCAGTAAGATTCCACACAAAGGTCAAAAGCGCATGTGTACATACACATACATTTCCGTTTGTTAGGTGAATTTCTAATAGCAAATCCCGATGTCCCACTTCTGCTTCCTCTCTCAGCAGCATTTCTTTTCATGAAAGTTAAAATAAATTGAAATGCAAACATATTTCCAAGTGTGGCCTGTTAGTGGGTCTTATCCTCTTTCTGGCCTCATTGAAGCTTCACACAGCTGACAACCTTTTGGAGTGACCGATCCCTAATTATGCCCCAACTTCATGCATTTTAACTGAATGGAATTGCTTATTTTTTAATCATTTAGGTTCCATGTGCAGAGCTCTTCACAAGGTTCCCTATTAGGTTCCGTTTACCACATACCCACTTAGCTATGGGGCAGGTCGAACCCCACCTGCGTTTGGTTATAGCTTCCTCTACTTTTTCCTCTCCTGCGATTTTGGTTGATTAGTAATTCCAGCTAGTTCACAGCCATTTCCTTTCTCTAGATCATTTATAAAGATTAAAATCAGCAGAGGTCCAAGGACTAATTTCAGCAGGATGCCAGCTAAGTATGTTCTCAATACGTAAGCATTTGTTAACAAGGAAATGAGGTAAAGGAAAATATCTGCTTGAGAAACTGTTTGGAGAAAGAGAGGATTATGCTGAAGAGTTAACAAAACAGAAAAGAATCCATAGCAACAAAAGAAACTCTGCTATTGGAAGCATAGGTTGAAAAGATCTATTTGAGGAAGATAATTATTATGCTATAACATTCAGGCACCTACAAGAGCAGAGGCATTGTCATTGCCCTGTGGGTAAGGGTTCTATTAAAGATGTCAGACAACCAGAGAGAAAAAGGTGTTCCTGGGGTTATTAGTTAGATCTGAAGATGCTGTAATGAGGACAGGTAGTGCTGAGCAGGTGCAGTGGATAGCAAGGCCTGTCTGGTACTGGATCTGTTTCTAAGTAAATCAGACCGAGATATTCAATATCTTAGTGGATGAAAGCTGTACACTTGGATAAGCTTTTGCATGGCTTCAGCCTGAGTTATACAGCCACTTACACATCAGGATGTGACATCATTTACTGCACTGAGAGGCTATTTGTGAAATATATTCTACCATCCAGGGTAGTGGACAAAAGTATGCCTTCTGTGTTTTATACTCATTTTCAACTGATCAAACATTTGGGTCTTCCCTTAAATACTTCTCAGGTCGTCCTCTCTTTTCTATCCTCAACACTGCTGCCTTTGTTTAGAACCTACTCATGACTCATATGATTGCAATAAATTCAGAATTTATTTTCTTGGTCAATGTAACATATATTTCACAGTATTTCAAACAACGATGTTGCAGACAGTAAAGCAAATAGTACTGCTTCTAATACTACCACTTACTACAACTGCTTATTAAGCACTAACAATAGGGCAAAGTGCTTTAGTTACATCATTTCAATTTCTTAAAAGACAGGTGAGATAATATTTCTGTATTGCAGCCGAGAAAATAGGAAGTTGAATGACTTACAAAAAGACTTATCAAATAAGGACATGAGATTACAAGATGAGTTTGATATTGCTGATATAACAAATTACCACCCTCTTGGTAATTTTAAAACAAGTTTGAATATATTAACATATAGTTCTGAAGGTCTTGATGCACTAAGATCAAGATGTTGTTTGGGCTTTCCTGGAGATGCCATGGAAGGATTTATTATCTTGCCTCTTCAAGCCTCTGGTGTCTGCCCTCATCCCTCGGCTTATGGCCCTCATCTATTTTCAAATTCAGCAACGATTGGCCACATCTTTCTCACGGTGCATCACTGACTCTACTGTTTTCCTTTTCCTCATTTAATGGATCATGGACATGTGATTGGACATGGTCCATGTACATAATGAAATCTCTGTATTTTAAGATCAGCTGATTAACAACCTTACCAATCCCTTGCCATATAGCCTAATGTGTTCACCATTTTCTGGAATTAAAATATATACAGCTTTGGGGACAATTGTTCTTGTTACTGTAGATATAAACTGATGTCACAGCTTATAAACATTACCAAAATGATTAGCAAAGCCATTATTTTTTAATTTATTTTTTATTTGTTCTATTTAGTTATACTGCATTTCAATTCATTGTACACAAATGGAGTACAACTTTTCATTTTTCTGGTTGTACATGATGTAGTCACACCATTTGTGCGATCGTACATGTACATAGGGTAATGATGTCCACCTCATTCCACCATCTTTCTCCCTGCCTTACCCCCTCCCTTCCCTCATTCCCTTCTGCCCAGTCCAAAGTTCCTCCATTCTTCCCTTACCCCCATACCTGTTATGTATCAGCATCCACTTATCAGAGAAATCATTTGGCCTTTGATTTTTTGGGATTGGCTTATTTCACTTATCATGATATTCTCCAATTCCATCTATTTACCTGCAAATGCCATAATTTTATTCTTCTTTAAGGCTAATATTCCACTATGTATATATACCACAGTTTCTTTATCCAATCATCTATTGAAGGACATCTAGGTTGGTTCCACAATTTAGCTATTGTGAATTGAGCTACTATAAACACTGATGTGGTTGCATCACTGTACTATGTTGACATAGGCCAATGAGTGGAATAGTTTGATCAAATGGTGGTTCCAGTCCAAGTTTTCTGAGGAATCTCCACACTGCTTTCCAGAGTGGCTGCACCAATTTGCAATCCCACCAGCAATGTATGAGTGCACCTTTTTCCCCACATCCTCGCCAACACTTATTGTTGCTTATATTCTTGATAATTGCCATTCTAATTGGAGTGAGATGAAATCTTAGTTTTGATTTGCATTTCTCTAATTACTAAAGATGTTGAACATTTTTTCATATATTTGTTGATTGAATATCTTCTTCTGTGAAGTGTCTGCTCAGATCCTGAGCCTATTTATTGACTGGATTATTATTTTTTTTTTTTTGTGGTGTTAAGTTTTTTGAGTTCTCTATAAATCCTAGAAATTAGTGTTCTATCTGAAGTACTTGTGGAAAGATTTTTTCCCACTCTGTAGGCTTTCTCTTCACGTTATTGATTGTCTCCTTGCTGAGAAAAGATGTTTTAGTTTGAATCCATCTCATTTATTGATTCTTGATTTTATTTCTTGAGCTTTAGAAGTCTTGTTAAGGAAGTCTTGTCCTAAGTCCAAATAATTTAGATTTGGGCCCACTTTTTCTTCTATTTGGTGCAGGGTCTCTGGTCTAATTCCTAGGTCCTTGATCCATTTTGAGTTGCATTTGTGTAGGGTGAGTGATAGAGGTTTAATTTCATTTTACTGCACATAAATTTCCAGTATTCCCAGCATCTTTTGTTGAACAGGCAATCTTTTCTCCATTGTATATTTTTGGTTGTCTAGTATGAGATAACTGCATGTATGTGGGTTTGTCTCTGTGTCTACTATTCTGTACCCTTGGTCTACCTGTCCATTTTGGTGTCAATATCATGTCATTTTTATTACTGTAGCTCTGTAGTATAGTTCAAGGTCTGATATTGTGATGCATCCAGCTTCACTCTTCTTGCTAATTATTGCTTTGACTATTCTTGGCCTCTTATTTTCACAAATGACTCTCATGATTGCTTTCTCTATTTTTATGAGTTACATCATTGGGATTTTACTTGGAATTGCATTGAATTTGTATAGCACTTTTGGAAGTATGGCCAGTTTGACAATATTAATTCTGCCTATCCAAGAACATGGGAGATCTTTCCATCTTCTAAGGTTTTCTTCAATTAGTGTTCTGTAATTCATCACATCAGTAGATTTAAAGTAAAGAATCATATGATTATATTAATAGATAAAATACAACACTCCTTCATGCTCCAAACACATAGTCCTTGAAACACTTGCCAGAGCAATTAGACAGATGAAAGAAATTAAAGGGATACAAACAGGAAAAGAAGAATTCAAACTATCACTATTTGCTGATGACATGATTCTATATTTAGACGATCCACAAAATTCCACCAGAAAACTTCTAGTACTAATAAATGAATTCAGCAAAGTAACAGGATATAAAATCAACACCCTTAAATCTAATGCATTTCTATTCATCAGTGATGAATCCTCTGAAAGAGAAATTAGGAAAACTACCCTATTCATAATAGTCAGAAAAATAAAATAAAATACTTGGGAATCAATCTAACAAAAGAGGTGAAAGACCTGTATAATGAAAACTACAGAGCAAAACTATTCTAACATAGAAACCTGATTGTGTAGCATGCCTGCATCAAAAGCTTCAATAACTCAATATTTTCCTTACAATGAAGTGTTAACTCAGGATTTGAGGCTCTTCATAATTTGGACTCAACATATTTTCCCTACTCCCCTCCATGTTTCTGCATTCCCCACTATGTAGGTGTGGATGGCCATATATACACACTCAATTTTCACTGAGGTACTGGATTCCTTTTTACCTACATATGGACTCTACTCTATGCACCTGCCAGATTCCCTGTCCTTTCTTTAACTAGAAACTCCATTCACTCTCCAGAGATGAAATTCAAGTACCAATCCTGTTATGAAACCATCTTTAGTGCTGGGGAGGGAGAATACATTTTCTCCCTCTGTACTTCTTTAGAATTGTGTTCTTTCTCTTAAGTGGTGTAATTTTCACTCTTAGTTTTTTTTTTTTTTGTTTGTTTTGTTTTAATTACATGCATACTTCCTCCACCATTATAGTGAGGAGGTAGTGAAAAGGCAGAGAGGTTTATTTAGTGGTTATCCATAGAGATAGAGAATAATAAGAATGATGATAATTTTACTCTTCTTTATGGCTGAATAATATTCCATTGTATAGATATACAGATATACCACAGTTTCTTTATCCATTCATCTATTGAAGGTCATCGAGGTTCGTTCTACAATCTAGCTATTGTGAATTAACCTGCTAAAAACATTGATATGGCTGTGTCACTGTAGTATGCTGATTTTTAGTCCTTTGGGTATAGACCAAGTGGAATATTATTCAGCCATAAAGAAAAATAAAATTATGGCATTTGTAGGTAAGTGAATGCAGTTGGAGAATATTGTGCTAAGTGAGATAAGCCAATCCCCAAAAACCAAAGGCCAAATCATTTCTCTAATAAGTGGATGATGATACATAAAGGGGGATGGGAGGGAGGCAAGAATGGAGAAAGGATGGTTTGTATAGAGGAAAAAGAGGAATGGGGAGGGGAGGGGGAAGGAAAAATAACAGAACGAGACAAACATTGTTACCCTATGTACACGTATGAGTACACACATGGTGCGACTACTTACAACCAGAAAAACAACAGTTGTACCCCATTTGTGTATGATGAATCAAAATTAAACAAAAGAATGATGATAAGCAACTAAATCAAGAAAAAATAGTAAGTAACTGGAGGTATTAGTCCAACATCTCAGGCAGAACTTTCCCCCCTCCTAGGCCATTTTGTTTGTTCTGGAATTCTTGTGCCAGTGGTCTGTTTTCGAAAACTGGCTCTGCTAGCTCTGAGGTTTCTGTTTGTCATCCTTTATTGGAATATTTTTCCAATTGTGCCAAATTCTAAATTGTTTCTTTAGTTGTAAAATGCAAAGTAAAGGATTGACTCCCTGGAGTTTCAGTGCTGTATGCCAGAAAAGTAGGCACAGTATCTGAAAGAGTCCAAACAAAGGACAGTCAAAACTTTTTCCTCTTATATGTCTTCCAACATATGAAATATTTTGGTTGACAATCATGAACAAGACGATTGAAGAAGATGTGGATAAGCAGGCTTAATGTTCAGAGTGCATCAGACGATACATGGGCCCCTTGTTTTATTTCCCCATGAATGCAGAGAACAGGGTCATTTAGTCTCAAAGGTAAATTCTCTGATTTCCAGTTAAAATTTATAGGTTGAAAACCCACAAGTCTCTGAGATGGTGTATGTCATGGCCATAATCACTACGAGGAGTACCTTTGACCCTGGTAATTTATGCATTTCTGAAAATTTTGCTAATTTTAGTTTAAGTAGGCAACTGATCTCTACAAACTTTCCAGAAGGTCGTTGGTGGTAAAAAAAAAAAAAAAAAAAAAAAAAGTAGTTTTTAAGTAAAGAGAAATTTTTGCACATGTGTGTGTGGGTATGATCTGGAATATTTGAATTGTCTTCAGTCCACCAGAAAAGAGGATTTTTCCCCTTAGATAAGACATTATTGACATAATGGACTATGTTTTGGCAATTTAATTTAGTTTTTGGAACTTCATGTTCTTTTTTAGTAAGTCTGAGAATAAATAAGTGGAATCCATTTTAAAGGCTTACTTGTTCTCTTAACAAAGCAGGAGAATATATGCATACTGTATTCGAACTGACTCACAGGGTGAAATTCAGATGTGTTATGTCTTTGTTGAGGACCTAGGGATATTAAGTAAGAGGAGACCTCCGTGAACCCCTGGGGCATTATTTTTCAAGTATATTGTTGTCCTGCTCCAGTGAAGGCAAGAAGATATTTGTAGTGCTGGACAAAAGACACACTGAAAGGGGAATAGAAGAAGGAGATCGAGAGGGAGGGAGGAGGGATGGGAGGAAATGTGGAATAATTTTGACAAGTTTATATATGTTATGTGCATATATAAATATACCACAGTGAATCGCCTTTGCAAATATATCTGTATACATACATACATATATATGTGGGTGTATAGATACGCACATACTCACACACACACACTCGTACATACATCAATTAAAAATAAACAAATAAATGAGTGAAAGGAAGACCAGTAGAGTAAAGGAAGGAGAATACGGGGAGGGATTTGGTGAGGGCAAGTCAGGGGGCACTGGGGACTGATTTGGAGTAAATTAAATTGCATGTAAATGATTTTGTCAAATGAACCTCTTGTGTATAACTATAATGTGCTAATAAGAAAAAATAAAAGTATAAAATATTTTTAAAGATGAAAAATTAAAAAGACATACCGAAAAATGAATATCAGAGATCCACCATGATGAAGCAAGTAGTTTCAGGCAGAATTAATAATAGTATATTATTTGTTTTAGGTGCTATCAGAAAACAAAAAAATAACTATTTCATTGATTGTTCAGGGGTCCTTGTCCTTTTAGTTTCTTTACTGGTACCAGAGAAGTTTTACAAGGTTTAGAGTAATTACGAGAAAAACTTTGGGTATAAACCTTTAGCTATAGGTTGAAGCTTGTCCTTTGCTACTGATTTCAAGTGATATTTGGGGAGTTTGGATAAAATTTGGTAGAATTTATCTAGCCCTTAATAGGTTCTGATCAAATTATTTTTACCACATTAGCGAAATATTTAGGTCATAGAGTATGAACTATTGTGCCAAAATATCTGTGATATATATGAAATTTGGTGGAGAAGGTCAAGATAGACATCCGGAGCAAACAAAAGTTGATAGGACTCTGAAACGGCAAGAAATAATCCCTCTATTATGTGTTCAATGTTATAAATCCATTTGCAAAGCTGATCTCTCCCTATTAGATTTGCATGAGTGGTATTGCAGGAAAGGAAGGAATGCTTTCCTATGGATTTGTTTTGGAATCCACAAATAAGTGAGAACATTCATTGTTTGTCTTTCTGTGCTTGGCTTATTTCACTTTGCTAAATGGCCTCTGGGCTCATACATGTTGTCACAAATGACAAGATTTCTTTCTTTTATAGGTTGAATAGTGTTCTGTAGTGTGTGTGCATGCACACACTTGTGCATACAATCACATTTTCTTTATCTATTCATCTGTTAATGGGTATTTAGGTTGATTCCATATCTTGGCTATTGTGAATAATGCTGAAATGGACATAAAACTTCAGGTGTACCCTCAACGTACTGATTTCAAAGCCTTTAGATATGTACCCATTAGTGGGACTGCTGAATCATATAGTAACTATATTATTATTTTTCAAGGAACCTCCATATAGTTTTCTACAATAGTTCACTAATTTACATTCCTACCAACCTTGTATAAGGGCTAACTTTTCTCTGTTTCCCCAAAAACACTTATTATCTTTTATTTGTTTCATAGTCAGTCTAATAGATGTGAGCTGATGTGTCACTGAAGTTTTTATTTCAGGGTAACTATATTAATACCTCATCAAACAGGATTCTGCACAATGATAACTACTGAAGGTAAAGAAGTACATTAGATAATAACCAAGGAACATTTCTGCTGGAAACCTAATAATCATGTCTGCACATGTGTTTAATAACATAGCTCAAAATACTTGAAAAAAAATGAAGGAATGCAAGGGAAAAATAGACAATTCTTCCATTATGATTTGGGATTTTAATACTGATCATGCAGATATTTGTGGAATAAATAAGTAATTAATGGAAGTCTTGGTAGGATTTTGAGAAAAGAAAAGTCTGGGTAATGAAACCTAATTTAGTTAATCAAAAGGGCAACATGCAAAATGAGCTATATGGCCAACAGAGGGGACTGATTGGAGGGTAGGAGAGTTAAGGAAAGGAAAAATGAACAGAATGCAGAGTGACCCTTAAAACAAGGATGCAAGTGGGAGGACACATCTGTCTGAAGAATTCCACACAAGTGTGCAATTGCAGTATTTGCATACCTACCTCCATTTTCTGAATCTTTTCTCTATTTCCTTTTCTGTATCATTTATTTTTTCTTATTTATTTATTTATTTTTTAAATTTATTTTTATTGTAAACAAATGGGATACATGTTGTTTCAGTTTGTACATGGATTAACAGCATACCATTTGCATATTCATATACTTATTTAGAGTAACGATGTTTGATTCATTCCATTATTTTTTTCCTTTCCCCCAACCCCACCCACCTCACTTTTCCCTCTATACAGTCCTTCCTTCCTCCATTCTTGTCCCCCTCCCACCCCCCATTAAGTGTCATCATCCACTTATCAGTGAGATCATTCGTCTTTTGGATTTTTGAGATTGGCTTATCTCACTTAGCATGATATTCTCCAGAGTGGCTGCACTAATTTGTAGTCCCACCAGCAATGTATGAGTGTACCTTTTTCCCCACATCCTCTCCAACACCTATTGTTGCTTGTGTTCTTGATAATCGCCATTCTAATTGGGGTAAGAGGGAATCTTAGTGTAGTTTTGATTTGCATTTCTCTTATTACTAAAGATGGTGAACATTTTTTCATATATCTGTTGATTGCTTGTACATCTTCTTCTGTGAAGTGTCTGTTCATTTCCTTAGCTCGTTTGTTGATTGGGTTATTTGTATTCGTGGTGTAGAGTTTTTTGAGTTCTTTATAGATTCTGGAAATTAGTGCTCTATCTGAAGTATGAGTGGCAAAGATATTCTCCCACTCTGTAGGCTCTCTCTTCACATTACTGATAGTTTCCTTTGCTGAGAGAAAGCTATTTAGTTTGAATCTATCCCAGTTATTGATTCTTGCTTTTATTTCTTGTGCTATGGGAGTCCTGTTAAGGAAGTCTGATCCTAAGCCAACAAGGTGAAGATGTGGACCTACTTTTTCTTCTATAAGATGCAGGGTCTCTGCTCTGATTTCAAGGTCCTTTATCCATTGTGAGTTGAGTTTTGTGCAGGGTGAGAGATAGGGGTTTAGTTTCATTCTGTTGCATATGGACTTCCAGTCTTCCCAGCACCATTTGTTGAAGAGGCTCTCTTTTCTCCATTGCATATTTTTGGCCCCTTTGTCTAGTATGAGAAAATTGTATTTATTTGGGTTCGTGTCCGTGTCCTCTATTCTGTACCATTGATCTTCCTGTCTATTTTGGTGCCAATACCATGCTGTTTTTGTTACTATTGCTTTGTAGTATAGATGAAGTTCTGGTATTGTGATACCCCTTGTTTCATTCTTCCTGCTAAGGATTGCTTTAGCTGTTCTGGGTTTCTTATTCTTCCAGATGAATTTCATGATTGCTTGCTCTATTTCTGTGAGGTACATCATTGGGATTTTAATTGGAATTGCATTGAATCTGTATAGCACTTTTGGTAGTATGGCCATTTTGACAATATTAATTCTGCCTATCCAAGAACATGGGAGATCTTTCCATCTTCTAAGGTCTTCCTTAATTTCTGTCTTCAGTGTTTTATAGTTTTCATTGTAGAGATCTTTTACCTCTTTGGTTAGATTGATGCCCAAGTATTTTATTTTTTTTGAGGCTATTGCAAATGGAGTTGTTTTCCTCATTTCCCTTTCAGCTGTTTCATCGCTTGCGTATAAAAATGCTGTAGATTTATGTGTGTTGATTTTATAGCCTGCTATTTTGCTGAATTTATTGATGAGGTCTAGAAGTTTTCTGGAGGAGGTTTTTGGATCCTCTAAATATAGAATCATGTCATCCGCAAATAGTGACAGCTTAAGTTCCTCTTTTCCTATTCGTATCCCTTTAATTTCTTTAGTCTGCCTAATTGCTCTGGCTAGAGTTTCGAGGACAGTGTTGAATAGAAGTGGTGAAAGAGGACATCCCTGTCTTGTTCCCGTTTTTAAAGGGAATGGTTTCAGTTTTTCTCCATTAAGAATGATGTTGGCCATGGGCTTAGCATAAATAGCCTTTACAATGGTCAGGTATGTTCCTACTATCCCTATTTTTTCCAGTGTTTTGAGCATGAAGGGGTGTTCTATTTCTGCGTCAATTGAAATAACCATATGATTCTTATCCTTAAGTCTATTGACATGATGGATTACGTTTATTGATTTACGAATGTTGAACTGTCCTTGCATTCCAGGAATGAACCCCACTTGATCGTGGTGCACAATTTTCTTAATATGTTTTTGGATATGGTTTGCCAATATTCTGTTAAGGATCTTTGCATCTATATTCATCAAGGATATTGGTCTAAAATTTTCTTTCCTTGATGTATCTTTTCCTGGTTTGGGTATGAGTGTGATATTAGCTTCATAGAATGAGATCGGTAGGGTACTCTCCTTTTCTATTTCCTGAAATAGTTTGAGAAGTATCGGAATGAGTTCTTCTTTGAAGGTCTTGTAGAACCTGGCTGAGAATCCGTCTGGTCCTGGGCTTTTCTTGGATGGTAGATTTTTAAGGGTTTCTTCTATTTCATTGCTTGATATTGATCTGTTTAAATCGTGTATGTCCTCCTGGTTCAGTTTGGGAGGAGCATATGTCTCTAGAACTTTGGCAATGTCTTTGGTACTTTCTATTTTGTTGGAATACAGATTTCAAAGTAGCTTCTCATTATTTTCTGTATCTCAGTGGTGTCCGTCATGATATTTCCTTTTGCATCATGTATTTTAGTAATTTGAGTCTTCTCTCTCCTTCTCTTTGTTAGTGTGGCTAAGGGTTTATCTATTTTGTTTACTTTCTCAAAGAACCAACTTTTTGTTATGTCAATTTTTTGAATAGTTTCTTTTGTTTCAATTTCATTGATTTTATCTCTGATTTTTATTAATTCCTGTCTTCTACTATTTTTGCTGTTATTCTGTTCTTTTTTTTCTAGGGCTTCGAGCTGTAATGTTAGGTCATTTAATTGTTGACTCTTCATTCTTTTCTGGAATGTGCCCCATGCAATGAATTTTCCTCTTTGTACCGCTTTCATAGTGTCCCAGAGATTTTGCTATGTTGTATCATCATTCTCACTGATCTCTAAGAATTTTTTAATCTCCTCCCTGATGTTTTTTGTTATCCATATTTCATTCAATAGCATATTATTTAGTCTCCAAGTCTTGGAGTAATTTCCTTTTTTTATTTTGTCATTGATTTCTGCTCTCAGTCCATTATGATCTGATAGAATGCAAGGCAGTATCTCTATTTTTTTGCATTTCCTAAGGGCTGCTTTGTGGCATAACACATGGTCTATTTTCGAGAAGGTTCCATGTGCTGCTGAGAAGAAAGTGTATCTGCTCGTTGATGGATGGAATGTTCTATATATGTCTATTAAGTCTAGGTGATTGATTGTGTTATTGAGTTCTATGGTTTCTTCTTGAAATTGAGAAGGATTTGTTTGATGTACAGGGATGCACCATTGTTTGGGGAATAAATATTTACTATCGTTATGTCTTCCTGATTTATGGTTCCCTTAAGCACTATGAAATGTCCTTCTTTATCCCTTCTGACTAACTTTGGCTTGAAGTCCACTTTATCTGATATAAGGATGGAAATCCCTGCTTTTTTACTGAGTCCATGTGCATGGTAGGTTTTTCCCCATCCTTTCACCTTTAGTCTGTGGATGTCTTTTTCTATGAGATGAGTCTCTTGCAGGCAGCATGTTGTTGGGTCTTTCTTTTTAATCCATTCTGCCAGTTTATGTCTTTTGATTGATGAGTTTAGGCCATTAACATTCAGGTTTATCATTGAGAAATGATTTGTATTCCCAGTCATTCGGCTTATTTTTGGTTTTTAAGTTGGCTTGGTTTCTCCTTTGAGTGGTTTTTCTCTAAGGCAGTTCCTCCCTTTGCTGACCTCCATTGTTGTTTTTCATTTCCTCCTCATGGAATATTTTGTTGAGAACATTCTGTAGTGCAGACTTTCTATTTGTAAATTCTTTTAACTTTTGTTTATCATGCAAGGATTTTATTTCATCTTCAAATCTGAAGGTTAGTTTTGCTGGGTATAGGATTCTTGGTTGGCAACCATGTTCTTTCAGAGCTTGAAATATGTTGATCCAGGCCCTTCTAGCTTTTAGAGTCTGGGTTGAGAAGTCAATTGCTATCCGTATTGGTCTCCCCCTATATGTAATCTGATGCTTTTCTCTTGCGGCCTTCAAAATCCTATCTTTATTTTGAATGTTAGGCATTTTCATTATAATGTGACTTGGTGTAGATCTGTTGCGATTCTGTGCATTTGGTGTTCTGTAAGCCTCTTGTATTTGATTTTCCATTTCATTCTTCAGGTTTGGGAAATTTTCTGATATTATTTCATTGAATAGGTTGTTCATTCCTTTCGTTTGTATCTCTGTGCCTTCCTCATCCCAATAATTCTTAAATTTGGTCTTTTCATGATGTCCCATAGTTCTTGGAGATTCTGTTCATGATTTCTTACCATCTTCTCTGTTTGGGTGATTTTATTTTCAAGATTAAATATTTTGTCTTCATTGTCTGAGGTTCTGTCTTCCAAGTGGTCTAGTCTGTTGGTGATGCTTTCCATTGAGTTTTTTATTTGGTTTATTGTCTCCTTCATTTCAAGGATTTCCGTTTGGTTTTTTTTTTGAGAATCTCTATCTCTTTTTTGAAATGATCTTTTGCTTCCTGCAGGTGCTCTTTCAGCTTATTGGTATTATCATTCATTGCCTGCATTTGCTCTCTTATCTCATCCTTTGCTTCACGAATCATCTTAATCATGTATGATCTGAAGTCCTTTTCTGACATTTCTTCTAACATACTGTCATTGGATTCTATTACTATAGAATCTAGATTTGTTTGGATCATTTTCTTCCTTTGTTTTTTCATGTTGTTCATGTATCTTCCCCTCTAGCAGTGCAGATCTGGGGTATTGCAGATTTCCCCCTATAGGCTTATAGTGGCCCTATAGGTTTCCAAAACCCTTTCTTTAAGGGGAGATCAATATTAGCAGTGCCCAAATCAGACACTATGCAATCCTAGACCAAATAGCCCCTATGGGGACAATAACAACATTGTCATAATAAACAAAATGAGTTCAAATGTTATCTTCGGTAAAACAAACAGGTTTGCAGTAAGGTATGCAGTTTCTAATGGAAGACAAAGAGGATGCAGAGGGATGTAGAATATGGCTGTTAATGGGATAAGAAAAGAATGTACAGAAGTTCTAGAAAATAGAAAGTGTGAGAGTGTAATCAAAAGAAATCGGATGTTAGCATGCAAAAAGGGAGAAAGAGACTCTGAGGGAACAGGTAAACAAAAGGAAAAGAAAGCAAGAAAGTAAAGAAATAAAAACTTAAATTTTTTTTAAAAAGGATAACAAAGAAAATCTACTGTATAACAGTCATATACTAATGAAACCTCCCAGTGTTCAGTAGCCTAATGCATGAGAGGTACCTGACAATGATGTTCAAGCCTCCAGCAAGATTCTCAGGATGGGATTTGCCCCACCCGAAGATCAGAGCTATGGCTTCCAGGGTTATCCAAGATGGCCACTCTGGCTTCGAAATGTGTTGGCTAATGGGGAGTTGTAGCTCAGGGTTGGACGTGGTCAGCTGGAGGTCCTGGAGACAGGATGCAGTTGGTCTGGCAGGGGTCCTGAAGGTCCCGTGTTTTTGGTGTGGTTGTGGGATCCTGGAGGCTGGGTGCAATCAGTCGGTCTGGGGTCTCAGTGATAGGGCGCAGTCAGTTGGTCTGGGGGTCCTGGCAGCAGGGAACAGTCGATGTGAGGGCCCCAGAGGCAGGGAGTGATCGTCGGGCTGAGGGATCCTGGAGACGGGGCTCAGTCAGTCCAGCCAGGGGTCCTACAGGACCTGGCTGTTGTCTCAAAATGGCGGCAGCCATGTGTAATCTAACCTGCAGGTACTGTGGCAGTGAACTTCCAGGCGACAGCAGGCAGCTGGTGCTCTACTGGCGGTCTGCGGTCAGTCGGCTGGCAGCTGTTGGAAGATTGGGAGGTGAACCTCGAGCGTTGGGTGATGGATAGGGGCAAGGTAGGTGATGAACAGGCGAGAGGTAGGCAAATGGTGGATGATAGACGCCTGACAGTGAGCAATCTGCTCTCAAAAAAGGCGACGATATGCTGGCAGACTGCAGGTCATCACAGCAGACAAATGGGGTAAACACCAGGGGATCAATAAGCAGCAAAAACTGCCTCACCGAGAAACAGATATCCTCTGCTTGAATCCGCCATTAGGGAGCGACAAGGAACACAGCCTCCCTCTAGTCCGCCATCCATTTATTTTTTCTTTAAAGAACAGGGTGGTAAGAGGGTACAGTAATCAATGGCAGAAAACTTAGAAAAATCAAAGTTAGCTAATCAATTCTCATTTAAACTTTACTTATAGGCCAAAAAATAAAAAGAATATAAAGAATGCTTCACCCTACAATGGCACATTAAGTATCAGTAGTTTGGAGGTGCTGCCAGGGTAGGGAAAGGGTGTTTGAGAATACACGTGGTAAAAGCCGAAGACAGGATGTGAGTACGCTTCAGGCACACAGTCTCTCCAATCTCAGATTTGTAATGAGTGTTTATACCACAAAATTGTGAGTAGAAGTTCTGCTTTTGTTGTTTTCTTTTACTCCTTTGTAAGTCCTAGATGTAGACTCTGAATTATAGACTAAAGAAATTTTATAGAGCCTATGATCTGGTTTCCATTATCATCATTTCTGACTGGGTCAGCATTAATCTTCTTTGGACCATTTTTGACAGGAGGAAATTAAGGCATAACATGTACATCGTGTTATGGTGTCTTCAAGAGGATTTCAAAGATGTCAATGGGCTCATGCCGTTGGGTACATATGAGAAGGAAAAGCGGAAAGAAGACATTGTTGATTTTGAAAACCTGGATACTGTTATCATCATCGATTGCTATCCTGATTTCCAAATAACAAAACATGCTAATTCCAGAATGAATATTGTTTTCATTCTCTTCTGGCTGACTATTTAGCAACACAGGATGAATTGGTGATGCCAGCTGAGTGCCATGCAAGTGGAATTTCTAACTCTAATTTCTTCTTGAATTATGCTTCCCCTCTGAATATCTGTTGTCCCTGAGTCAGGAATCATGTTACTATTTTCTGTCATTGCTCTGTACTTTGTCTATGCCATCTTTCCCTGTAGCTACATCTAGCCAGTTCACTTTTGTTTGGAACATCACAAAAGCAGTGGAAGAGGGTTTCCATGGAGAGATTTTATGCCATGAAACCTTTTCCTGTCATTTATTACTTGACCTTTAGAGCATGATGCAAAATCCAAAAGTTCAGGTTGTTCCCTCATTTTGGGGCATAAAAATATCTAGTTCCTATGCCTCTTGAGGCTTATTTTGTAGATGTCATCATTTTTATTGTTATTGTTACTATTGCTAATATCTGTGAGCACATTTGGAGCTTACTGATTTGAAGAGACTGCAAGCAGTTATTGAATACTATCCAAGGACAGAATTTTAAAATCACTATTAAGCAAGTCTTCAATTCCAATAATAAAACACTTATAGAATAAACCTTTTTGGCTATTTAGTATCTTTTTATTAAATTCATAATAATAATGCAATGTTAAAACTATTTGAAAAGATGCCTTTAATTGTACACTAGATTTATAGTTGTAGCAATTACTTTATAGTCTAAATGACATTTTACTAATTTCTGATGAACTACATATTTTATCATTTCTGAGAAATGTAAATGCAAGCATAGACAGGCAATTCATAGACTTGTGGAAAATTGATGTATGTTTATATAATAAGAAGGTGTAAACTATATAAAAATGTTTATATAATAAAAAGGTGTAAATTATATAAAAATGCAACTTGAAGCAATCTAGAATACAATAGATAGTCATTTCAAGTTATTATTTAAGGCATCACATTTAATTTAATTTTCTATTTTTTTTGAAAAAAGTTAAAGAAAATGCTGACCTATGAATTAGTTATAAATAGAACATTTTAAAAGCAAATATCCAATGCTTTCATGATTTTTCAAAGCCTAATAATTACAGAAAATTAAAATGGTATCTCAAATTGACTATACATTATACAATAATTAGTGCTATATGCATGAGAATGTATATAATTAGCTAATAATATGCATACTTTATCACTGATAAAGTTGTAAAAGTGAAGAATTTTGTTTCTTTTAAGAGTATAATCTGGAAAACATTTTGTGAATAGCAATTTACTAGTATGTGTTGAAAAGCATAAATGAGTTCATACCTTTGTATTCAACAATTATATTTCCAAGATTTACAATATGTCATGTGCAAGTTTTAGTAGACAAATTTCTTCATAAAGTATAGATACTTAAAAATGCAAACACTGTAGAAGAGTTTAGAGAGCATATAATTCTATTTTATTTGCCTGATGTTGCTCTGTTCTAAACACCTGAGACAAACACTATTTATATTTTCCTAAGTTATAATCTAGAATTGTTTTACGTATGCATGTGCACACAGATGCAAATATAGCTTGTATATAAACAGAGTCATTCCATACATACTATTATGTTAGGAAACATTTATCTAACTTATTCTTCAGAAAACATAGTTTTCTTCATATGAAAATACCATAATTTATGAAACCAAATTCACCATTGATTGGCTTTCAATTCATTATAGATTTTTGCATTTATAAACATATTGCAATTCAGTAGAATGAATAAAACATAACTTTCCTATGTTCATATATGAATATATGACCAGTGTAACTCCATAAAATGTACAACCAAAAAATGGGAAGTTATACTCCATGTATGTATGAAATGTCAAAATATATTCTACTTTCATGTATAATTAAAACAAGTAAATAATTTAAAAATAAAGTGTAATATGTGTGTATGTGTGTGCTAAAGAGTAGCATACACACACACACACACACACACACACACACACACACACACATATATATATCATCGTGAATTTTAAAGGTATGAAGAGTCAATGTATTCTACAAATAGAATTGCTGAAACAAAGGATATGCATGCAAGATGTCCATGGTTTATCATTACATTTCCTTTAAAATCTTGGACCACTTTTCAATCCCATCAGCAGTAAATAGAATTTTCCAAGCACTTACCAATTTTTACTGTTGCCAAACTTTGAAATAAATGTCAAATTAACAAAAAGAGCCAACTGTGTTAAAATACAAACTTTGTAATTGTACACTTGAAGCAAAAGCTGAAAATGACTTAGACTATGAAAGGAATAGAATATTTCCAATGTGGTTCAAGTATTATAAATTATGAGAGATTGATAGGAGATGAATTCAGAAAAGTTTGGCAAGGTGCAGATAGCATGGGCCTTATTGACTGGTAATGAGATAGGAAGTCATTGTGAATACATTTGTAAATCATCACTGGACTTAAAGCAGAATGATAGCATTTAATATAAATTCTAGAAATATCCCTCAACTGACACATAGAAAATATACTGTAGCAATGGAGAATGGAAACAGTTATGAAGCTGTACATATGGTAACAGGTGTAGATGTAGATATAAACAGATGCAAAAACATTCTGCCATATTTGGACTCTTTATTTTACTAAAATATTAATAAAAGGAAGGAATTTGATAAATTTGAATTTAAAATTGAATTTAACTTTATCAAATTTATCAAATTCCTTCTTGGTATATGAGATTATCTTAATGATTTTACTTTCAACACTCTTACATTGAGTAACTTTTTCAGTAGTGTAGCAACTTCATATTCTCAAATCCATTCTCCTATAAATTAATTAATTTATTATGTAATTATAAATTATTATTTAGAATGATTTATGTTTACTTTTTTCTGTCCTAGGAATTTTAACAGCCTATGTCCTTTTAAAATGTTGTTTTGCTATTTATGGTTTTAAATAGTGTATTTCAATTGCCCTTTACTGACCACCAAGTTTTAAAGTTAAATGGTTTCATTTCAGAAGTTGATTTGCAAGAGAAATTTTTTCAAGTATTACACTTATTTACTCCAACTTTTCTTGCCATAAACTTAATTCTAATCTCTATTCACAAGTACTGGGAGTTTGTACCAAACAATTATAGCTGTAATATTTTTCCATAGCTTAAATTTTAGTTCCTTATTCACACTATTTACATTTTTTCATTATTAATGAATTTGCAATTTTCTTTTAAAATCACAAAATATTACCCATAAAGGCAAAATCTTGGCAAAATATGAACCCACTAAAACCTAAAAAGTAACATTATTATAAAGTTTGTATTATTTAGAAAATTTTAAAAACTATATTACTTCTATAATTTTAACTATATTTAAAAACTATGTGCTTCTCAGAGTTATGAAAGTATGCTTCTCAGCATGCAATATACTTTTGTATTGATATTGGGGTCTAGTAGAGTCCTTTATACTGTTTCATTATATTTGAAGCATTAATAAGCCGTATTTCATTTAGTTTTGTTCCTATTGATGGACCTGTTTTTAAGTTTGATTATTTAATTTGGGTCCTAGATAGGTATCTCTGCTGTATATTTTAAAATTTTTTTTATACTGCCAAGACACTATTGAAAATGTCTGTTCACATTTTATCAACAAGCATAAGATTATCTAACTTAACCAACAATTGATTTTAATGCATTAAGAAAGTGTCCCAATTTCATGGGTGAAAATAGTATAGCATATCTGTGACTTCATAGCAGAGTTTTATGGTTTCTAATTATATCAAATATATTAGAAGTTTTTCAATTTGCTTTCTGCAGTGAGGTTTCTTTTAATATAATTTTTCCACTTTCCCCCTGGATCATACTATATATACCATAGTATACTTAAATATACTATACATCATATGTATAATAGGGTAATGATAATGTATATTTCAATACATATATTACATACATGTAATATATACATGTACCCAATATACACATTTATATATATGTATGCATATGTTCAATATACATATTAATATACATAGTTTACATTTAATGTAATGGATATTTCAAAGACATATGTATATACCTACCCTACAATAGCAGACTAGAACTTCTTACTCCTACTTAACTATAATAACTATATAATTCAGTACCCAGTGATCACCCTCTCCCTATCCATCCTTCCTCTCACTTACCCCAGCCTCCACTAATCTCCATTCTATATATTTTTAAATATTTTTATTGTAAACAAATGGGATACATGTTGTTTCTGTTTGTACATGGAGTAATAGCATACCATTTGCATAATCATACATTTACATAGGGTAATGATTTTTGATTCATTCTGTTATTTTTTCCTTCCCCCCCACCCCTCCCACCCCTCTTTTCCCTTTATACAGTCCCTCCTTCCTCCATTCTTGCCCCCCTCCCACCCCCCATTATGTCATCATCTGCTTATCAGCAAGATCATTTGTCCTTTGGTTTGTTGAGATTGGATTATCTCACTTAGCATGATATTCTCCAATTTCATCCATTTGCCTGCAAATGCCATAATTTTATTATTCTTTATAGCTGAGTAATATTCCATGATATATATATATATATATCTCACAGTTTCTTTATCCATTCATCAATTGAAGGACATCTAGGTTGGTTCCACAGTCTGGTTATTGTGAATTGAGCAGCTATGAACATTGATGTGGCTGTATCTCTGTAGTATGCTGATTTTAAGTCCTTTGGGTATAGGCCGAGGAATGGGATTGTTCGGTCAAATGGTGGGTCCATTCCAAGTTTTCTAAGGAATCTCCATACTGCTTTCCAGAGTGGCTGCACTAATTTGCATCCCCACCAGCAATGTATGAGTGTACCTTTTCCCCCACATCCTCACCAACACCTATTGTTGCTTGTGTTCTTGATAATCACCATTCTAATTGGGGTGAGATGGAATCTTAGGGTAGTTTTGATATGCATTTCTCTTATTACTAAAGATGGTGAACATTTTTTCATATGTTTGTTGATTGCTTGTAGTTCTTCTGTGAAGTGTCTGTTCATTTCCTTAGCCCATTTGTTGATTGGGTTATTTGTATTCGTGGTGTAGAGTTTTTTGAGTTCTTTATATATTCTGGAAATTAGTGCTCTATCTGAAGTAGGAGTGGCAAAGATTTTCTCCCACTCTGTAGGCTCTCTCTTCACATTACTGATAGTTTCCTTTGCTAAGAGAAAGCTATTTAGTTTGAATCTATCCCAGTTGTTGATTCTGGCTTTTATTTCTTGTGCTGTGGGAATCCTGTTAAGGAAGTCTGATCCTAAGCCAACAAGTTGAAGATTTGAACCTATATTTTCTTCTATAAGATGCAGGGTCTCTGGCCTGATTTCACGGTCCTTGATTCCATTCTATATTTTAATCTCATGCTTGTTGATGAGAAGTGAACAGGGATTTTCAATAGTGTCTTGGCAGTATAACAACCTATTTTATTCTTCATAACTATCATGAAAGGTATTTTTTTTCAATTCATCAAGCACCAGAAACAGATTTGATTTTAGGGCTACATAGCACACAGAACCTTCTCCCTTAGAGGTTCTTATTAAGTATTTGAATAAAGTGTAAGAAATACCTACTCTTTAGCATACCCTGAATTAGGGTAAATTGTTTCACCAAAGTTCTAATGTAGTTAAAAATTATCTATTGACCATTTTTGTATTGTCTAATATAAATGTAGAAGAAAATCCTGCTGTCTTCTGCATGGAATATCTTTTCCTATGTCTTCTCTTTCAGTTTATATGTGTCCTTGACTCTAAAATGAGTTCCTTACAGAAACTTACAGTTGGGCTTTGTTTTTTAATCTATTTATCTCAATAACCACTCTGAAAATAAATGCTTTATATTTAAGGCAGTTTTGATTTGAAGTTTAAATGGTTCCTGCAGGAGAAGAGTAAAATTCTATTGTTGATTTTGTATTCACATTACACCTAAGGCCAATAAGTGAGAATATTTTCTTAAGACACATTGAGGTTCTTTGGGTTTGTAAGGCAATCAAAAAGGAAGGGAACAGGGTGGAACTGGCAGTTGCAAACTGTATAAAAGCCTCTTTGAAACCAAGAGCTATTCTCAAAATATCTTACTAACTTTAAAAAAAAAAAATGTTATGAATTGTCATTTGTGCTAAAATTTAACATGACTGACAAACACTTCATATTTTGCCCTCTCCAAATATAATATATATTAATATAATGCTCAAAACTGACAATAATTAAAGTACAAGAATTTATAAATAAAACAATTCAGAAAACCAAATTGCACATATATGAAAAATAATCTCCTAATTATTAATCTTTTCAAATAGGTGTTTAAAATTTGTCTACTCATAACCTTGTTATGAATTGTCATTTGTGCTAAAATTTAACATGACTGACAAACACTTCATATTTTGCCCTCTCCAAACATGAAATTTAAACTGAATAAATGAACAACTATAAAAAAGCAAACTCCTTCTGTCTCTTCTTTAGTACAATTGCCTATGGCATTTTATCCCTTGAAAAGCATAATAACTGTTAGTAAATTAACAAATCAAATACAAATGAAACTCAGGGCTTTACTAAAGAATTTGCCTTGCAGTGTTTAGCTCTAGTTTTCATTTAAAATTCCTTAGTAGTTGATATTCAGGACCTAGAAGTTTTCATGCACCCAAGTGCCTAGACTTCTCTTTGTAAGTTAATCTTCCAAGTTTTCAATTTGGATTTAAACTTGCTTTCTATTCCTGAGGCTTAATGTTATTCTCATGATGCTATGCTTTGGTGCTTTATTATATAATATTTTCTGCTTGATAAAATTCTTCCATCCTCTTGTAACCTGACTTGGTCCTAGTTACCTACAAAATTTTGCATTCTTCAGGGATAGCTTCTTTTCTTTTCCAATTGAACTTTGTACATAGCTTCTTAATGGTAAAAAAATACTGTTTCTGGTTTTGTTCATGTTTATATTTTACCACTTGACTATTAGTTAACAGGTTAAGGTAATGGAAATCTTTAATTTTTTTTCAAACTAGCCAAACCTATATAGATAGATAGATAGACAAAGTTAGATAAATGGAGATCATGGCAAAGAGAGCTAATAACCTACCAAATAACCATTCTCTTTTCCAGACTCCAAATTTTATCTTGACCCATTGCAGGTAGAAATAAAATTTATATTTCTAATCTCTCTGGCAAATTGGTCAAGTAAACATAAATATTGAGAAGGAATTCTAGGAAGCTTCTTTAAAATGATCCAATTCATTGGAAAGAAGGATCATAATACTCTCTGTCCTTTATTTTTTATATTAAAGTTTTAAGTCAGATGCAATGATCAGAGCTTCAACAGTCGTCTTGACCTTGAGAATAGAAGCCAGATGGTAAAGGTGCTGAATGTATAGTGTTAGATGAAAGGCCAAAGCCACCAAAATATAAAGCTAATGAAGCTGATTGGAGAGGGCTACATTCATGGTTTTTTTTTTTAACATGAGATATTAACTCCATGATATTGTGGTATCTGTTACTTTCAGTCAAATATAATCCCTAACCAACACAGAGTTACGTTAAAACAAGAAGGAACCAAAGTGTTGTTAAATGCAACGTTTGTTTTTGTGTGTTTAGATAAGATAAAAAAAGAAATTGTGACAGTGTTGGTACTTTTATGTAGTACCTACTATGTTTCTGGTTGTTTGAAAATACAACAAAAATTTAACAAAACACTCATGAAAGTATTTTAGTATAGACACATTGTGATACATGTGCTATCACTTGAAGCATTGACTTTGGACTTCTGCAAATGATCGACTTTAATTTCTAGAACACCATCATCACCAGCTACAACTTCTAATTTCTTCTTCTTCTTCTTTCTTTCTTTCTTTCTTTCTTTATTTTTTTTTACTTTTTCCTCAGTATTATACTTGGAATTCTCTTCCTCCCCATGCCTTCAATTGCCATTGTTCTGGAGAGTTTCATTCTTGACCTTTTTGCTGTTCATTTGGTTTAGTCTTTCTGGGTGATCTCTTCAGCTGACAAAATATCACATACTTAATTTATGGGTATATGGATTAAGAAGATCTAGAACTGCATATCTAACTCTCTAATACATGTCTCCATCCATATATCTTTTAGGAATTTCAGAACCTCCAGATGTACAAAGAACTCATTTTACTTCTGCATTCATTCTCTGGCCCAGCCTCCTCAGCCTCCTACAATGCCTTTCTTGATTATTGGTACCACAGTCTTTCTCTAAACTAGAATTTTCATCTCCAGGATTTTCTCTTCCATCTGTCATTATTCAGTCACTAATTTCTACTTCAGGAATGGAGACTGAATTCATTAGGTATTTCCCAACAGCCTTTTAAATTAGATTACTGGTCAATGCAGCAGCCTCATTACAACTTCCTGCCACCTAATTCTCCTTTGCATGGCTGGTTCTCTACACACAGCTTATCATACCACTGCCAATTATATTTGTCAAAAATAAACCAAAATAAATTTGAAGTGTTATCATGTTTATTGGTTTCCAGTATGCCAAAGTTCAGACTCTTGGTCATGCCATGAGTTACAGATTTTAAGTCCCAGCCAATATGAACTTCTTTCAAATACACTGTGACTTCTCATGCCCCTCTGCATAATATTTTTGCATCTGTCTGAAGTATTCTGTTTTTACTATTTCATTTTTTATCTATTGTGCTTTCATTAGTAATTTCAAATTCATATTAAAGTTGCTTTCTTTAAAAAGTTTTAATTAATTTTCCCAGAGAGTTGGTGATTATTTTTTTTAATCTGTGGTAACATGAACTCTTGGATAGTAGGACATTGTAATATATTTTGAACTATAAATTTATGAATTTTTCTTCCATAGTAGAAATGAGACTTTTGAGGAGATGGGCATTTTAAAAAGTATTCCTTATATTTCCCTAAGATTTAAAAGACAAGAAATGCACTATGTTAAGAAGATCTAATTTCCTTCCTTCCTTCCATTTTTTCCTTTACATGGGGTAAAATATAAATGAGAAATGTGATCAGTTTTTTGATTCACAAGACAGACACTCAGCAATGATGTTCAAGGTTGTAAATTATCTTTTAAAACCGATGTTAGCAGATTTTCACTGGTTAACTGTGACACATGAAGGACATATGTTCATAGAGATGTACTGCAAACTTTGAATGGACCTAGAAATTATAGTTTTTATTAAAGCAAACCCATTCACTTCTCTTGGATTAATGACTGTATGACTAGGCTCACTGCTCTTAAAACAAATACATCAAAGAAATTGTTCTATGGGTCAAATTTCCATGATTACTCTGACATTTTTCTGTCCATAGAATTTTAAATGGATCTTTTCATCTTAGTTTCAAAGTTTGAAGAGACTGATCTGTAAGTTTTTTTCTTTTGTCTGCACTGATTGTATTATTCCTGAAAAAAGACTACATTTTTTTTTTTCTTTGAAGTCTAGGATCCTGATTTAGCCAAAGGAGAGGATAAGAGAAACAGCTTCAGTGGGGTGTTCATTTACAGAACAACCTGACCTGATTTTGAAGCTGAGTGAGTGGGAAGAAGATAATTCTCAATCCCTGTTAATGCCATTTGGATGACTAGGTTACTGTCCCCTTAAAAATGGAATGGACAAAAAAGTTCACAAAAGGCTAATAGCAATCACCCACAGTTATCTTTTCAATCAAAGCAAGCATCTGATTCTAAGGAAAAAAATCCAGACCATTAGCAAATCTTGATCCTCCCTCCTCAGATCAATCAGTTGTTCTATAAAATACAATGATTTCCTCAATAACCCCTGCCATTTCTTCTCTGAAGAAAGTTTGCAACATCGAAATGAAATCAAGTCAGAAATTAAAATGGGCTACCATCAAGTATCATAATAATGTGACTTCTTTCAAGGAGACATTTCATTTTACTAATAGACATACTTGTTCTCTAAAAGTATTAATTCTTATGAAATTTTTTTTCTTTGTACAAAACTTGCTACTATATATAAACTCCTACATTATACTAGCAGAGGGGCAGAAAAATGATGTATTGGACAGTTCTTTATAATATCTAACATTACAGATTTCTGCCTCATAAAGTCAATGACAAGATGTAAAAGAATAAATGAGTAGTATTCAACTATTTGAAAGACTTTAAGTACTTGCATTTTCCAGCCCTAATTACAGTAGTTATGAAATAAATCCTAATAAAATTTTATTTTTGATCACATAATAGTGTGTATTGTTAAGACTATTTTGAGTTATAAGTTTTAAGAATCAACATTTTGGAAACATACCTATATATAGTTTTAGCTTAGGAATTATGATTATCTGCACATATATGAAATACATATGTGACAGCCTCCAGCAAATGCCAAAAAATACCAAACTGAATGTTGTTATATCTTAATTTTACATTTAGAGTATATGTTTTGCCACTTTAATTTGTTCACTAAATTGTATTTTGTGTTTTATGACTACTGTGAGTCTATTGATAGACTAAATAGACAAATGGACAATGGTGAGACCATAAATAAAAACAGAAACCTGACCCCCAACCTGCAGCATGAAGCCAAACCAATTTCTGCAGCAACCAGAACAGGTTTGAACAATAACCAACAGCATTCCTTAATTTTTTCCTTTTTCTACCCCAACTTAGTAACAAAGGGAGAAAACTAAATATACTCTCTATATAAGCTGTCACATTTTGATTGGCTTGCCTACAGCTTTCTCCTGCCAGAAGCTTCCAATCAGGGCACAGCTGTAACTTACCTTCTTTTCCTTCCTTCCTTCCCTCTTGCCTTCCTTTTCTTGACTTTAAAGTTTTCCCCTTTCACTGCCTGTCTTTGTTTCTTTCAGCCAAATGAAAGTGATGCTGTCTGATGCCTCTTGCTCTAGCAAAGTCATTTGGGTCATCTTCATGTATTGCTGCAAAATCACTGAAATGCCATATTTCCTACTCTGCTTCACCATGTTAAATAACCACTCCAATAAATTCACTGGTTGAAATTTTTAAAAATAGTTTTACTTCATATGGATATATCTGTGAATATTAGTATTTCTTGGTAGGTTTTAAAAATTCACATTTACTGTCATACAATTATTCTTCTTAAACTTTTTCATTCTTTCTCATGCTTTTAAAATGCTCCATATTAGTAAATGTAGTTAATTTTTACTACAGTATAATATTCAAATCTATGTTTAGAAGAAATCCATTATTCTAGTAATGGGCATTTGGATTATTTTCCATGTTTGGAATTCTGTCAATAAAACTTCAGTGAAGGACTGGACTGTAGCTCAGTGGTAGAGCACTTGCCTAGCATGTGTGAGGCACTGGGTTTGATCCTTAGCATGAAATTAAAAATAAATAAATAAATAAAATAAAAGCATGCTGTTTATCTAAAACTACAAAAATTTTTTAAAAATTTAGTGAATATCCTTGTACATTTTTTCCTGTTCAAATTTTGCATGTGTAAAAATTTTTCTAGTGTCATAAGTACAAGTAGAACTGCTGGGCCTTAGAATCTGGGCCTTTCTACCATGTAATATTATAAAATTACTCTAAAAGTAATGGGACCTAATTACTCTTAAGTCAACTATATATGTTATTTATATCCTCAGACTTTTTAAATTTTATAAATCTGATTATTAATAAGTTGGAAGCTACCATTCTATTACTTTTTATCTCTCTAATGAGACTGAGCATCATATGTTCATATGCTTATTGGCAATTTATACCTTCTGTGGTAGAATGTATTTGATCATTTTATATTTATACTATTTATCATTTCCTTATTGATTGTCAAACAAAAATGTACCAACAAGTTAAACAGGTAGGAAAGACTTTACTTAACACTATTGCATTAGTGGAGAGAGATGAAATTCAAGTCTGCTGAAAGAAAATGCAAGAGAGATTCAAGTACTAGGGAGAGCTAGTGGGAACATACTAGAAGGTAATAGGGAGGTTGGTCAATGTGATTAGGCCATTGGTTACTTGGTACTTTTCAAAATTTGGGCCCTACTTTCCACAGAAACCAAGAGAGAAAGGAGTGCTTTTTCCCTTTATGACTACATTTCAAAGGAGAGGCTTAAGGAATAGTTGAGAAGAGGTAGGGAAAAATTTTAGACCTCACAGAAGCACAGAAAGTTAATGCTTTAAGAAAAAAAAAAAAAAAGAGGTCAGGAGTCTATTGCCTAGAAGAAACCTGTCAAAATCAAGCTAAGGGGAAAGTTGAGGACATCTTGGTTGGGGGCTGTGCCATGTTGACCACATCGGCAGCGAGGAGGTTAATTGACATAAGCACACTCAGGTGATTTTATCGTCCACGCACACAATGTATGCGCATGTGTTCTCAAGCGCTCCTAATTGTGCCTGCTTGGACATCTAGCATCTTGCTAATCTTTGCGTAAGTGGTGTGGCCCTGCTCTCCGCCTCCTGGAGGTGATATAAGCATAGGTGGAGCGAGAGAGACACAGCAGCCATTAGCAGAAAAGCAGTAGAAGAAGACACTCACGGAAGCAGCTAAACACACACAGCAGCCATTAGCAGAAAAGCAGTAGAAGAAGACACACGCACGGAAGCAGCTAGACACGAACAGCAGCCATTAGCAGAGAAGCAGCAAGACACACGCGGTACAGCAGTAGCCAGAGAAGAAAACGCCGAGGCAGCAGCGAGTAGGGGCAGCAGCAGAAGGCAGATCGCAGAACGGAGAACTGAGACGCATCACTAAACCACCTTAGGCAGACGTACCCTTAGTTCACAGGATGCAGGACGCACCAGGAAGAAGCAGTAGACCTTAAGTGAGGTGTAGCAAGTCTCTCTTCCTCTAAGCTCTAAGCAAAGCCTGTCCTTCTCTCAAAGTCTCTCTTTCTGTCTGATAAGCAAAGTCTCTCTCTCCTCTCAAAGCAAGTAAACCTCATTTCTCTATCCTCTATAAACAAGCAAGAAAGCAGTGCACTAAAGAGAAAGATAGAAGTGCCTCAGTTTCCACTCCACCACCCATAAGACCCATGCAAGTTGTTGCTGCAAGCGGTGACAAATATCCACGGATTTTGGAACTGCAAAAAGCCAGCGACACATCTTAGTCACTATTTAGAATTTAAATCCTATATAAAATACTTTTCTTTTTTATCTTTAGTTTTTTATGGTATCCTTTTTTTTTAATTCTAGAAGATTCAAGTTTAAATATATTAAATCTATCAGCATTTTCCTCAATACTTTTTGCTTCTTGTTGATTAAATAGTAGAAATATTTTTAGGTTGCTTCACCATGGAAAGGATTTGAGATTTACATAGAGCCTGTAGTCATTGGTAGTAAATTTAAGCTGGAAGAATATACAGAATTATTGTTCTTGCTCTTTTATTGACTGCATATTTTTGTGTTTCCAGATGGCATGTTAAATCAGTTTAAATACACAGAATGTTTTGTATATCAAATTTGCCTTACCTTTCCACCTGGTGGTTTTGTTTATATGGCAGGGAACTCCAGCATTGTGAAATAAGTAGAGTTATCTTTTGAAGTGATGATTTTATAATTTGATAGCAATGGTGACATCCTGCTCCCTTAGCTGCCTATGCTGCTTCTCTCTACCACAAAAAGCAAAGGACTTGTCTTATGCAAAAATATGGGCATGGGTCAGAGGTCAATATCATAGTCAATGTGCATAAGCAATAGGAAGCAGTTGTGTGGCTTGCTACTTCTCTGGCAATCATGTGTCTATGAAGAACCCTACTAAACAGCCCCAAGGAGACACAGCTCCCACACTCTAACACATTGCCTAGTAAGGAATCACCTTTCTAAGGGATTTTATCTTGGATCAAAGTCCACCAGCACCTACTAACTGTGGAATGGTATCCCCATCTCCATCTGTGATAGTTATAATTTCCTGAGCTTCTATAATCTACCATTTACTCTTTTTTGATTCTCTCAATTTATAACCAATTTTCTGTCATTATACCAATACTTGTCCAGGTTTAAGTGCTTATTCTTTCAATTCTCACCATCTTTCTGGTCCAACATGTCCTTCAAGTTTTTATTTCAGTGGACTGTACTGCTATACAAGAGTTTCTATAAACTCTTCTTAAATTTTGTCTGTATCATGTGACATAAATTTCCCCAAATTTTGTGTATTTAGATGTTTCTCCTTAGTAGTATTTAGTGGTGGCATAAGAATTTGCTTATCTTTAAAATTTGTTACATTTTCACTTAAAATAAGCAGTGAATAGATTTAGGTGAATTTTAAAATACAGTTTCCCAAAAGTCAGACCAGACTAAATTTTATCTTTAAGGCTACCGTGAGTATTATTTATTTTATCTCAGATAGGTGTTAACATCTAAACTTACGTTCATAATAGTTTTTATATCACCCATATGCCTAATCACCCAAAGCAAGCACAATCCTGATTTCCCTCTTCCTTTAGTTATAAAATATTAAATGTGTTTATCCAAATGTTAAAATACTTTCTAAAAGCAAAACCAACAATTTTTGAATACGTATTTCCCAGCATCTGCATAAGTATTGATGCTTACAACAAGCTGAAATTCTATAAAAATATTTTCAAATACTCTCTTGACAAGTGAATGCCTAGCTTCTACCACTCTATTTCATGGTTGTGCCTCTTTTGTCCTGTATGCTTCAATTGTCAGTGGCACTGAATGTTACCCAGTTCCTATAGGATTTTGACCTGGTATGGCACAGTGAGGAAAGACCATGTCAATGACAACAGCTTAAAAGAGCTCAGTGAATATTGCTCAAGAAAAGTTCGTCACATCCTGGGGACTTCAGAGGTCTTCGTGTCTGGTTTTGCTTCAAGGTAAGACTATTGACACGTTTGCCAACTTTGCGTCGCTGTGACCAAAATACCTGTTGTGAACAACTTGGAGGAGGAAAAGCTTATTTTGACTCATAGATATTCAGTCTATGGCTAGTTGACTCCATTTTTCTGGTCCCAAGGTGAGACAACATCATGGCAGACGGTGATAGCCCAGAAAACCTGCTCACCTCATGGCAATTGGGAAGCAGAGAGGTGTAGAGAGCCAGGGAAACAAGATGTATCCTTCCAGGGCACATCCCAGTGACCCACCTCCTCCAGCCATGTCCCACCTGCCTACAGTTACCACTCAGTTAATCCATTCAAACTAGTATGGACCAATTAAATCACAGATCTCTTAATGTAATCATTTAACCTCTGACTATTCCTGCATTAACACAAGAAGAACTGCTAGGTCCCATTTTATCCAGTGAATATAAACTTCCTTATGATGAACTTATTTGTGATATTTCATCTAGTGAAAGATTAGTAGAGGCTCAGACTGTGTCACACCTTAGTGTGGTGTGGCTATTGGCTGGAATCACTGGAAAAAAGTAGTTAAATATATATTAAATGTTCCATGTCCATTTGCCAGAGAAGTACAAATGGAAATAACAGTATATAAGACAGTGAAGTCCTTTGGTTTCCATTATAGAAATACTGAAAATTAAATGAATAATTTTAGAAGTAAATGTTCAATGTCATTAAATATCAATAGCTATATATCCTTCCTGTGCTAGAACTGTATATTAGAAACCTTAGTAATAGGATTCAAGTATCATATTGATTGCATAAAAAGAACTAAAATGACATCTTAATATATTAAGGTATACAACATACATTCAAGATAATGTGTCTGTTTTAAACATACAGTTGATGAATTTTGAGAAAAATGCACACAAATAACCACCACTGTGATCAGAATGGAGAACATTTTTCTAATCCCAGAGCATTTTCCTGTGTCCCTCAGCAGTTAACATCCTACAAGCCCAGCTACCCACCCCATTTTTCTGTCTCCTGTCAGTCACTAATCTGCCTTCTGTGTGTGTGTGTGTGTGTGTGTGTGTGTGTGTGTGTGTGTGTGTTTAAATGCTACTGAGGTATAGTTGGTATACAAATATCTGTACATATTTAATGTGTAAAGTTTGAAGAGTTTGGAGCTTAAGAAACACCTGAGAAACTATCACCACAATCAATTCCACAAACATATTCCACAAAGTCTACATCTATCCTATTTATTATTATTATTCAGTGATATGAACACTGAACATAAGATCTAACCTTTTAGAAATTCTATAACTTAGTTTTGCTACTTCTAGTCTAATACAGAATAATGTTTTAGCAGATCAAGCATGTTCTACATATATAAGTAGTTTGTTACTTTTGATTGCTGGGTTCTATATCTATGGTATAGATATACTACAATTTGTTTATTGAGTCAACCAGTCCATGGACATTGAATTGTTTCTAGCTTGGGGGTTATTATGAATTATTATCAGGTAAGAACAGGAGTTTCTGTGGATATGTATTTTTATTTTTCTCAACTAAATGCCTTAAAGTTGAACTGCTGTATCATTTGGTAAATATATATGCAATACTTTGTGAAATTGTTTGTTTTCTAAAGTGGCTGTACCATTTTATATATTAAATAACCATGAATAAAAATTCCAATTGTTCCACAACATTCATGTAAACTCTAAATACTTGTTGTTTTCTTAATGATTGGTTTAAATTTGCATTTTCCTAATTGCAGTTATGTTACACATTTTTTCATGTGCTTGTTGGCTTATGTATCTTTTTTTGGAAGAACCCATTGAACTATTTGATTAATTCTGATATTTACATATAGTAAAATTTATCTGCTTTTGGTGTAGGTTGTATAAACTTTGCCAAAAAGTATACACTTGTGTAGCCAGTACTATAGTCAAGATACAGCACAGTTGTATCCCTGTAAAAATAGCCTCATGATGCACCTTGTTGTCCTTTGACTATTTTTAATTGGCTTCTTTGTTTTCTGTTTTTGTGATATAGAAGTTGTATATATTCTTGGATACCAGCCATCCATCAGAAATAAGTACTGTAAATTTAATTTTCTTAATGGTGTCTTAAGAACAGAAGTTTTCATTTTAATTTTCAGTTTAATGTTTTTGTTCTTTTTGGTTTGCATTATGTCTAGAATTTTTGCCTCACTGATTTTGCATAAGTTATATCCCATGTTCCTAAGCTTTCTAATAGATGTTTTCTAGTTTGAACTTTATTTTTTTTAAATACTGGGGATTGAACCTAGGGGCACTTTACCACTGTGCTACATCCCCAGCCCTTTTTTTTTTTTTTTTTATTTTGAGACAGGGTTTCACTAAGTAGCTGAGGGTGTCACTAGGTTGTTGAGGATGGCCTTGAACTTGTGATCTTCCTGTCTTAGCCCCTTGAATTACTAATTTACAGGTGTACGCCATGGCATCTGGTTGTAATTTGAACTTTTAATTTTAATATGATTTAAGTTTTTGGAAGGGAAGTGAGGGAGTTTAGCATGAAGTAAAAATCAAAGTTTTTTCAAATGGATATCCAATCCAATTGCCTTTTTTCTCAAATCTAGAGTTCGGTTTTTACCATTAGTGGATGTTAACTTTTTCCTCTTGATGTATGCCTTTCATTTCCCCTAGTTTTCTTAGAGTTTTTAGCATAAATGGGTTTATAATTATGACAAATGCTTTTTTCTGTATCACTTGAAATGCTCATGTGGCTTTTCTCCCTTATTCTATTACTGTGGTATTTTAAATTCATTTGATTTCCTGAAGTCAAACTGACCTTCCATTGCTAGGATAAATTCCCCTTTATTAGATTCAATTTGCTATTTTGTTTTTGTTAAGTACATTTGAATCTGTATTTATGAGGAAGTTGATTCCTTTTTTTTTTTTTCTTAAAATATTTTTGCCTGGTTTTGGTATTAGGATCATTTTGGCTTAACAAAATAAGTTGGGAACTGTTCTTTCCTCTATTTTCACAAAGACTTTTTGGTAAAATTAGTATTATTTCTTTCTTAAATGTTTAACCAATAGCAAAGCTATCAGTTCTAACTCTATGTCAAAGTTTAATTGTGAATTCAATATATTTAATATATTTATAGGCTATTCATTTTTCATATATTCTTAAATATGCTTTGGTATTGATGTCTTTTAAAATATTTTATCATTACATCTAGGTTGTCAAGCCTTGATTAATTAGAGAATATTTATTTAATAAAATCATTAATATGTTGTATTCCATTATATCATCCTGGTTTTATTTTCCTTACTTACAAATATTTTTTGTTACTTACATGTTTCTTCATCATTTTTTTTTTTGTTTTTTGGTATCACATTTTATCATGAAATTGTTTTAATATTCTCTAATTATTCTTCCTTTTATAATTTATAGTGATACACCCTCTTTAATTCTTGATCACTTTACAATCGTTTTTAGCAGTTATTGTTTTCACAAAAAGATGTATTATTTATTTCTATTTGTTTTGTGGATTCATGATGAAATTTATATTAGTTCCTACTATAAATATTTTAAATTGTGAATTTCCCTCTAAGTTTTAGAGTGCTGAGTTTCTATATCACTCAGTTCAACATATTTTCCACTATCTCTGGGTATTTCTTTTCTGATCCATGAGCTTTCTCACAGTGTTTTTCTTTATTTTTTCCCTATAGTTGGTTTTCATCTTCCTAAATTTTGGTTATTGTTTCCTAAGTATCTTTTCCAAGCAAATATTAACTTATTTCATAAGTCTATTTAGCTTTATTTGTTGAATGAGTGCATGAATATCCTAGTAAATGTTGTATGGTTACATAAAAAGGCTGTATGTTCTGCTATAGTTGAATGTGAATGTCCAAGAATATTGAGTAGGTCGATCTGTTTGATAATGGCACTCAAGTCTTAAATTTTCCTACTCAATTTATATCTACTTGTTATTGAGATAATAGTATTGTAATATTAATAATAATTGCAGATTTTTATTTTTCCTTCAGGTTTATTAGTTTTGTCTATGTATTTTGACACTATTTTCAAGTACATACATATTTAGAATTTGTTTCTCTTAATAGAATTATAATGTTACAAAGTTTCTCTCACCTTAGATATATTAATCTTTATGAGATTTTCTTATTGTATTTATGAAGCCTTTTCAGTTTTCTCATGATTAGTGTTTATATATTATTTCATGTCTTTTTAATTTCAAGCATGTTTCCTATAATCACATATAGATGGCATAGCTTTTTAAAAATCCAGTATGACAAACTGTTTTTGAGTTTTCACTTAATATAATTATCAATATGTAGATGTCAAAGTCTACTATTTATTTGTTTTCTATGTATGCCATCTGTCTTCATTCCTTATACTTCTGTTATGGTTCAGATGTGGTGTCCCCCAAAAGCTCACGTGAGAGACAATACCAGAAGGTTCAGAGAAGAAATGATTGGGTTCTGAGAGTCTTAACCCAATCAGTGAATTAATCCCCTGGTAGGGATTAACTGAGTGGTAACTGAAGTGGTAGGTGTGGTGGGAATGGGGCGTGGCTTTGGGTATATATTTGGATCCGGCAGGACTCTCTTGCTTCCTGGTCGTGATGTGAGCTGTTTCTCTTTGTAACCCTCTTCTGCTATGATGTTCAGCCTCACCTGGAGCCCCAAGGAATGGAACCTGCTGTCTACGGATGAAGACCTCTGAAACCGCGAGCCCCTGAGTAAACGTTTTCTCCTCTACAGTTTTGCTGGTGGCTTCTTATAGTCACAGCAGTGAAAAAGTTGACTGAAACAGTTTCTTTTCCTCTCTTCTGTATTTATTTATTTTTTATTTAGTATTCAATTGTATCTTCACTATTGGACTGTTAGGTTTTTAACATTTTAGTGGTTTCTCAAATGCTAACAATAGCTATCTTTAAATTATCAGAGTATCCTCTGAACAATATACTATTTAATGTAAAATGTATGAAAATTTTAGCAAATGACCTTTAGTACCCTCTTGCATCATTTACACTATTATTATTATACCTTCTTTCTCCACAGGTTATAAAACACACATGTGCTACATCACTGCTATTTTTTCCTTAAACAGTTACTTTTTAAGGAAACTAATTGAAGGGAAAATTATCTTCTCTTTTCTATACAGTTACCATTTCTGATATTCTTTATTTCTTTGTATAGAACCAAGTTTCTATTTCCTATCATTTGTTTTCCACTTGGAAAATTTCTTTTAATATTTTTTTAAAGGATGGGTCTGCTGGAGATAAATTTTCTTCATTTTACCTTCGAAAGAGTTTTAAGAGATTAATGAACCATTTAGAGAAAGGTTGTTACATTTGTGTTGGCCCATTTTGTCACTTTTAAATTATTATTTTATTGTCTTCTGGGTTGTTTCATTCCCAAAAAGAAGTCTGCAGTCTTTCTGTTTTTACCGGTTCCTAATGTATCATTTTTTCCCTATTTTTAAATGTTCTCTTTGTCATGGGAGTTTAATATTTTGACTGTTTTTATATCTCTCATTTTTATTAACAGGATACATTGATATTATTACTATAACATAATAAAATGATCCCTGTATTTAACAAAAAATTTCAAATTATTAGAGAATATCTTTGAAGTCCTTGAAACAGATCTCCTTTTACTACTTCTTAGGAGAAATATCTGCTGCAATGATCATTTTAACCAGGAGGGTGGAATAAAAGCAGAATATAGCTTTTCAATGTTTGGAAATATATTCTTCTAAATACTTTGACTAAAGTCAATCACCAGATAGGTAGAGGATGTTTCCCACGGCCAGTCTCACTCTGTTATCATGTCTCCTACTTTGTTTATATAGTCAAATCTCCCTTTGTCTCCATTTTAGGAAGACTCTTGCATTTATGTTTAGTGTTCACCCAGATAATCCATCTGGGTGAACACTAAACATAAGATGATCTCCCCATCTTCACTTTCTGAGATAATAGGAGTTTGGATTTCAACATGAAAACTGGGAGGAAGGCAAAATTTAACCCATAACAACCTGCAAAGTAGAGAACTATTGACTTAAATTAGCAGCCTAGCTAAGATAACAACTAAGTACTCCTAATTTTTGTATCAGAGCTCTTTCCACATTATTAGAATTGATTCTGCCTTGAATAATTAGAGATACAAATCTGACATTTCTTAGTTGATTTCAGCTGGGTGTGTACTCTAGAAATGCATGTTTTATACAAGTAGCACAGCCTGGGTTTAACATTTTCTAACGAGAATTTCAACTCAAGAGACACTTGTGAGATTGCTTCATAAAAGAAATCTTGGCAGCTCATTCCATTTCGTTTGTAATTCCAAAGAAATTGCCCATCAATTTTATATATGCCTTTGTTGTGCCAAACAACTTGATTATGTCAGAAACAGCAACAATGATTAATTTACTTACATTGCACTCAGTAAGTCATCAGGGGAGACTCTTACCATTTTCTTCATCTTTGGTATTTCTAGAACGTGACTACCCCACTAAAACATTTTCAGGCTTAATGAAATTTCTATTACAACAACAATTTAGCAGGTTAAAAGCCCAATCCTTGACAGCTATCTTCAGACCTCATCAGAAACCAGGCTTAGAATTCAGACAGATAATACAGCTTTAAAATAACATGACTGATATTTTGAAAATGCCAAGTAAGTAGCATCCACGTTATTTAGATTTCTTCCATTTTCGCCTTTCTTCAATGACAAAACCAAGAGACTGATTTATCTAGCTTAAAGTCTGTTTTTGTTTTTGATTTATGATGCTCAATATGAAACTACTTAATAGTATGTAGAGCAACTGAAAATGTATTGCCTGGAGCTTCCAAGTATTTTCCATAAATACAACTCAGGACTAGCAATGTTAGAAAATCATAGTTGGTGGTGAGACCAAAATCATACATCCTAATCCACAGAGTAGCTCCCTACCCACTCTTTATTCAATACTAATGAAACCGGGACCAGGGAGAGTAAACACAGCCTTGCTTATTGGGAACCTGGAACGGGATGGGATTGGGATAATTTATTTTTTCCTTTAGGATAACCAACTTTTTCTTAGCAAAATAAGAACATTTGATTCCTTATTATCGGTTAGATATGAGAGAAGAAACAAGGCATCCTTGCAGAACTCTCCATCACTATAGGTTTGAGTTTAAGAGACTTTAGGCTAACCCTAACACCCCATATCTACTTAAAATAGACCAGAAATTCAATACTTAATAGATTTACTTTCAGTACTCCACAGATGATAAAATTATAATATAGATATGTACATTAAACATAGAGATATTTCAAATAAGAAAAGTGAAGATATTTTTCTTTTGAAAGCTATGAACAAATTTTCCATTAATATCTTGAACCTTCAAACATAAGAAATATTATATATTTAAGCTCAAATTTTGATGAGTTGTAGATGCTTTTAATGTAGAAATTGGTATTTTTAAAAGTAATATTTACTGCTTAGGATTAATAATTTGATAAACTAAAATATTTTAATTAAAGGAAAGGGAATATTTCCACAAATTCGGATGTCGATTGTATACCATGAAGATATTACTTTAATATCTTATATTTTGAGAACAAGAGATTAAATTATAATCTTTCAGAAAGTCAAACCTTTACATACCTAATTTGTTTCTTTTCCAAAAGTGGAACTTTTTCTTTTACTCTTAAAATTTTTTTCATAGAGCTGGGTACAGTGGCATGTCATCCCAGCAGCTTGTGAGGCTGAGGCTGAGACAGGAGCATAGAGAGTTCAAAGCCAGCCTCAGCAAAAGCAAGGCACCAAGCAACTTAATGAGACCCTGTCTCTAAATAAAATACAAAATAGGGCTGGGTATATGGCTTAGTGGTCGAGTGCCCCTGAGTTCAATCCCCTAGACAAAAAAAGATAAGAAAAGAAAGAAAAAGAAAAACAAGAAAAATTTCATAAAACACTAAATAGGCTTGAATTTCAAGTTGTTTACTATGCTGGCCTATAATTAGCTTTTGAGACTGTAAAGTTTTCATTTACCTCTGAAAGTCCTATGATTGTATTACATTCTTTAGAAACTTTTTTTTTACCATTTCCCCAGAATGAAAATGTCAAGATATTTGTCAAAATATTTCCCAAGGAAGTTTCTTTATGTATAGCTAGGTATCAAAAGTGTGTGCTGTAAAAGAAGTGAAATGTACTTGGATAATGTTGCCTAAATATTTTTCTGAGAGATTTAAAACTGAAAAGGAACATGAAGTTCACTAAGAATCAGATTCTAGGTATATATGTGAACTAAATTTAAATTTTCCCCTGATGAGTTTTAAGAAATGCAAATTTACTAGAGAGAGAGAATAGGTTTACAGAGTAGGAAAATGTAGTGGACTTACTAAAAACAAGTTCTGAGTAGATCCTTGACTGTGAATAGAGTCACATAAAAGGAGTAAATTCCCTTGAGAATAATCTGTTTGAATTCTATCAAATTTGGTTGAAATATAGTTCTGTATTTTTAGCCTAGAGATTTTAACTATCTCATTAATGTCTCATTAGACATTAAAAGGTCAGAATAAATGATCTGTAAGGTCTTTATGATCACCTCTATAATCTCGAGGTGGTAGACCCGTGTCAATGTAGTAGTGTGTATTTTCCCTACTTACTGTTCTTAAAGGAAATCTCTTTAATATTTCCAAATTAATTAGGTTTCTCTTTCTAGTATTAAGATGTATATATTTTAATATATTAAGAAGTATGCATACTGTTAATGAAATCCAATTTTATTGTTAATTTAAAAAAAATAAGAATTTTCAATATTGATAGGAATTATGGTTTGGATGTGAGGTGTTCCCTGAAACTCACATGGGAGACAATGCAAGAAGGTTCAGAGAGTCGTTAAGAAGAAGGTTGTGTAATCCAATCAGTAATTTAATCCCCTGATAGGGATTAACTTGAGTGGTAGCAGAAGCAGAAAGGTGTGGCTGGAGGAGGTGGGAATTGGGGCGTGGCTTTGGGTATATATTTGTATCTTTTTAGTGGAAACCTCTCTGCTTCCTAATGATGTGAGCTGCTTCCCTCTGCCATACTTTTCTGCCATGGTGTTCTGTCTTACCTTGAACCCCGAGGAATGGAGCTTTCTATGGACTAAGACCTCTGAAACGGTGAGCCCTTAAGTAAACATTTCCTCCTCTAGTATTGTTCTGGTTGGATCCTCTAGTCACAGGAACAAAAAAGCTGACTAAAACAATAGGTATAATTGTACTCACTTTTCACAAATTTCTTCATATAGAACATTACATTAATGGATATCCTGTTATTGAGCCATCTTTTCATTCCTTGAATTACTCCCTCTTGGTTAATGATATTTTTGTTTGATTAATGATTGATGTTGACTTATATTTATTAATATTTTACTAAGATTTTACATTCATATTCATATTAAAATTTATCTGTCATTTCCTTTCCTCTACTATCCTTATTAGGTTTGAATATGTAAGCTTACATTTGTATAATAAAACTATTGAAAGTTTTCCTTCACTTATAACACTTTGGAACAATATGATATAACCTTTACATAAACTTGCCTTTTAAAGCTTCGTGGAATTCTGTGCTTTGATATTATATAGTTCTGTCCAAAATGTTTGAAACTATTTATGGACTTAGTAGGTCTCAACTTTCTATAGTTACAGCAATTAATTTTATTTCTTCTTAAGTAAAATCTTTGCTATTTGCATTGCATTAGGTTTCTATTAATGCATTTTCTTTGTTGTAGAATCTAATCTAGTTTATTAATTGCATTTAGTTTTTGTCTCCTTAGTCTCCTACAGTTGTGACAGTTTTTCAGTCTTATGTTTTCATGAAGTTGGAAATTTGACAGACACTGGGAAGATGTTTTGTAGAACCCTAAATTCATATTTACTTTTTATCTTTTCTCATGACTATATGGGGGCTATATAGAAATAACGCAAAGTTCTAGTGGTTTTTCTCATGGATTTCTTTTCACAGGATAATGGTATTTATGTGATGTCACTAATGATGCCAACTCTGATCCTTTTGCTAAGGTAGTGTTTGCTAGTTTTATTTTCTGTGAACTTATTTTTCCCTTTACCTATCATACTATTTGGCAGTGAGTCACTCAGTTCAGCCAGTTCTCAAGGGGGGAGAAAGTTTTGAGCTCTGTGTCTCTTTTTCCTCATATATTTATTTATTCATCATTTTTATATTAGTTCTATTCATTAATATTTATTTTATGCTTTGAGTTATAATCCAGTGTTGCATTATTTATTCGGTTGTTCAAATAGTTCCATCATTTGGCAATTGGGAACTCTTTCAGATGGGCTCCTGTGTTCTTTTCATATGTTACCATTCTTTTGTACTTGGGGGGCTTCTTCATTTTTAGGCTCTACAGGTATTCCAAGCTCATCTTGTGTTATTTCAAACCTTAGCCCTAAAATCATCCATTTCTCCAGCAAACCCTGTCTTCATTTGTTAGAAAATGGTATCTGAAACCAAGATCTCTGCATTGGTTGCTTATTGCTTCCAGGTGTCATTGCTTCTAAGTTCACTAAACAGTGGGGGTAGAGATAGTTAATCTATGTATGTTTGATCACCAGTCCTGGTGTGCACACATAGCTAGAATGTTTTCTGCATCTATATTTCTGTGTATACATTCAGAAAAAAGAACGAGTTCATACTTCTGTTTCTAACTCTAATAAAGTACCACAGGATTCAGTCTAGCCTGTCCTCATTTTCCTTCTCTAACAGGGAGAAACATAATTCTCACCAGTCACCATTTATTTAATTGTTCAATACCATACACATAAAAAATTCAGAATTGTTAACCTATAACATAATGAGAAATAAATTTACTAACTGTAGAATGCTATTAAGGAACAGTTTCTTTGATTTTTAGTCTTATAATTTCTTCAAACAAGTTTGCAAAATTATGTAGCTCCACTTCTCCCCCTGCCCTTTTATTTTATTTAATATGATTTTGTCATACATTTGTAATATTGTAACACAGATTCATTTGCACAATCTGCATTCTTTCCTGAGATCCCAGACATCTTTACTGATGCTGCGGGAGTTTTGTTGTTTTGTAGCTTGCATACATTAAGTCATTCATTGTGACAAAGGAGTTTGGGTATTAACAAATACATAAAGTCATGTATATAACACCATTGCTTCCTGGGGCTAATTTTGATGATTGAGTTTTCTTTGTAAATTATTCATTTCATCTGAGCTTTGAAATTTATTTACATAAATTTCTGATAAAACGTTTCTATCGATCAATCTATCATCTTTCTGTCTAATTTGTTATTCTCTGTATAATAGCTCTGGAAAGTTTATTTGTGTTTACTAGTTTAACTGATGTATTGGGCTTAGATTTGTGTAATATAGCTATGTAGATTTTTTTTCTGTCTTTGCTAAGTTGGATATTTTATTCGGAACTAGGAAGACTTGTACTTTTAACTAATGATTACCTTTATATTATCAGCTTTTATGTTGTTCCTGGTCTCTTTCTATTGAATTTATACATAATATTGGAACATATTTATGGGGTGTGGCATGATTCATTGATACATATATTCAGTTGTGCAATGATAAAATCAGGGTAATTACCATTTTCTACTTTCTCAAATATATATCTTTTATATATATTGGAAATCTTCAGATTTTTCAAGTTATTTTTGAAACATAAATACCATAAATTATTGTAGACTATAGTTATCCTATTGTACCATAAAACAGTAGAATTAATGCCTCCTAACTTCTCAGCCTCTGCTGACTATAATTCTACACTTCACTTCTATGAGATCAACTTTTTTAACTTCTGCAAATGAGTGAGAACATAATGCTTGTCTTTCTGTGCCTGGCTTATTTCACTTAACATGATGTCCTTCAGTTCCATCCATGTTACCAAAAATGGTAGGATTTTGTTCTTTTTATTGCTAAATAGCATTGTAGTGTGTGTGTGTGTGTGTGTGTGTGTGTGTGTGTGTACCTTAAATCTGTATTCATTCATTCCTCTGTATTTTTCATCTGATGGACAGCTTGGTTAGTGTTATATGCTAACTATTGGGAATAGTCCTGCAACATTTCAAAACATTAGTGTAGGCAAAGTTTTATTTTTTTAAATAAAACTCTAAAAGAAGAGGCAACAAATGAAAAAATAGACAAATCAGATTTTATCAAACCAAGAAGCTCCTTTATAGCAAACCATCAACAGAGTAAAAGGATAACCTGTAGAAAGGAAGGGGGGGATATGTGCAATCTTTTCATTTAATGAGTTATTAATATTCAGAATATATAAGGAACTGAATAGCAAACTGAATTAAAATAAATTGATTAAAAATGGGCAAATGACATGAATAGACATTTCTTAAAACAAGATATACAAATAACCAAAGAGCATATGAAAAATGCTTAACATAATTAATCATAAGGGAAATGGAAATGAAAAGTATAATGACATATCATATCACCCTAGTCTGAGTGGATCTTATCAAAATGACAAAGTTACAAATGCTGGTGAGAATACAAAGGAAAAGGAACTGTTATTCATTTTTAGTTATAATATACATTAGTATAACCATACAAAAAGCTGTATGGAAGTTCTTAAAAAAAAAACTAAAGATGGGGTATATCCAAAGGAAATGATTTCATGTTATCAAAGAGATACCTGGACTCCTTCCACCCTCCTTCCCTTGCCTTTTTTCTTTTATCTTCCTTCCTTCCTTCCTTCCTTCCTTCCTTCCTTCCTTCCTTCCTTCCTTCCTTCCTTCCTTCCTTCCTTTCTTTATTTCATTTTCTTTTCTTACTTAGGCTTCCATTACTGGGTTTCTCACTTTTAGGTTATTTATTCAATTTTAGCTATTCATTATTTATGCAGAGTAGTACGACGGTAAAAGCTTATTACTCAGAATCTACATAACTTGAGAGGGGAAAATTCTTGTTTGTTCACTTTCATGATAGAAGTTTTCCTACTATGGCCAGTGTTAAGCTATTGATGTGTCTGAATGCAAAGTCAGAAAGAGATGCACCAAATTGTATAGTCGTTTCCTCTCCCTTCCTTCCTCCCTCCCTCCTGCACACCCCTCCTCTTTTTCATTTTTGTGGTATTGGGGATTGAACCCAAGAGTGTTGGGGCTCTGAGCTACATCCCCAGCCCTCCCCCTTTTAAACAAATTATTTTGAGCCAGGGTCTCACTAAATTACTGAGGCTGACCTTGAACTTGTGATTCTCCTGCCTCAGCATCCCAAGTTGCTGGAACACAGGCATATGCCACCCCAGTAGTGCATCACTTCTTGCAAGCCTGTCTGAGGCCATACCATTAGGCCATTGCCACTGTAGTGTTTATGAGTTCATTGGACTTTTCATCTCTCTTTCTTTAAAAAACTTTTTTGGTCATATTATTTCACTTTACATGAACTAACATTTACATGTGATTTTTTACACTTGTAGTTTACTTTCAGACACACACACACACACACACACACACAAACACACATAATTCTAGGTATTTAATACTTAATATCAGTTCTTTTTTTTATTATTCTTCCAGTTCTTCTTTGGTGGGAGGAAGCTCACCCTCTAGTGAAGTTCTTGGGGAGGCACATCAACCAGTCTCCATACAGCTTAGGAGGACAAAAGTTCATGGTAGAGTGTTTCTGAGCCCTTTCTAGCCTTAAGGTAACTTTCCATAGATTTGATAAGAAACAGATTGATCAAATATGAAAATATTTGGTCAAACTTTTTTCTGGAGTTACTCAAAGTTATTTCATTTTCTGATAGTGAGTTAATTATATATACCATAAAGCCAATATCAGTTTTCACTTTCTTTACATCCTATTGCTTTTATTATCATATGACTCAGAGCTAGCATTTCAGTTAAAATTTTCAAACAACAATTAGAAGTGAGATTTTTCAAATGTCAATTCAAATTTTATTTATAGAATTTTGAATATAATTTGTAAATATTAACTATTCTTCATCATTTGGTTAATTTTCATTTAGTGTCTCATTTAAACATGTATTGGATATATGTTGCCCACCTGCTATATTTATCACTGTTTTCTGTTCTTTTTTAAGTTTATATTTTCTCTTGACTACCCATTTCTATATTAAGCTATTTTGATTATTTTTCTATCAAATCTGTATTTCGCCAGGAATCTTGTAACTTAGTCATTTCTGAGATAATTTTATATTTTATTTCAATATCTTTCCTCTCTGTTCACTTTTTCCCAGAATTTTAACATTGATGTTCTAAAATTGTTAAGTTTGTGTTTAAAAACATGCAAATTGATTTGGATTATCCTGTTAAAGTTTTCTTTCTGCTTCATAGCTTGGAGATGGAGAAAGATATTCAGTCTGTTTTCTTCTACTACTGCTTTTAAATCAATATTGCCTGATGTTCTCTTGTTTATTTTTAAATATTTCATGTATTTCTACACCAGCGATGAAGGCAATAACGGGAAAAAAAGGGAGTTACTCCTTTCTTAATTTTCAAAGATGTATTTTTCTCTTGATAATTGAAATGCAAATTCTGTATAAAACAGGACTGGGGGAGAATTTCTTTCACCAGTGCTGGGTCCCTAATGTGGATGCAGTAGATTATTTTAATTACTCTGTTTGCTTTTTCATTCTGTTCACTACCAAACACCCAAGGATCATATTCTCCTGATTTGTTGCCAGGAAACATTCACATCTCAGACTTGTTCTCAGCATTCCTAATTTAGAAGAGATGCCCCTCCACCCCTGGTCTTCTGGGTGTGGAGTTTCTCCTGTTCACTGATAGTTACCCTCTTTCACTGTCTCTTTGCTATCTCTTTTTGCTAGTCTTCATCTACCACCCTCTTTTAGTGAAGACTCAAGAGCTAGCTCTTCTGGATTTTGATGATTATGTTTTTACTTATATAATTATTAAAATACATTTTGTTATTGGCTTGTCTCCTGCTTATGAATAGTAAGTCATGTGTAGTTTTATTTGCTCTTCTGTTTCACATCTAAGTGTGAATATCTCTGGATGGAATTATGTGTGAAGCATATGTGAACAGATTTAAACCAACCTTCTTTATGGAAGAGAAAACTGGAGGGATGTCCTCACCTGCAGCCCCCACCAATACTGACTTTTACAAATAAAACAAATTGAATTGTGAATTTTGTATGATAAATTTTAATCATAAATATGCAGTTTTCTATAAGATTTTGGAACTGTAAAATTTTCATAGAAATTAGCATCTCTATAAAAACAAGGAAAAGCATAGATGAGTGCTAAAAACTAAAAGGAGGACCACAAATTCTAGTTCTTTCAAGACATTTCTAATAGACAAACCTTAGAATTGGAGAATCCTAGTAGGCATACTTACCATTCTTCTGCCAGTGAACCTATAATTTATATTTAAATGGGAGAAATTAACTAGATGACAAATGATCTTTATTTATGCAGACTGGATAGTTTACCAAATATTAGAATTAGCAAAAGAAAAGCAATGAATATGAAAGCACATGTGTAATTAACATAGATATAGTCTTAGAAAGTAAAGTGGGATGGGGATCACTCTAAAGAAGCAAAAATCAAATTCGCTAAGAAGGAAATTTATAGCAACAATAAAAAACAAAATATTCTATAAGTGTTTTCAACTAAGTCCAAGATGGTGTTGCATTTATGATTTGAACAATCATTAATAAACAATCAGGACAAGAAAAATAAGAGTGCAAAGACAAATTTGCCAAATTAACATAAACACAAACAATATAGATACTATAAACTTATGGTTATAACCTGTTGAGCCCTCAGTGCCAAGAATCTTGCTATTTCTCTGGTGTGAGCTCGTGGCTACATCCCAGCTCTTTAATGATGCAGTCTTCTCAGGTCTCTGAAGAAGTCTTCGCACTTGAGTTCTATGATCTCTCTTCTGGGCTCCCTGCATGCATCTTCACAGAGGGAGTGTCTGTTCCTACAGCAGACCACCCTACCCTTGTGCGGGAGCTCTCAACTCATCTCTCCTTTGCAAACACTTGTCTAGTTTTCCTTTCCTTCACTGGAGTCAGCTTCCCAATATTTCACTTAGTGCTTTTATGTCTCTACTTATAGGTTATGATTTCTGGGTTTTGCTTTGATCTTATTAGTATTGTCATTAGAATTATTTTGGCTTTTTCTTGAGTTGAGGATTACTACCTCTTATATATATATATATATATATATGTATTTATATATATGTTTATATGTATTATTTATATATATAATGGAAGTATTATCATGCACAATAGTGGGCTTGGTGGTCACAATTTCATATATACATAAAATAAAACAATATAATTTCATGATTTGTTACTTGTTTTTTTACACTCTAGAAACATTTAACATGGTCTTCCAATTAAAATGTAAATATTTGGAAAGAGTATGTAGAATCCATTCCCTTCACACACACACACACACACACACACACACTGTGCTTGATGGTGATGATGTATCTTTTACTTTATTTTTTCTCTATTGTTTTGAGTATATTCAGTTTTCACTATGTTAATGATCTCCATCCTCATGGTTACATGTAGCAAATATATTTAGTATGACTAGGAAGCAATCCATTGTATGAATGAGCTAATTTACATTTATCCAATCAACTTTTTTTTTTTTTTTTTTTTTGATGTGACATAACTTTAATGATTTGGGATTTTTTTTTTTTTTTTTTTTATTGTAAACAAATGGGATACATGTTGTTTCTCTGTTTGTACATGGCGTAAAGGCATACCATTTGTGTAATCATAAATTTACATAGAGCAATGTTGTTTGATTCATTCTGTTATTTTTTCCCTTCCCCCCACCCCTCCCACCCCTCTTTACCCTCTATACAGTAGTTCCTTCCTCCATACTTGCCCCCCTCCCTAACCCTAACTCTAACCCTTCCCTCCCCCCCATTATGTGTCATCCTCCACTTATCAGAGATATCATTCGTCCTTTGGCTTTTTTAGATAGGCCTATCTCACTTAGCATGATATTCTTCAATTTCATCCATTTGCCTGCAAATGACATAATTTTATCATTCTTTATGGCTGAGTAGTATTCCATAGTATATATATACCACAGTTTCTTTATCCATTCATCAATTGAAGGGCATCTAGGTTGGTTCCACAGTCTGGCTATTGTGAATTGAGCAGCTATGAACATTGATGTGGCTGTATTTCTGTAGTATGCAGATTTTAAGTCCTTTGGGTATAGGCCAAGGAGTGGGATAGCTGGGTCAAATGGTGGTTCCATTCCAAGTTTTCTAAGGAATCTCCACACTGCTTTCCATAGTGGCTGCACTAATTTGCAGCCCCACCAGCAGTGTATGAGTGTACCTTTCTCCCCACATCCTCGCCAACACCTGTTGTTGCTCGTATTCTTGATAATCGCCATTCTAATTGGGGTGAGATGGAATCTTAGGGTGGTTTTGATTTGCATTTCTCTTATTACTAGAGATGTTGAACATTTTTCCATATGTTTGTTGATTGCTTGTAGATCTTCTTCTGTGAAGTGTCTATTCATTTCCTTAGCCCATTTGTTGACTGGACTATTTGAATTCTTGGAGTAGAGTTTTTTGAGTTCTTTATAGATTCTGGAGATTAGTGCTCTATCTGAAGTATGATTGGCAAAGATATTCTCCCACTCTGTAGGCTCTTTCTTCGCATTGCTGATAGTTTCCTTTGCTGAGAGAAAGCTTTTTAGTTTGAATCTATCCCAGTGGTTGATTCTAGCTTTTATTTCTTGTGCTATGGGAGTCCTGTTAAGGAAGTCTGGTCCTAGACCAACAAGGTGAAGATTTGGACCTACTTTTTCTTCTATAATCTGCAGGGTCTCTGGTCTGATTCCGAGGTCCTTAATCCATTTTGAGTTTAGTTTCGTGCATGGTGAGAGATATGGGTTTAGTTTCATTCTGTTGCATATGGATTTCCAATTCTCCCAGCACCATTTGTTGAAGAGGCTATCTTTTTCATCCCAGGGATGCAAGGTTGGTTCAACATCAGGAAATCAATAAACGTAATTCACCATATTAATAGACTTAAAGTCAAGAATCACATGATTATTTCAATAGATGCAGAAAAAGCATTTGATAAAATACAGCACCCCTTCATGCTCAAAACACTAGAAAAAATAGGGATAGTGGGAACATTCCTTAACATTTTAAAGGCCATTTATGCTAAGCCCATGGCTAATATCATTCTAAATGGTGAAAAACTGAAAGCATTCCCCCTAAAAACTGGAACAAGGCAGGGATGCCCTCTTTCACCACTTCTATTCAACATCGTTCTTGAGACTCTGGCCAGAGCAATTAGACAAACCAAAGAAATTAAAGGGATACGAATTGGAAAAGAAGAACTCAAACTATCCTTGTTCGCTGATGACATGATTATATATTTAGAGGAACCAGGAAATTCCACCAGAAAACTCTTAGAACTCATAAGTGATTTCAGTAAAGTAGCAGGTTACAAGATCAATGCCCATAAATCCAACGCATTTTTATACATAAGTGATGAATCTTCAGAAAGAGAAATTAGGAAAACTACCCCATTCACAATAGCCTCGAAAAAAATAAAATACTTGGGAATCAATCTCACAAAAGAGGTGAAAGACCTCTACAATGAGAACTATACAACACTAAAGAAAGAAATTAAAGAACACCTTAGAAGATGGAAAGATCTCCCATGTTCTTGGATAGGAAGAATTAATATTGTCAAAATGGCCATACTACCTAAAGTGCTATAAAATTCAATGCAATTCCAATTAAAATCCCAATTGTGTACCTTACAGAAATAGAGCAAGCAATTATGAAATTCATCTGGAAGAATAAGAAACCCAGAATAGCTAAAGCAATCCTTAGCAGGAAGAGTGAAACAGGGGGTATTGCGATACCAGATCTTCAACTCTACTACAAAGCAATAGTAACAAAAACGGCATGGTATTGGTACCAAAATAGAAAGGTAGATCAATGGTACAGAATAGAGGACACGGACACAAACCCAAATAAATACAATTTTCTCATACTAGACAAAGGGGCCAAAAATATGCAATGGAGAAAAGATAGCCTCCAATCAACTTTTGATGGGCATTTGAATAAGTTCTGGGTTTTGACTACTGTGATTAATACTTCCATGAACATTTCTTAGTAACTATCCTCATATATTTGGATACATATCCATTTCTGTTTTTCTTGATAGAGATAGGTTGTTTTTTTTTTCTGAACATGAGTACTGTGTTATATATATATCTTTCTATGATATGTCTTTCACCAATTTTATTATATATTTTGATTAACAGAACTTTTTAATTTTAAGGCAATCCAATTTATCAAATTTAATGATTAAAACTTTTCAGAACTTTTTTAATTAAACTTTGCTCACAGTTGATGGAAATATTTTTTTTCTTCTAAATAATTGAATATTTTGTCTTTCATACTTAAAAACTATGATCCATCCAAATTAATTTTAGAGAATGTTGTAGAGTAGGGATTTTTTTATCATCAACATATAATTTTTCAGTATTCTTTAAAATATTATCCTTTCATTGCTAACTTGAATGCATTTTTATTTTATATTAGGTTAATATATTAGTGGCATCTTTATTCTATTGATTTGCTTGGCTGTGCTTGTGTAAATAGCACACTGTCTTAATTATGTTACTTTTATGTTATCTCAATTTGTGGTAGTGTAATTCATCCAGCTCCTCTTTTTTAATATATTTATCTTGACTATTTTAGGTACATTGAATTCCAAAAATACTTTAAACTGAGAGATTTTTTTAAATCCTGGTAAATGAGTATAATCATTTTTCCAGTTAGTCACCAATATTATTTAATTGACTGTGTATCTACTGAATGTTACTAGCAGCAGCAAGGATCCTCTTTCAGAATGTAAAGAGGATTTTCACTGACTTCCTCCCAATGTAAAGCAGATGTGTACAGTATCTTACATTTCCTGAGGATCCATGTCTTCTACCTTTCCTTTTTAAAATCTTGTGCCCATAAATATTTTTTTCAGTCGTCATTTTTATTCAGTTAAAAGTAAAGAATTTGTGTCTAGATGTAATAGTCAGATTTATTACTAGATGTAATAGTCAGATTTATTGGGGAGATTTCAAATGCTCACAACGTAACAGAAAGACCAAATTTTGGTTTGGGAAACAGTAGGAATGTGAGCATCTCTGAGGATTACAGAGAAATAACTACTAATATAGTCGTATTGCAGGACCAGTCTGGTCAAGGAAGTGCTACAAATAGAGATGAACTTTCAAAATGAAAATTCCTCGAAGAAAATGTCAGATTGGCCAAATTTGTTGGCTGCCCACACCTCTCCTCCTCAGATATGCAAGTAACAAGGTGAAGTTGAATGAAATCTGGCCCTCTCGGCTTTTATAGTGAGTTTCAGGTAGTTATATTTGTTATCCAGATGGAATTTTACAGAGAGAGGGCAGGGAGCAATTCTTCAAAGTAAAATCAGAGTACCATAGGGGAGAGGAACACTATGCTTGATGACTGAAACATGACAGATGTCCACTATAGGAATGGAATGACCTTCGGCAATTGAAAAGAATAAGGCATTGCTGTCTGTATTAATAAAAATGTGTCTTTGAGACATAAAGAATGAAAAGGAAAACCCAGAACAATTTATAAAGTACAATAATACCCGTTTTAATCTTTAGGAGTGGTGGACATACTTATGAACTTAAAACTGTAGAAAATGTTTTAGAAGCATAACTACCACTGCAGAGTTTTGTTTAGAGAGGAAGATAATGAGACTGGGGGAGGGAATGTTAAATAAAGACTTTAAAACACCTATATTTTTTTTCCTGAGGAGAAAATATTTGTATACAGTTGTCTAATTTTAATTTAAAATAGAACTTCAGAACAATAAAAAAAAAAAAAATCTTTGCTCTACACACTCCTCTTTCTTGGCCTTTTTACCATTCTAGTCCAAGATAGCCTATTGATTTTTTTTGACCACTGTACAATTCTAATTTGTCTACTTGGTTTCTCCTCCTATTCCAATTTATTCTTCAGGTTTCTTCTAGAATTATCTATTAAAAGCAAAACTATAATTATTTCACATTCCTAAAGAAACGACTCCTTAAAATGATTTCAAAACCCCAAACTGTGAAGTCTGATTGCTTTCTCCCTCTTCAGTCTAAATTCTCCTCTTTGAAATAGTGCCAATCTTTATAAAGCACATCTTATAATACATAAAATTTTATGCACTTATTTTTATCTATTATGAAAATATTGCTATATAACTTAACTCCTTGTCCTAGTAGTGAAATAGCTAAGAGTAGTACAACGAACATGTTAATTCATTAAATAAAGGCAACTTTATGGTATTTATGAAGAGAATTTAAATTCTCAAATAATTACCATCTCTATAGATGCCTTGGAATGTCTCCAGGAGGAAAAAAATCATCCATGTTTATATGAATATCTATTTTCTATCTATACAGACCACTTAGACAAGCAAAGGAATAACCTAATTCCAAAATGGGCATTACAGTTGTATTTGTTTCCCAAATGTCTGTATTAAATCATAGTCCTGTGAACCTGAGATAGTCTGTGGGAACCATGATGGACATTTTTTAAAGTGTAAAATGTCTGAGAAGTAAACCACAGAAGTCTGATTGACTTCTTGACTTTTCAGTCAACATACCCAGATTATGGCCTCAGAGGAGCCAGATAGTTTACTTTTCAGGCCTGGCACAAATGTGGTTGGCAGGCTGCTCTTCTTCCCATCTACCCTTCCACTTCAGTTATTGATCCATCAATTCATTTTAGTGGCATGGAAAGAAGGAAAAGAAATAGTGCTTAAAAAGAGAGGTAAATTGCTCACTGACTCATTGTAAATCCTTTGGTAATTAAATTTGAATATTATTTAAGTAATGACTAATCTCTTTCTCTCTTTTTCACACACACACACACACACACACACACACACACACACAGTACACACATACACACAAAATGGAATTTTTTTCCAGTCTTTAAAAAGGAGATCCTGCCATTTGTGACTATGTACTGACATGTGGGACACATAAAAATGATGCATGATCTCACTTACATGGGGAACCTAAAAATGTAGAATACATAGAAACAGAATAGAACATTGGTTACTAGAGAAGTGATGTGGGGGATACAAGGATATAGATCTAAAGTTACAAGGTTTTACTTAGGCAGAATGTATATGATTAGAAATTTAATACATAACATCATAACTCTCATTAATAATACTGTATTACATGATTAAATTTTGACAAGAGAATAGATTTCAAGTGTTCTTACCAAACACACACACACAAAAGTAACTGCGTGACATGATGGATATTGTAATTTGCTTTACTATAACAATCATTTCACTTTGTATATGAATGTCAAAACATCATGTTGTATACCTAAAACATGCAATTATAAAAGGCAATTATTAGAGCAGGAGGGGAATGGAACAGACAACAGTCTTAAGCTCTCTCCCCTACAAGGTCATATATTTACTCTAGCCTAGCTTTAAAAATAATAATAAGTTTTCTGATCAAGGGTTTATTTGGAGTTTACATAACAAAATACTCTATATATGCACTCATTGAAAATTATTGTACAGCATAGGTTAAAGTGGTTACTGCTGATCATGAGGAGCACTGAGTAACCTAATTGTCCCTAATTTGTCTAGTTTTTATGGCCAGTGCTTACTTCTTTCCCCACTTTTAAAAACAAGCCTTTTGTCTCCTTCTTCTGGATTTGTATTCTAAGATCAAGGTTTAAATCCAAGGACATTTCCTTGAAATTTAGCTGAATCACTAAAACTTCATGCTATCTTTAGTTCCGTAGTTCAAGTCTTCCCCTCACATAAGGGTTATTAATTGTTATAATGCTAAATTCTTATCTGGAGGCGATATTAATAGGATATTATCTGTCAGAAGCTTAGTATAACTAAATAGATCAAGAATCATGAATTTTTAAAATATCATATTGCCTAACTGATTTTCAGTTGTAAAAAGATAAAAATACATTTTAGTATAGATAATAAAAATCATAGCTCATAGTGATTTGGGAGAAGTGACTCCTTTACTCCTTTTAAATATATGTAGTGGTCTCTTTAGTTAGATTTAAAAGTGGCGGAAGTATGAAGAAATCCAGTAGCAGTAATGAGCAATAAAAGCAGATATTTCACATTTTGAATAACATTTTAGAGATTTATAAACATTTCTGATAACGAACATCAATTAATTCCTAATATTCCATGGCAATTCTACGATGCCTCTGCAATTGACTTACTCTCCCAGACAGTATTTAAAACGTTTATCCATTCTTCTCAAGTTATCAGCTTCCTTCCCATCATCCCCAAGAACCCACAGGAATAATTTCAACCCTTCCTGACAAAAGAGGTTGAAGTTTGTACTCAGTGTCCAGTACTTCTCTTCACCTCTCCTCTCTAGTATCTGCTATCATCTTAGAGGCATATGAATCTGGGTGGGCAGATATTTAAAAGGAAGGAGAAAATTAAAAAGGCAGAACTATTCCAAAAATGTCCTATTTTGTAAAATAAATTTCAGAAATAATTTATTGTTATAATTGAGTATTACAGAAAACCAATTGAAATTTTTTGTAGTTATTTTGTAAATTAAAAGAACAATGAAAGTCTTCCTACATGACTCAAGCAGAAAAATGTATGGGATGATTAAATTTTTACCCAAATGGAGAGGTAAAAATTCTCCTAGGGAATAAATTGTTATGAGTCATCAGGAGACAAAAGTTGCCATTTTGATTTTGTCATGAGTTGATGATGCTCAAAATAATTGTTAAAAGTATTGTGCCATTTCTCTTCTTTTTACTCTGCCCTTCCTTTCCTTTTCTAAACAATGTGGTGGTTAAGCTGTCTGGTGGAGCAGAACAAGATAGGGATTTGTGTTAGGAAAGGAGGGGACGTGGTGACCAGGAGCAGGGTATCAGAGTGCTATTCGGGAGTCAGAGCCTGAGCAGAGTAAAAGGCATCCATGCAAGGAGAGGGCCTGGTGTGGAGTATTAGAGTCCAAGGGGGTACAGAGGTATTCATCCATTTGGGGGCAGATGACTGGAAAATCAGCCTTGTACAAGGTATCTGACCCCAGAGAGAGTGAGGAGAGTTGTGGACCTATGGGCCTTCTTATCAGGTGATTGGATGGCACCTGTGATTCACTGGGATTTGTTGAAATCAGTCCCTGATCTCAGGCTGTTCAGTTTATCTGGAGAGTTCCTAGGAATGAAGTTATCCAGAGAACTTAGGGAACTGAATGATGAAAGTCAGACACATCCTCTCTATATTTGACTCCTTGCCTTTACCACTGTTTTCTTCTAGCCACCAAATCAAAACCAACGTCTATGTAATTTATCCCAGAGAATACGTTTTGGATTCTTCCAGGGTGAGGATCAGTTGTTGCCTGTTGCACAGAGATAGAGGAGGTATCTAGGAGCTTAAGTCCTATTCAAAGTAATGTTAAAATGTTTTCCCATCATCATCCCCACCACTTACGAACCCTGTCTTTTTTTTTTTTTTTTTTTTTTTTTGAAGATGCTATTTCTACTTCCTATTGTTCTCAGGGTTCTATAATGGATCTGTTGTCTCTTGTGATTTCTTCCTCCGAAGGCCAGCTGCATAGGTACAACTTATGGACCTGCTTTCCATTTACCAAAATTTTGTTGATTCTTCTCTACTATTGTTTTCTTTGTGTGAGAATCGATGTCCTCTTAAATTTTGTTTGGGAGCATTTGAATTAGCTTGAATGGTTTGGGAAAGGGGGAGAGGTAATGTGAGCACCCTATACTTCATGTACACCTAGTTCTTGTTTGTTCACATCCCTGCTGGATCCTCTGACTCTAATTTCTCCCTATACAGCATTGTAATTTGCCACATTTATTTTTCAATGAATTGTCTCAAATTATTGTTCTTTGAGAGCAGGATCCAGGTATGGCAGACTTTGTTATAGTCCCCTTTTAAATTTGTTTTTACACGCTCGGTATTCCAGGAGTCATCAAACAATTTCGTAAAGAACCAGATAGTGAATATTTTAAGTTCTGTCACAGTTCCCCAACTCTATTGGCACAGTGTGAAAGAGGCTGTAAATGATGCATACAGTAATACTTCATTTATGGATGGTGAAATTTGAATTCCATGTAATTGTCACATGCCACAGATTATTATAATTTTAATAATATGGTACATTATTCCTCCTATGACTTTTCAACAATTCTTAACTTGTGGATTGTACAAAAACAGGCAGCCGGCTAGATTAAAATGTGGGACATATTTGTTGACCTCTATTCCAAATTACCAGTGATTTTGACATTCAGATAATACTGATTCAGATAGTAATTTAGGTTAGAAGTCTGTGAGGTAAATTTTCCTAGGTAAGCATTTTGACGAATCTTTTTTTTAAATTCATTTTTTTTTTAATTTTTTTTTATTGTAAACAAATGGGATACATGTTGTTTCTCTGTTTGTACATGAAGAAGAGGCATAACATTTGTGTAATCATATATTTACCTAGGGTAATAGTTTTTGATTCATTCTGTTATATTTTTTTTCTCCCCACCCACCCCTCCCACCCCTCTTATCCCTCTATAGAGTCCCTCCTTCCTACATTCTTGCCCCCTTCCCACCCCCTAGATGTGTCATCATCCGCTTATCAGTGAGATCATTCATCCTGTGGTTTTTTGAGATTGGCTTATTCACTTAGCATGGTATTCTCCAACTGCATCCATTTGCCTGCAAAAGCCAAAATTTTAATATTCTTTATGGCTGAGTAATATTCCATGTTATATATATATATATATATATACACCACAGTTGCTTTATCATCAATTAAGGGACATCTAGGTTAGTTCCACAATTGCTTATTGTGAATTGCTATGAATATTGATGTGGCTGAATCTCTATAGTATGCAGATTTTAAGTCATTTGGGTATAGGCCGAGGAGTGGGATAGCTGGGTCAAATGGTGGGTCCATTCCAAGTTTTCTAAGGTATCTCCACAATGTTTTCCAGAGTGGCTGCACTAATTTGCAGCCAAACCAGCAATGTATGAGTGTACCTTTTTCCCCATATCCTCTCCAACACCTATTGTTGCTTGTATTCTTGATAATTGCCATTCTAATTGGGGTGAGATGGAATCTTAGGCTAGTTTTGATTTGCATTTCTCTTATTACTAAAGATGTTGAACATTTTTTCCTATATCCATTTACTGTTTATAGATCTTCTTCTGTGAAGTGTCTGTTCATATCCTTAGCCCATTTGTTGATTGGGTTATTTGTATTCTTGGTGTAGAGTTTTATGAGTTCTTTATGGATTCTGGAGATTATTGTTCTCTCTGAAGTATGTGCAGCAAAGATTTTCTCCCACTCTGTAGACTCTCTCTTTGCATTGCTGATAGTTTCCTTTGCTGAGAGAAAGCTATTTAATTTGAATCTATCCCAGTTATTGATTCTTGCTTTTATTTCTTGTGCTATGGGAGTCCTGTTAAGGAAGTCTGATCCTACACTGACGTGTTGAAGATTTGAACCTATATTTTCTTCTATAAGATGAAGGGTCTCTGGTGTGATTCCAAGGTCCTGGATCCATTTTGAGTTGAGTTTTGTGCAGGGTGAAAGATAGGGGTTTAGTTTCATTCTGCTGCATATGGATTTCCAGTTTTCCCAGCACCATTTGTTGAAGAGGCTCTCTTTCCTCCATTGAGAAACTGTATTTATTTGGGTTTGTGTCTGTGTCCTCTATTCTGTACCATTGATCTATCTGTCTATTTTGGTACCAATACCATGTCATTTTGTTACTATCGCTTTGTAGTATAGTTGAAGTTCTGGTATTGCGATACCCCCTACTTCACTCTTCCTGCTAAGGATTGCTTTAGCTATTCTGTGTTTCTTATTCTTCCAGATGAGTTTCATGATTGCTTGCTCTATTTCTGTGAGGTATATCATTGAGATTTTAATTGGAATTACATTGAATCTGTAGAGCACTTTTGGTAGCATGGCCATTTTGACAATATTAGTTCTGCCTGTCCAAGAACATAGGAGATCTTTCCATCTTCTAAGGTTTTCTTTAATTTCTTTCTTTAATGTTCTGTAGTTCTCATTGTAGAGGTCTTTTACCTCTTTTGTGAGATTGATTCCCAAGTATTTTATTTTTTTTTATGCTATTGTGAATGGGGTAGTTTTCCTAAATTCTCTTTCTGAAGATTCATCACTTATGTATGAAAATGCATTAGATTTATGAGCATTAATCTTATATCCTGCTACTTTAATGAATTCACTAATAAGTTCTAAAAGTTTTCTGGTGGAATTTTCTGGTTCCTCTAAATATATAGTCATGTCATCAGCAAATAGGGATAGTTGAGGTCTTCTTTTCCTATTTGTATCCGTTTAATTTCCTTGGTCTATCTAACTGCTCTGGCTAGAGTTTCAAGGAAAATGTTGAATAGAAGTGGTGAAAGAGGGCATCCCTGCCTTGTTCCAGTTTTTAGGGGGAATGCTTTCAGTTTTTCACCATTTAGAATGATATTGGCCATGGGCTTAGTGTAGATGGCCTTTACAATGTTAAGGAATGTTCCCACTATCCCTATTTTTTCTAGTGTTTTGAGCATGAAGGGATGCTGTATTTTATCAAGTGCTTTTTCTGCATCTATTGCAATAATCATGTGATTCTTGACTTTAATTCTATTGATATGGTGAATGACATTTTTTGATTTCCAGATGTTGAAGCAACCTTGCTTGTATCCCTGGGATAAAACCCACTTGATCGTGGTGAACTATCTTTTTAATATATTTTTGTATGTGATTTGCTAAAATTTTGTTGAGAATTTCTGCATCAATGTTCATTAAGGATATTGGTCTGAAATTTTCTTTCCTTGATGTGTCTTTGTCTGGTTTAGATATTAGGGTGATATTGGCTTCATAGAATGAGTTTGGGAGGGTTCCCTCCTCTTCTATTTCATGGAATACTTTGAGAAGTATTGGAATGAGCTCTTCTTTAAAGGTTTTGTAGAACTCGGCTGAGAACCCATCTGGTCCTGGACTTTTCTTTGTTGGTAGGCTTTTGATGACTTCTCCTATTTCATTGCTTGAAATTGATCTATTTAAATTGTGTTTGTCTTCCTGGTTCATTTTAGGTAATTCATATGTCTCTAGAAACCTGTTGATGTCTTTGCGATTTTCTATTTTGTTGGAATATAGATTTTCAAAATAGCTTCTAATTATGTTTTGTATTTCAATTGTGTCTGTTGTGATATTTCCTTGTTCATTCTGAATTTTTGTAATTTGGGTTTTCTCTCTTCTCTTTGTTAATGTGGTTAAGGGTTTATCAATTTTGTTTATTTTTTCAAAGAACCAACTATTTATTTTGTCAATTTTTTCGATTGTTTCTTTTGTTTCAATTTTGTTGATTTCATCTTTGATTTTAACTACTTCCTGTCTTCTACTACTTTTGATGTTTCTCTGCTCTTTTTCTAAAGCTTTGAGCTGTAGTTTTAGGTTATCAATTTGTTGATTTTTTTTCTTCTTTTATTGAATGTGCTCCATGAAATAAATTTTCTTGTAAGAACTGCTTTCATAGTGTCCCAGAGATTTTGATATGTTGTTTCTTTGTTCTCATTTACCTCTAAGAATTTTTTAATTCCTTCCTGATGTCTTCTGTTATCCATTCATCATACAATAGCATATTATTTAATCTCCAGGTGTTGGAGTAGTTTCTGTTTCTTATTCTGTCATTTATTTCTAATTTCAATCCATTATGATCTGATAGAATACAAGGTATTATCTATATCTTCTTGTATTTGCTGTGAGTAGCTTTGTGACATAATATGTGGTCTGTTTTAGATAGGGAGCCATGTGCTGCTGAGAAGAATGTGTATTCGCTCTTGGTTGGATGATATATTCTATAAATGTCTGTTAAGTCTAGATTATTGATTGTGTTTTAGAGATCCATGGTTTCTTTGTTCAATTTTTGTTTGGAGAGTGGTGAGAGAGGCGTGTTAAAATCACCTAGTATTATTGTGTTATGGTGTATTCGATTTCTGAAATTGAGAAGGATTTGTTTGACATACATGGATGAGCCACTTGGGGCATAGATGTTTATGATTGTTATATCTTGCTGATTTATGCTTCCCTTAAGCAGTGTGAAATGTCCTTCTTTATCGCTTCTGACTAACTCTGGCTTGAAGTCCACATTATCCGATATGAGGATGGATACTTTGACTTTTTTGCTGAGTCCATGTGTATGGTATGTTTTTCCCCATCCTTTCACCTTTAGTCTGTGGGTATCTCTTTCTATGAGATGAGTCTCTTAACAGCCAGCAAATTGTTGGATCTTTCTTTTTAATCCAATCTGCCAGTCTATGTCTTTTGATTGATGAGTTCAGGCCAGGCCATTAATATTCAGGGTTATTATTGAGATATGATTTATATTCACGGTCATTTGGTTCATTTTTTTTTTTTTGGACACGAATTGATTTCTCCTTTGTTTGGTTTTTCCTTTAGGATAGTTCCTCCCTTTGCTGATTTACATTATTGTTTTTCTTCTCTTCCTCATGGAATAGTTTGCTGAGAATGTTCTGTAATGCTGGCTTTCTTTTTGTAAATTCTTTTAGCTTTTGTTTTTCATGGAAGGATTTTATTTTGTCGTCAAATCTGAAGGTAAATTTTGCTGGGTATAAGATTCTTGGTTGGCATCCATTTTCTTTCAGAGCTTGAAAAATACCTTTCCAGGCCCTTCTAGCTTTTAGGGTCTGGATTGAAAAATCTGCTGATAACCGTATTGGTTTTCCCCTGAATGTAATTTGATTCTTTTTTCTCTCAGTCTTTAAGATCTTGTCTTTATTTTGTATGTTAGGTATTTTTATTATAATGTGCCTTGGTGTGGGTCTGTTGTGATTTTGTGTATTTGGAGTCCTATAAGCCTCTTGTACTTGATTTCCCATTTCACTCTTCAGATTTGGGAAATTTTCTGACATTATTTCATTGAATAGATTGTTCATTCCTTTAGTTTGTTTCTCTAAGCCTTTCTCAATCCTGATAATTCTTAAATTTGGCCTTTTCATGATATCCCATAGTTCTTGTAGATCCTGCTCATGATTTCTTACCATCTTCTCTGTTTGTTCAACTTTGTTTTAAAGATTAAATATTTTGTTTTCGATATCTGAGGTTCTGTCTTCCAGGTGTTCTATCCTATTGGCTATGCTTTCTATGGAGTTTTTAATTTGGTTTATTGTTTCCTTCATTTCAAGGATTTCTTTTTGTTTTTTTTTTCAATATCTCTAACTCTTTATTGAAATGATCTTTTGCTTCCTGTATTTGCTCTTTTAACTGTCGATTGGTGTGATCATTGAATGCCTGCTTTTGCTCTTTCATCTCCTTGTTTGCTTCTCTGATCGTTTTGATTATGTACATTCTGAACTCCCTTGCTGAGATTTCTTCTTCCATGCTGTCATTGGATTTTATTGCTATACCATCTAGGTTTGTTTGGGACATTTTCTTCCCTTGTTTTCTCATATTGTTCAGGTATCTACCCCTCTGATAGTGAAACTCTGGGATATTGCAGATTTCCTCCGTTGACTAATATTGTCTCTGTAGATTTCCAATAACTCACCTCTTAGCCTTCAGTAGCCTGAAGTCTTGGAGAAACTTGATAATGCGGAGCTCCTCTAGGTAGCTGGCCTTCTAGGGGTGGTGGCCTTCAGGTGGGTTATATTCCCTGGTGGCTCTGAGTTGGTCTCAAGTCTCTCAATACCTCCTCTTCTTGGTTCCTGGGTCTTTTCAAAGGTCCTCTAGCCTCTTGTAGGTGTCTCAGGAAGAGAGTTGCCCTTCCAATGATGATGGCCACGCCCTCAGGAGCAATTCAAAATGCCTGCACCAGCCTATAAATAAACCTCTGGCTAACTGTGTTAGGGGGACAAACCTCAGCATGGTTATTGGGTGGGGTTGTTCAGTGATGGCGTCTGTCTTTGGTCTAGTGGTTGGGCGGGTTGGCTACCCGCCGCCCAGCTCTGAAAGGCAGGCAGGTTGGGTGCCCACCTGCTACCTCCGTGATGCAAGCAGCCTGACTTGCCCTCCAGCTCACTCCGCAACTGTGACCACCAGTGATGCCACCGACCTAGGTGCAGGCGTCAGGTGAGGTCACTCAGTTATGATGTCTGTCCTTGGCCTGCTGGCTGGGCGGGATAGCTGCCCACCACCTACCTCCGCCATGTAGGCGGCCTGAATCTTTGACAAACCTCTTAAACCTTCTGTATTTTATATTCCAAATCTGTATAATATTGCCTAATACTAGTTTTATTTGGGGCCTTAAATAAATTAATTCATAAGCAGTAATTAAATAGCATGATAAAAACTCAAATAATTCTTAGTCATGATCACTCTTGTTATTATCTTGACTCAATTATTCAGTATGAGAGTTAAGCGTTTTCTAAATGAAAGTTAATCTTCACATCAGTTTCAAAGTATTGAAATTCATAAGTCTAAGTGGGAAAATTAGAAACAAATGGTGTGTGTGTTTTGGCTATTGATATTGACTTTGGAGTAGGTCAACCTTTCATTAAATCTCAGGTCAAATTTTTTTTTTTTTAACCATGGACAAAAATAAAAAAAAAAAAAAAACAGTTACATTGAAATCTCATTTGTGGCAGGAGTAATTATTTAAATCATGTATTGTTCATTGTACTGTACATTGTACTTCATGTACAAGGAAAATTGTCAAGCATTACACTTCTGGAGTAAAACTACAGAAATCTAACCAACAGGGTCATTCTGAAAAGATAGAAGGCAGAAAGTAACTCATCATTCACAAGTAAATAATTCATTTTTATCTATTTTTTCCCATACCTAACATCCCCTCCACTTCTCCCACTATTTCTGATGAGAGCATAAATTGCCAAAGGGCTAATTCTTGAGCTAAACTATATAGTTTAAAATTATTGCTGCAATTGCACCTTGTTTGGCTTCATATTTGCATTTTTATTAAATATTTATTGTTCTTCCTCCATCTAAAAAAGCATTAGTTAGGGCACATAATTTGTATATATTCCCACTTTCTCCTGAATTACACATATAAAATTTTCTCCTTATAAATAAATGCACTTAATCTTAATCCTCAAAGCTCCTGAAGCACATTTTCTAAAGTTTCATATTCTTAAATACATTTAATTCATTTCCATATTTAGGATAATAAAACAGTATTGATATATGTACAAGTCCACAGTATGGACAAATAGTTTCCACATTTTCTGAATTCTTCCTTTAATTTGGAGAAAGGATGTACACATGGAAAAGCCTCTTCAGGTGTCAGTGCTAAATGACCCTCAAAATATTATGCTTTTATTCCTATATCAGGGAGCTTTAGGGAAACAAAAAAAAAGCTATTTTAAGAAAATTGTATTATAAACAGACTATTTAGCAATATGCTAGGTTAGGTCTTTCAAATGATGTTTTCATGTTTTGCTAAAGCCTCATACTAATTTTCAAGGCTTTTTCAAAAATAAAATTTTAAGGACCTAGGAACATACCTAGAAAACTAAAATCATACATGTCTCCAATTTTTACATTACGTACTGGTTATTTTTTTCCCCGTGAATGGCTTGGTTGATAAACATATTTTCAAGCCATGAAGGATTCGTTTCACCAAATGGAATACTATGTTAGGGTTTGAATCTAAAGTGTCCCTCAGAGGCTCATATGTTGAAGGCTTGTTCCCAGTTCAGTAGTATTCAGAGGCTGGACTTTGAGGGGTGGTCGAATCGTGAGGGGTCTGACCTCATCAGGGGACTAGTCTATCAGTAGCTGAATGGACTACTTTGAAGTGTTGGAAACAGTAGCAGGTCACATGGGGGTATGCCCTGAAAGGGTGTTTCTTGTCCCCAATCTCTTCCCTGTCCCCCTCTGTTTCCTGGCAGCCGTGAGCTGAGCAGGTTTTCTCCTCCATGCCCTTTTGCCATGATATTCTGCCTCATCTCCGGCTCAAAACAATGGAACCAGCCAAGTGTAGACTGAAACCTCTGAAAGTGTGAGCCCAAATACCTCATCCTTTCCCTAAGCAGCTTTTCTCAGGAATTTGTCATAGCAATG